>NC_136496.1:53518986-53856486 GCF_053919585.1 Euprymna scolopes
ATATATAAATATATATGTATATAAATATATATATATCTATATAAATATATATGTATATAAATATATATATATAAATATATATGTATATAAAAATATATATATATAAATATATATGTATATAAATATATATATATAAATATATATGTATATAAATATATATATATATAAATATATATGTATATAAATATATATGTATATAAATATATATGTATATATATATTTAAAAATATATGTATATAAATATATATGTATATAAATATATATATATATAAATATATATGTATATAAATATATATGTATATAAATATATATATATATAAATATATATGTATATATTAATATATATATATATAAATATATATGTATATATATGTATATATATAAATATATATATATATATATATTTATATATATGTATTATATATATATAAATACATATATATATAAATATATATATATATGTATATATATAAATATATATATATATATATGTGTATGTGTGTGTGTGTGTGTGTGTGACCCGTTAAGTCACTAATTTAGCTCATCTTCAATTTTTTTAAATCAGATCTCTATAAGAAAATAAGTGTTAAATGAACAAAGATTTTTCATGAAATGAAGACGGATTAAAAATGACAACAGTGTGGCTGATGGTAAGAAGAAGAAAACTTCCACATCAACTACATGCTTTTTTGTCACAGATTTTTTATGTTCACCTTTCTTGATAATAACATTGTTTTTTAAAAAATGCTCTTAAATTTATGCACAACACCTGTGACATGTTTTATTGAAATTAAACAACACAGACTGTTTATGCGAGATGAATGGTTAAGAACATGCGATAACAACAGATGATATTGGTGCTGTGGCTGTTTACCAATCAACCTCACCACCATGCACAGAGCTTACTCTCCCCCAATTGAGGTGGGGGTCCAAATCTGTTGAAGGATCTCAAAATGGATAATTTCAGCAGTACTTTGGTGACCTGCTTTACTTGAAATGTTGACAAAAAATTGTTTCAAGTATTTTTAATTGATTCTTCTGACAAGCTTTTAATACACCACCCTTATAGCAAGTTTAATACCCTATTGCAAGTTCATTGGATTTTTTCAGCAACTTTTGTGGGCAGTATACACTCGGCAGGCCATAGTTTGGCCATCCCTGGTCGATACATTTCTTTTCTTGAGAATATACAAAAATGACAATGTGAAAAATATAAAATCCCTGGATGAATCAAATGATTTTCTTTCTCCTTGTATCAATAGAAGCTTCTTTCCTCACAAACGATTCTGGTATTTCTTTATCAAGAATTTCCAATTTCTAAGCCTGCGATGTTTGAGTTTCTGTTAATAATGGCTTCCTTTCATCATTCTGCAGAAAAAAGAAACAAAACAAATATGTTAAAAAAAATGTTTTAAAATTCTTCATTTCGTCATGTTTACAAAGGGTTGCTGTGGTGTTTTTTGGCAGTGTATGTCGCCTACTCCCACCACGATGAGAAATCTACTTATTTTGAAATATTTTTCAAAATCTATTTTATTTTTTAAAGATATAAGATTATTAAATTACAATGAATTATTTTAATTCACAAAGATCTTGGGTGGCGTTTCCTTTATTTTCAAACACAAGTTCATAATTGTAGCCACATGAATATGAATTTAGGATCAATTCTCAACTACTGTTGAATTGAAGAGCGTTCTTTCATCCTCATCATTAAATCATTTTCAAAGAATCATCAGTCACAATTGTTAGTTATATAACAAAGCAAAAAAAAAAAAAGAATATCTTTAAATTCAAGATTTTGTATTTTTTGTATAAATTATTGAAAATTAAATTATTTTCATCAATTGCTCTGACGGTCTTTTATTTAATAAATATTGCTTGGCAGCCATTTTAAAATTCATTTCAATGGCGAAACGTTCCCTCTTCCCTGTAAGCTGACACCTCAACATGAGTCTTGATTTTATGCACTCAATTTTGCTAGATGCAGGTGTGAACTTTTTGTCCCACATACAGGTGGACTGCTTCAGCCATTTTTAGGATGACTACATATAACGGCCTATAAAAAATATATATGAAATAAAGTAATTTTAGATCGAATCTGCTTCAGTCATTATCAGGACGCACTCCATATACCCTGCCTCTTAGAAATATATATGAAATAAAGTGATTTTTAGATCATAAACTGCTTCAGCCATTTCCGGGACGGACTACATATATCCACTTCTTTTAAAAATAATTTTGAAATAAAGGGATTTTTAAATCATAAACTGCTTCAGCCATTTCCGGGACTGACTTTATATCCACCACCCACTGCTAAAAATATACATGAAATAATGTAATGTCTAAATAGTAAACTGTTTCAGCCATTTCCGGGACCGACTTTATATCTCAAACCCACAGTTGAAAATATGCATGAAATAATGTAATGTCTAAATAGTAAACTGTTTCAGCCATTTCTGGAACTGACTTATAATCCCCAACCCACTGTTGAAGATATACACGAAATAAAGTAATGTATAAATCGTAAACTTTTTTAGCCATTTCCGGGACCGACTTCTTATCTCCCGTCCTACTGTTAAAAATATACATTAAATAAAGTAATGTTTAAATCGTAAATGGTTTGAGTAATTTCCGGGACTGACTTCATATCCCGTAACCCACTGCTTAAAATATACTTGAAATAAAGTAATGTTTAAATCATAAACTGTTTCAGCAGCTTTTCGAAAGTAATACATAAAAACATTAACACGGTTAGAGATTAGGCAACCATTGCTTCAACATGAATTTCTGAGTATAGTATCAGTTTCAGCATTCCAGTGACTTAAATTCCCCCTTTTTTGGTCTTGGTTAATGAAGGAGAAATCCTTCATTACTGATACACTTTTTATTTTTGTTATTGACCAGAGTTCCCCTTTTGGGGAGCTGGTTTCCTCCTAAATTTAAAGCCGACCTCATGTCCCATTCCGCCCATGTGGGGAGGCAAGTAAACAAAAAAAACATAATCAGAACAGACATTTTCCAGGGCATTTTATAATTAATCAGAAGTGACATTTCCAAGGCATTTTGTAATTAAATCAGAAATAACTTTTTCCAGTTACTTTTTTAATATTAAAACTTTGTTACATTAAACATAGTACCTATTCACAATGCCTCCCCACGGGACAGATTTAGACACCAACGTGGAGAAAAAATTGTCTTAGTCGTAAAGGATTTCTCTTCCACTGAGAGAGAAGAAATTGAAATGTAGCACCTGAAGCACAGATACTACACTTTGATCTAAGCCAAGAAAGACAAATCATTTTCATTAGCTTTGCCTCAACAGCGACACCAATTTTTTTTATATTTCAAGGTATTTGGAATATTCCACTTTTCTTTTTTAGGGATGCACAGCATGATAACGGACGGAGCGATAAGCATAATAATATAATGATAATATATATATATATATATATATATATATATATATATATATATATACTAGCGGGGGTACCCGGCGTTGCCCGAGTGTTTGTTTCCGGGACGGGGGGGTGAGTTTTAAAAAATGTTATGGTAGGTAAGTAGGAAGGATCAAACCGGAGTCATGAGTAAAAGTAGGAAAATAAAGTGTGAAAAAAAAATAAATAAACAAACATCTGCAACGTTAACAGTTCGGCCACCAAGAAAGTCCATTCCAGTTGTTTAGGAAAAAAAAAAAAAAAAAAAAAAACGGCTACGGTAGGTCGGCGCGAACGTGAAAATATAATGTGAATTGTCCAGCACGCTAACCACTACGCCACAGAGCATTGCAGCTTAGTTTAGTGATTTTAAATAACTTCACATGAAAGAACAAGAAGCCAAACCGGTGTTCTCTTCTCAACTGTTCCTTGTGAACGATCCCCAAACGGTGTTAAGTGGTGGCAGGGGGAGGAGGAATTTATTAGAGAGAAAATATTTTACCACTTCCATTGATCTTAACCGATTTTGGCCGTGACTTCTCAGCAGAAAAAGTATAGAAATCTAAGATTATCGAGGAATTTGAGAAATAATAAGCCTATAACACACCTCAGATATTGTTCTGCCATTTGTGCATATTATATTTGCATGAAATATCTTGATTTTTAATCCTATTAATGTCAAAATCAGACGGGAAAAATGAGTTCATTTTATTTATATATATATATATATATATATATATATATATATATATATATATAGAGAGAGAGAGAGAGAGAGAGAGAGAGATAAAACAACTTGTAATTATAGTAGACAATTCTACAGTCTGATAAGTTTAAGCATTCATAAGGCGTGCTGTTGATTCAAGCAACAGTCTTTTTGAAGAATGTAAATTAAATTATTTGATGACGAATCTGGTTGGCATATGCACAATATTTAGGATTGCATTGATGATTGCTAGCATTATAGTTAAATATAAAAGTATTAAAGTAAGTTTTGTTACATATATGTCCGAAATGATTCCTGTACTGAGTGAAGGCTGAATCACTTACCGTTGGTATATCTGGTATATGCCGTAGAAGTAGAGTAAAGGGACAAAATAACAAGTCAAGAATTGCTGCACCATAGACCAACCTGAAATTAAATGGACAATCAATATGATTCTGGATCTAATATTAAAATTTAGGAAGCATGCATTGATCTTATATTCTTTTGCATTTTAACATTTAATGACTGAATTTTATATTTACATTTTAATATAAAATATGACTGAACAAAAGACTTAATGCCTTACGTTTCAAATCCAAATGAATAAACAACAGGGCCGCCAATCAGTGGACCTAAAAACGAGAAAAAAGAATGTATACCAGCTAAAAGAGTTGTTCTTACTAGATACGTTAAAAGAATCAAGTAAGAGCAGCTAATTCAAAACATTATCAAAATTAGACAAGTTTTAATAATAAAAATATCTGGTAATTATCCAATTTTTATGAAATTCCAATTAATTAATGATTGAAATAATAAGT
Source organism: Euprymna scolopes (assembly GCF_053919585.1). NCBI lineage: Eukaryota > Metazoa > Mollusca > Cephalopoda > Sepiida > Sepiolidae > Euprymna > Euprymna scolopes. The sequence continues at coordinate 53,523,945 of NC_136496.1, forward strand.
ATACTTTTTAAATTAAAAAATTACAATCCCTTGCTGAATATTATCTCCCTTATTTCAAAACTCTTTCAAACTTTAATCTAATTTCAAATATCTCCTGGAGAAATGATAAAACATGGATATTGTCTAATTCAGAATTTTTAATGAGAAGAGATCTTTATTTTGGAGAGAAAAATTGGAGGCGATTGCTTTGAATTCTACACCCCCCACCATATATATGTATGGCAAAAATGGTAATTAGTAAAAACCTGAAGAAAGTGCTCAATACTATTGCAGAGCAAATATGTGTTGTATTTTTTATTACCGTTTTAACTAAACAGATAAAACAGTAATAAACACATAAACCACACACACACACACACACACACACACACACACACACACACACACACACACACACACATTCAATAAGTAAGGCCTTTGACCCACTTCCAGTTTCTGATCTAGTTTAAATTTTGCATATGCAATGATTTATATATAATGATTTATATCTCTATGGGTTATGTGTCAAATTACAGCATTGACTAATTATTGTTTTTGGCTAACATCTATTTAAACTGAGTCAGGTATGAAATGGCACCTGCTGCATTTATCTGGATTTTGTATTTGAAAGGACACACGTCAGAGGAGACTTGATGAAAGACAGGTATAGTAATGATGGTCCATCCTATGATGTAAAACGCTGGAATCGACAGTGTGCCAGTTGACACGGTTAAGATTCGGATTAAAAATTGTTATAAAAATAAATACAATTTAGGCGCGCAGTATGATTATGATTGTGTTGGCGCGTGAAAAATAAAAAATAACTCCCACGCAAATTCCGGCGTGGCCTTATATATTAAATCGACTCAAAACGAGCGGACGTAGTACAGAGCACCTCACGTGATGTTTCCGTCCAATGGGATTTCTCCAAGGACATTTTTCTAAACTTTTCTTCTTAAGCTCGCTGGGAGCCGGTCCAAATAGTATTTAAGCACACACAAACATCAAATCTCTCTCTCAACTGCATTTTCATTCGGACATTCCACGCGTGTTACTATCACTCTTCCATTTTCACCGCTCCGTGCGCTTCATACAATTTCACAGGCGAACATTACCTATTGCCTCTCTTAACATGTTTTAACATATGAACAGTTCAACAAAAAAAGACATTCTCCTTTCTTTTTATACGAACACAAAAAAAGGACTTCTGAACTCATTATAAAGAGAATTATATTTTATTTGTTAATGGTGAATAACCCTCCGTTTGTTTTGCATGTAAGTCTTCTTCTTTTTATTTTTATTTATTTGTGGAGGAAGTTAGTTCCTAAAAAGGCCTGACGACCCCCACAACAGCGATCTATGAAAACAACTCTCAGACCTGGTTGCCCCCCTCTTTCTGCCATTGATGAAACATCGCTCAGTCAAGTCGAGACTTTCATTTTGAAAGAGCGCTGCATTACTATTTGCCAGTAATATAAGGCTAGGATTAGTACAAAGTCTATGGAAACCATTATTTATGGCCATTTGCATATGCATAAGTAATTCTATGTTTGCTGACATTTTTTCCAAAAGCAAAAACGTGTTGTGCTCGCGGATAAATTTTGAGATGTGCCAAAAAAGTCAAATCAAAGTTTTTTAAAAAATCTGTACACAGAATGAAACCTGTCTGTCACTATGATCCATAGACTAAATCCCAGTCAATGCAGCAGGAGTACTCAAATTCACCACCTCCAAAAAAGGCAAAAGTGCAGGAGTACTTAAAGGTGCAGTAGTACTCAAATTCACCACCTCCAAAAAAGGCAAAGGTGCTGGCAAGGTAAAGCTCACAGTCTTCTGGGATCAAGACAGAATAACAATGACAGACTTTCTGGTAAAGAATACAATTTCAGGAGTCTATTATGAGGAAATGAAAAGGAGCTATGAAAATCAAGATAGAGGACAAGATCAGCAAAGGTATTCTCCTCCTGTAAAATAATTGGTTCACAACATGCATATTGCTAGCGAAGAAGCACAGGCATGTGGTTATGAAATCCGACCTCATCCCTCATATTCTCCTGGTCTTGAACCCTCTGACTTTCACCTTTTCTCAGTCATGAAATTCTGAGTTGTTTACATGCAGAGAAAGACTAATAACTGTACCAACTTTTATTCATCTACTGCTACGAGAAGTGGACCAGAGGTATTACTTATTTACCCCTTGTACATCTTGTTCATATCTTTCAAGAGTTTTCTATGCTTTTTTTCTCATAAACAGATAATCTACTTGAGTTTTTACTTCATACATAATGAGATGGCATTCCTTTCTTGAAACAAAAACATTAAAAACATCTTTTGCTAACACATAAAAACCTGGTTGTTTGGATTACAACATAGTATGGTCCTTAAGATTTATGGTTTTTCTCGTATATTGATTCTAATATTAAGAAGTGGTATAAACCTGAGCTGAGTGGATATAATTCCTTACCAAGGCTCATAGATAAACAGACTGCCATGTCTGAGATTGCATAAACATTGCCATAGACTTCCGAGTGTCGTCTGTCGACTACAAGAGCAAAAATTGGTTGCATTGATGTGCTTATCATACCTGTAATGAGAGAAATGAAAGACAAACATTTATATTGTAGATACAAAACATTTATATGGTAGATACGAAAACATTTATATGGTAGATACGAAAATATTATAAGATTTTAACTTCAAGATTACTTATATACAAAATTTAACGGATCCAACTTTAATGTTCATGCAGAGTGATTTTAAAATCACTCTCTGTTATTACAAGTAAGTGCTCATAATTTATTACTAAAATAGAATTCTTACATGAAATGAATATGATAGAAAGTGTTTATAGGGTTTATTTAGAATTTAATATGAGCGCCAGAATTCACTAATAGTTTCTCTGAAGAACCGTATCAACTGATTTCACAAGTCATTCTTTCTTTTTTACTAATGATACTTAAAACAGTTTAGGATACTGGTTAATGAAATGGACTGACCATCGAATGATGGTTCATACTGTGAAAGAGTTGAAAATCTGCACATATCATCCATTCAAAACAACGTCGGCCCTTAAAATAGCAATTCTTTCCACTTTGTCAAAAACATCACCTATGAAATGTGAACACACAATATGAAGCCATGCAACATTCTTGTAAAGTAATCACTTATTTTAAATAACACTTAACTAACGTAATAAACGCTGCTTTTTGTTTCAGTTTCTTCAGTAGTTCTCCTTTACATTTCAAACACTGAGTTAGTAAAGAAGTTAAGAACATAATTTTCCTCTACTCAATTTACCATTTAAGTATGTTATAATATACCTTTCTATTGGTCTCTTGGCATTACTGGATTCTAGGACATCCATCTAGTCTGATGGAGTATCCAGCTTTGTGTTGTTACTTGAAGTAACATCATTTGAAGAAAGTGCACCATTTCTCATAAAATAAAAATGGAAATGTATCTTTATGACTAAATCTAAACAACTACTGAAGCGCGTTTTTATATTTTTAAGATGAAAAAATATTACAATATTAAAAAACCTTTTTTTATATATATTTAAGATGAAAATTACAATATTAAAAAACTTTTTCATATATATATTTAAGATGAAAAAATATTACAATATTAAAAAAACTTTTTTTATATATATTTAAGATGAAAAAATATTACAATATTAAAAAAACTTTTTTTATATATTTAAGATGAAAAATATTACAATATTAAAAAAACTTTTTTTTTATATTTAAGATGAAAAAATATTAAAAAACTTTTTTTTTTATATATATTTAAGATGAAAAAATATTACAATATTAAAAAACTTTTTTTTCAAAATCATTTTTCCCAGCAGAAGTCGATTTTGAATGCGACAAAACTTCGTTTTTTTTTTTTTGGCGATTGTTTTACTATGTTGCTTTTAGACTTTTACGGTTTATTTTCATATATTTACTAACAAATAATAATAAAAACTTCCTATGTCCCGACAAATGCCGAAAAATATCGATTACTTTAAGAATAAATCACGTGTTTAAAAAATAATTTCTACAGATCGCGCATATCCCAGGATATTCGTTGCTTTATTGGTCAGAATATTTTTAAAGTTGAACCAACAAATATATTCGTTTATACTTCTTATACATTGCGACATAAATTATTCTTTACAATTTGTTTTCAATCGCCAAAATAAACTCTGTAATTCGAACCCGACAAATTGTGTTGGTGTTTCCTTAAAATAATTTTTCGGAAGTCGTTCCTTCGTTTTTCAGTAAACTTTCAACTAATCAATACTGCAGCGTGGATTATTTCATGTTCTTTTTTCAGTCACCGCTATTATTACAAAAAATTTGTTTATATCATTTTGAAAACAGAAAAGAAATTTATATTATATTATATTAGAAATTATTATTTGATAACATTTATTTGTTGGGGGAGATATAAATCAAACATGGCTGAGGATATTTTTTATCAAAAAAGCGCAATGAAAATACAAATATCTACTTGGATCTAGCAGATATCTAAAATGAAGCATTAGTCCTTATTGAAGATTTTTACTTAGAAATCGCAAATTTCTCACTCAATTGGGATTGACATCACCAACTCGCTTTACTGGTACTTTGTTTGATGTAGAATTGCGCCATGAACAGAATTACAACACAGGTGATCTTTTGTTGTATGTGCAATCAACTATGCATAAACTAACACTTGAGCAAAGAGGAATTTACAACCAAATAATTCAAACAATGCGGTTGATTGATTTTTGCAGTCATTTGATCACAAAATGACATAGTCTTAGCTCTTATTTCACCCGGAATAGCTGTGACCTTACTACCAGGTGAAAGAACTCCTCATTTTGCATTGAAATTACCATTAAACATCCAATTTGTCGAAACTCCCACGTTCTCCAAAACATCCAGCATGGGAAAAATATTGCAGAAATGCAAACTTATTGTTTGGGATGAATGCACCATGGCACACAAAAATCACTTGAGGCTCTTGATTGATCCTTGCAAGATTTGCGTGGCAATGTCAGACAATTCGTGAATGCAGTAATATTGCTTGCAGATTTCAGACAAAGGTCATCTCCTCGATCAACACCAGCAGATGAAATAAATGCTTGCCTAAAATATTCTACTTTTTGGCGCCATGTGAAGACATTAAACCTAACTCAAAATATGCGTGTCCAGCTGCAGAACGATCGATTTGCAGAAATATTTTCGCATCAATTGTTGAAAATTGGGAAAGCAAAAGTGCCGGCTGATCCGAGTTCAGGGCAAATTTTGTTGCCTCATAACTTCTGTAATTTATTTACATCAAAAGAAGAGTTGGTAACAAAAGCTTTTTCCAGATATTCAAATTAATTATAAGAATTCCAGTTGACTGAATCGACGAGCTATTCTTGCAGCTCAAGACAAAGACGTCCATGAACTTTAAAATTCAAAGTCACATAAAATTCAAAGTCACATATAAGTCCGTTAACACTGTTATGGAAGCAGACGAAGCAGTTAATTATCCAATAGAATTTTTGAATTCACTATATTTGCCAGGGATGCCACAGCATGTACTGTAATTGAAAATTGGCGTACAAATTATCATGTTGCCAAGCTTTTGCACGTGACTTGAAGTAAAAAAATTATTGAACAACATAATAGAAGCAACAATCTTGACAGGACTTTTCAAAGGTGAAGATGTCCTCACTCCACACATTCCTATAATTCCACCAGATACAATATGGTTGTGTTCAAGTCTAACGTAAATAAGTTCTTGATGAGCCGTTCTATATAAGTTATCAAATTTACCAAATTTTCATTACTAATGATTACTATATTGTCCAATGTCTACTGTACACTCTTTAACCCTTATCCTTGAGTGGTCTCTTAGCCTTGATAAGTGGTGATGCCTATGTAAAAAAGAAAAGATACGTCATTTCAGTTTAGGATATTACAATTCCCAATCGATTGTCAACAAAGCTCAAGGACAATCTTTACAATTGTATGGCTAACATCTACACACTGACTGTTTCTCCCATGGACAATTTGTATGTTGCGTGTTCTAGAGTCGGCAAACCATAAAGTCTCTATATCTGTTTCAAAGACTGAAAAAAAGTATTGTGTATCCACAAGTATTAATTAATTAAGCATGTCAGAAACATGCATTTTATCTTTTAGGGGATTTTTCCCATTTCACCAAATTGAGCCACAGCAACGCGTGGCAGTGTACAGCTAGTATATATATATATATATATATATATATATATATATATATATATATATATAAGTGAAAGTGTGTGTGTGTGTGTGTATCTGTGTGTCTGTGTACATTTCCCTATGCAGTAATTCTGTCAATAGAGGTGACGGATTTTACCAAGATCAGTATCGCTTTAAAGTTCGATCTTTCATACGACAAATATCGAAAAATTGGCTAAAAACATTAATATCTTCCCCTTCAACTAGGCACTTTTCTACAGAGGGGGGGGTCACTTTTTTCGCCGATATTTTTGAAAGTTATCTTCTCCTTTAGATTGTCTAGCCTTAATTTTAAAAAATGTCGCTTCCGGTTTGGCAGTGGTCGTAACAGATAAACGTTAGGTTTTACCCCGTTCTTTTCCTCCTTTGTGGTACGGGTTTGAGCCTGCCTTCCTACTACCACTTTTTTTTTTCTTTTTTTTGTTCAACATACACATCCAAACACCCGGGCAACGCCTGGCGCCCATGCTAGTATATATATAAAAGTGAAAGTGTCTGTGTGTGTGTCTGTCTGTGTGTCTGTTTACATTTCCCTATGCAATAACTCTGTCAATTCGAAATTTGATATACAGGGTACTGAGATTTGGGAAAATCGATGTGATTGGTTTTCGGTCAGAAATTTGGCGATTAAGAGGTCAAAGTTCAACGATTTGACCTTTGAGAACTCTACCAAACTCCTCCTACAATTTTGGGTATAAACACGTGAAATTTTAGATATAGGTTCCTTGGACATGGATCTGACTTAATAACTTGATTTGAACCCAAAATAATAAATGTTAAGGGGTCAAAAAAGGGGTCAAAGTTAAAAAAAATTGACCTTTGCAGTCTCTTCCAAATTACTCCGACAATTTCTGGTCTAAATATTTGAAATTTTACATAAAGTGTATTCAGAGATAGGGCAAGCTTTTTCATCGGTTTGGATCGAAAATTTTTATTTACCAATATATAAATGTATGTATGTATGTATATTTGCATGTCTGCCTTAAACTTTCAATAGAGGCGACGTATTTTACCAAGCTCAGTATCGTTTTGAAGTTCGACCTTTGAGAACTGTTTGTATGTCTGCCTTAAATTGACAAATATCGAAAAATTGGCTAAAAACATTAATATCTTCCCCTTCAACTAGGCACTTTACAACAGGGGGGGGGTCACTTTTTTCACCGATATTTTTTAAAGTTATCCTCTCCTTTAGATTGTCTAGCCTTAATTTAAAAAAAAATGTCGCTTCCGGTTTGGCGGTGGTCGTAACAGCATAGACGTTAGGTTTTTACCCCGTTCTTTTCCTCCTTCGCGGTACGGGTTCGAGCCTGCCTTCCTACTTCCACATTTTTTTTTTGTTCAACATACACATCCAAACACCCGGGCAACGCCGGGCCGAAATGCTAGTATATATATATATATATATATATATATATATATATATATATATATATATATATATATACTAGACTAGACTACCCGTGACCCGTTGGGTCAGTATGTATTATAGCTAGCTACGAAATAGTGACTATACAGAATTGATGTGCAAAATGTGATAATCGTATAAAGAGAAAGTTCTTTAATGAGCGTTCTTTAGAAAGTTTTGGAGACTAATGATTGCATACTTTTGTAGCTCTAAACGAAGTGACACCATTTCTACTTATTCTTCTCACGCACACCCAAGACAAAAGAGCATTCATTTGACAGTTTCTTTCGGTCAAAATGTGACATTAACATGCTCTGAGGCAATAAGTATTTTACTTATTCTATTAACGCACTCTATCTATTCTGTTGCAGCTTCCATTACACCTCTTACCAATTAATTCCAACTCAATACTTGCAATTTCCTAATTCTTTTATTCGAATTAGCAGTGGCAGTAAATATTGCTTTTATGCATTGACTCGTAATTAATTGGAGAGAAGCTCAAATCAGTAATTTTTTTCAACCAATCACAGCATAAGATATATTCACCTGATACACTCTATAAAACCCAAATACACATCTTTCTTTCATTCTCATTATTATGCGACGCAGTCTGGCGAAGTCCTTTGGACAAAACGGTTCTCAACAACTAGTACACACATAGGAATAAACTTTTACAAACTACTAAACATTACGAGAGCATATGCACACTGCTAAACGAAAGCATGTACAAAATTTACACACGCACTAACAAAACAGATATGCTAATATACTCACATCTACCCATCTTATTCAAATCAATGTAAACTAACAGACAAAACATGTACACTCAATTTCTCTTTGCATACAGAACGTTCTTGAACCTCTTGACCCTTCATTCTGTATGTTCATTTTATTTTGTCAATAAAAAGAATCACTTTTGTATGGAACAACTTTGTCTTTTGATATCATCTTTCCATCTACAGTTAATACATGTGTACAGCTTTCCTTGCACGATTCACGCTAAATAATTGCTGTCATTGTTAATCATGCTTTATCGTCACTTCGACATTCAGAAGGATTTCTCTTCCAACTATTATCTCAAACCATCGCTTTATATACACCATCAGCCATTTGTCTTTCTACACATCCCAAATACAAATGCGACTATGACATGCGTTGACACTGTTACATTCTATTTTGTAAATGTCTGTACTCAGTAGTTTCACTCATGTTATATAATTAAAATCACACACACAACACACACACACACACACACAACACACACACACACACACACAACACACACAACACACAGCAAAATAAAGCAAGAAACATTAGAATAATGGTGTTAAACGAAACATGATGGACAAAAATGTGTTAAAAATGTCAACAGGTTATAATAAAAAATATAAAACAGGTTATAATAAAAAATATAAAACAGGTTATAATAAAAAATATAAAACAAAAATAAAGCAAGCAAACATAACAACGGACGTTTTAGTTGTTTATTTTTTTTCTGAATGTTTGCTCCATGTGAGTTGAGTTATTTTCCGCTTGAATGAGTGTATTTCTTATAACGGCCGTTTATCCTTTGACCGCACACCTTTAATTGTCCACAGCGATTGAGTCGTGTGACTTGAGGGGTAGCCATAAACAAAACGTTTTTTGAACTTTTTGAACGAACTTTCTTTCGTCATATGATACAGTTCCTCGTGAGTTTGCGACTGGATTAAAGAAGAACTACTACTACTACTACTACTACTTCTACTGCTGCTGCTACTACTACTCCTCTTGGTAATTAATTATCTAAGCTGAAAATTCTTAGGTTTGGAATAACGGATGTTGAGGTTAAAGAAGAAAAGTCTCACATAAGGTAATATTTGAAAATAGCTCATACATTTTTCTGAGATAGAAGCACATCAGATGCAAGAGAAATATACAATGCTGCCAAAAGGTTCGCACTTGTCATTTTTTCAAAAACCTCAAATTTAAGCTAAATTGAATGTAACTATTTAAACAATCTATACGTCATTTGATTCGCCTTTTATTCCTTTATAATTTACCTGTTCATTTTTTTTACTTTTAATTGAAGTATCCTAGTGTTCACGTCAATTTAAAAAATTAACTTCAAATCGAGAAGACAAAAAGAAACCCCACACCAACAAGTTTAAAACCAGCTCAAAATATCCACCTTTTAGTCAACAAAGCATCTCTAATCGTAATTGCTGTTGTTATAAGGTTATGCAACGTAACATTTAATCCATATGCCTCGACTTTATCTTAGTGATCTTCAGGAGTCCATTACTCTACACCTTTCTGTTTTATCCAATCGAGAAATCGGCTGCAAATTGAAATGTTATGAGAAAATGGTACGAATGACTGTGTAAAATCACCAAAACATCGACAGTATTCGTGATGCCCCTAAATCGAAAGTGATTTGTAGCGACGAAAGCAAGTTCAATAGGACAGGCAGTGATAGTACGTCCGTCGAAGGAAGGACAAAGAATTTCATCATAGGTGAACAATTTCAATGCTGCAAGGTGGTGGAGGTTCAGTTTTGGTGTGGGGCGTTATTAGTGCCAATAGTCCAGGTCCCATAGTTCGCTTGCAATGTCGAATTAATTCGACCAAGTACATTAATATGTTAACTGAATATTTTCTATCCTACTTTGGTCGAAATTTGGATGATAATTCCATCTTCATGCAGGATAATGCTCCCATTCACACAGCTGGCAATGTCAAGAGGTTCTTTGAAAGGCATGATATCTCGTGTTTGGATTGACCTGTACAATCTCCAGGCCTCAATCCTATCGAAAACGTATGGCATTACATCAAGCAACAGCTACACAATGATAAAATTTCAAATCTGGAAGAACTTTCGACAAAAATTAAAGAGAAGTGGGATCCTCTTTCACCAGAGTATTGCCGCAGACTAATTCAAGGAATCCCCAAAAGATTGCAGGCTGTCAAATTGCAGAAGGGCTATACTAAATATTAACTAGTTCATGTTGTATTTGTGTTTCATTATGTTCTACAGTTACATTTAAATAACAATTTTCCATTGTGCGGAGTTTCTTTTTACCTTTTCAATTTCAAGTTATTTTTTTAAATTGACATGAACGCTAGAATATTTCCATTAAAAGTCTTCTTTTTTTTTACCAAATTGTATTTTTAGTGAATAAAAAAAACAAGAAAATGAATGAAACGTTAAAACTATGACCAAGAAAATGACTGAAACGTTAAAACTATGACCAACGCTTATTACCGTTGTCTTTTGATCATAGTCCTGTGCCTAAACACGTCTAGCGACATTATGAAAAACTGTACATTTGAACCGTAAAGAGATAGTTAAAAGAAGGGTTTTATTTGGATTAATTTTAGCCTGGAAAAAAAGTTCAAGTTTCACATGTGAGGATGTGGTAACAAATCGAGTATAAGCGCTAGAACAGAAATATGGCGATGTTTGGTTTCCGAGAAGGAGCATGACAAGTGTGTTTGTTCACTTTTGTTTAAGGCAATTTTACTGGGTGAACAAATGGGTGATGCAAAAACAACTTAATTTTACAAAAAAGAGAAGATTTGCGAAAAACGTGCTTTGCGAGAACTTATCTGGGGGTGGAAAGTTCGAGTAACAGCTTGCACGTATGCGTCCCTCAATTCTGGCTCTTTTCGCGTGCAATCTAAGCAGAAATTCGGTGATAAATTATGTCTAACTTGAAACTGCCGTCTCGGGTTTGCCATAAAATATTCTTCAGTTCAGGTCAGTAACAGTAGGAAGGGGACTGGGTTTCTGTGACTGCTGTCGTGGGCATGTGTCACCAAACTTCAGGCATGTCCTGCAGCTAGATAAAAAAAAAGCGAAAAAGAAACAGGGCATACTCTTGTCGCGGTTTCAAAATCACCGTCTCCATTTTTCTTTGTTCGTCACCCCCGCTGTTTCTCATCGCTTTCCCTTACCTTAAACAAAGGACGCAATTGGCTAAACGCGAGCTAAAATGAACAATATCCGGGTCTAGTGAATTCATTCAACTATTCTTTCTCTTTTCAGCATGAACGTCGCTAAACATATCAACAAAACGCCAACAAAACAGGCGACTGACTTTTTACCTTTTAGACGAAATTTTTTACCTTTTAGACGAAATTTTACACGTAATCTCCACCAAGCACATTCAGCAACAATGAATCAATAAACTCACACACTACTTTTGATTGCATGCATTTCATTCTAGAATTAATTAGAGTCGTTTGTTTGCCTTATTGCGAGCGACATCACTAACATCACGCTGGCCAAATGAATACAGCTCGTTTTGGTCAAGTCAGGCGAGCTCGGCCAGGGAGTAAGAGGAGGGTCCCAAAGCAACGATTGGCGCTACCAGTCACGTCGACCGAATCCACCAGCGCCAAAGGATTCCAGCAGCAGCAGCGACAGCAGCAGTTCAACCAGCCCTTATCAGGGCTAATAAGTTTTTATACAAATGCGATTCACTACTGCTTCCTGAGACCAATCAACAGCGAACTTCATACCCAGTTTCCAGCGCTTCTAGCTCATCCCCGCAGCCTTCCCAGCCCTTGGTGCCTCGAGCTCACTCCAGCGCCTCTAGCTCACTCCTGCAACCTCCCAGCCCTTGGTGCCTCCTGCAGCTTTCCTGCAACCTCGCTTGCACCTCGCTCCTCCGGCCTGCAACTTCACTTGTACCTCACTCCTCCAACCTGCAACCTCGCTCCCCCAGCCTGCAACCTTGCTTGCACCTCGCTCCTCTCGCCTGCAACCTCCCCTACACCCTGCACCTCTGGTCTGCAACCTCACTCGCACCTTGTTCCTCCGATCTGCAACCTCGCTTGCACCTGGCTCCCTACCGACCATCCATTCCTTAACACTGATCCTCCATTCTCAGTGTTGTCCATTCCTTAACACTGAACCCCACATTCTCAGTGTCCACCGTCCGTTCTGGATCGCCCTGACGTGCAGTTGATCGTTCCAGACCCAGTGAGCAACCCTGAACCATGCTATGTCTAGAGTACCTGTTCCGGCCCTCCAGACCTTAGCCTCCAGTGACGTGCCACCTTCCGGACAACCAGCATCCAGATCATATGATTTTTCGCTTCCTTTGCAAATAAAAGGTGAACCCCCGTCTTTAACCTGTGTCTGTCATTTTTTTTTTGCCTTTTTGCTGCTTACTTTTTGCCCATGTATACCTTGTTAGTTGTTGGGCCGATTATCCCCGGACGACCGTGGCCCCCCCCCCCACAAAAAGTGGTGACCCCCAACGTGATACTTGACACGGGCAAACAGCTAGCAGAGAAGATGGCTAAAAATACAGATAAACCTGAGATCAACTCATCAACTCCTTTCATACAGCTTCCACCGTACAATGCGGTCAACGCAAGACACCAAATTTGCCTCAGTGGTACAAGCCCTTCCTGCAGCAGTAGTGGAAGAAGTGGAAGACATCCTTCTTAACACACCAGACCATCTCCCATACACCCACCTTAAAAGAAGCCATTTTCAAGTGTACGGGACGTTCGGATGAGGACCTTATTAGAAATCTAGTCGCTAATGTGTCTCTGGGCGACAGAGCACCATCTGAACTCTTGAAAAGTCATCTCGGAAACCACACCATGGCCGAACCCATCATCCGAGGCCTATGGATGGATCGGTTACCATCGAACATTACTCAAGTTCTGGCTCTGGTGCCAGTAGACACACCCCTGGATATTGCGGCCGATTCTGCTGACAAAATTTACTCCCAGAGCCACCAAAGTGTCCACCAAGTAGAAACTCTCACTCAAAATTTAACGAGGCAATAGCTCAGTTAAGAGCCGAGTTCCAAGACCTGAAACTCTCCCTACTCCAGAGGCGACGAAGCTCAGCACCAAGTACCCGGAATCACAGCCGTACTCACAGCTCAAGTCGGGAATGAAGTAACAACCCAAACGAATGCTAGTACCATCAAACCTTCGGTGACCAAGCTCACAAGTGCCGACCTCCCTGCAGACATCAGAAGACCCAGGGAAACGACTAAACCAGCAGGCAGTGGTGACTACCCCTGTTGGTACACAATCGCATAGTCGTCTCTTTTATGTGTGGGACTGAAACAATGGCTTAAAATTCCTAGTTGACACCGGTGCAGCCATTAGCATAATACCTCTCGCCAACAAATCCACCTTGAAACCCACCCCATTTCAACTACAGGCAGCAAATGGCTCTGTCATAGAAACCTACGGGAACAAGGAATTAACGCTCAATATCAACCTCAGGCGTAACCTCAAGTGGTTGTTCACCATAGCAAACGTCAGCTGATTGCTTGGCTTATTACAATTTGGCTGTTCACATGAAGACGAGGACCCTGTCCAATAACACAACATCTCTCAAGATTACGGGGATTCCATCACGTCTGAACTCAACTAGGATTAGCGTGGCAACATAGCATGACTCACGCTATGCAGGAATTCTGAGTCAGTACAAGAACGTTACTCAGCCTATTAAGCCTACCGACGCTGGCAAACATCAGACACAACATTATGTCAAGACTGTTGGACAACCTGCATACTCACGGCCACGGCAACTCCCTCCACACAAGTTGACATATTCTAAGAAAGCATTCGAGGAGATGCTGGCAGACATCATCTGCCCCTCAGACAGCCCATATGCCTCACCACTCCACCTGGTACCAAAATCCGACGGGGAATTCAGAGTATGTGTGGACTACCGGAAACTCAACGGGTCCACTGTTCCTGACCAATATCCTCTCCCACATATTTACGATTTTACCTCGGGTTTATGGGGGGGAGGGCCGTATCTTCTCAAAAATAGACCTGACGAAGGCGTACTACCAAGTCCTAGTCGCTCTGGAGGACATTCCAAAGACAGCAGTCACAACCCCCTTTGAAATGTTTGAATTTTTTAAAATGCCCTTCGGACTGTTTAATGCAGCCCAAACATTCCAGAGATTGATGGACGAAGTTCTATGTGGTTTGCCATATGTCTTTGCATACATAGACGACATTCCAGTGGCCAGCAAAGACGCAGATGCCCATAAGCAACACCTAGAGGAAATGTTTTGCCGTCTGAAACATTATGGCTTCAAATCAACCCCAACAAATGTGAATTCGGGGCCCAACACATAGCTTTTCTTGGACACCACACAGATACCCATGGAATCACCCCACTTCCCACTAAGATAGAAGCCATCCAGGATTTTCCAACGCCTACATCTGTAAAGCAGCTGTGTCCTTTCTTGGGAATGGTAAATTTTTACCGATGATTCATTCCCGGATGCTCAGACCTCCTCACCTCCCTGACGAATTTCCTCCAGAGAAAAAACAAAACCATCACCCTGAAGGGTGACCAGGAAAAAGCATTTCAAGCCCCAAAAGCTTCCCTAGCTAACTTTACCAAGTTAGCATTTCTAAACAAAGACATACGGACACAGATATACCTCAAAACAGATGCTTCAGATACTGGAGTGGGAGTGGTGGTAGAACAAGGGTGTGGCGGCCAACGCAAACCTATCGCATTTTTCGCCGCAAAGCTATCACCAGCTCAGTCAAGATTAGTACCTTCTCAAAAGAGCTTCTGGCAATATATCTCACCATCAGGCACTTTCGACACCTACTGGAAGGGCGGAACTTCATTGTCTTGACTGACCACAAACCACTGACAACCTCTTTGTCAAACAACTCTGACAGGTATTCGGCCCATGAAATCAGACATCTGGACTATATCTCACAATTCACCTCTGATATCCAATATGTCAAAGGAAATAACAACCCTGTTGCAGATGCCTTGTCCAGATCCAACATCAACACCTTAGAAGACAGTCCACTCAGCCAAGACCTAATAGCAGATGCCCAGGGATCCAATTAAACCTTCCCGGGAGTGTTGGCTAACACATCTCTGCAACTGAAAGAGTTTCCAACCCCTTTCAGCAACAGAACTATATACTGCGATACCACACTGGACCATCCCAGATCATACATACCGCCAGCACTCGGAAGGTAAATCTTCAACCATCTGTATGGATTGTCACATCCCAGCAAACATGCTACAGTCAAACTAATTGCTGATCGTTTTGTGTGGCCCAGCATGAATACTGACATTCATGATTGGGTATCAACATGCCTTGCGTGCCAGAAATGCAAGGTACATAGACACACAAAATCCCCGTCAGGCACATTCAGCAACCTAGATGCACGCTTCAGCCACATCCATATTGATATAGTCGGACCTGTGTCAGGATTATCAATATCTTCTTACCATGGTCGACCGTTTCTCCAGGTGGCCAGTAGCAGTGCCCATCAAAGATACTTCAGCTAAAACAGTAGCAAAGACTACCCTTCAAGAGTGGATTGCCATATTTGGTGTGCCCGGCATCATCACTACCAACCGAGGTGCACAGTTCCAATCTTTACTCTTCCAGGAATTCACTCAATTACTCGGCATAAAACACATCAAGATGACGGCTTATCATCCTTGCGCCAATGGCCTTGTGGAAAGATTCCACTGGCTAAATGAATACAGCTCATTTGGCCAAGTCAGGCAAGCTCGGCCAGAGAGTAAGAGGAGACTCCCAAAGCAACGACTGACGCTACCAGTCACGTCGACTGAATCCACCAACACCAAAGGATTTCAGCAGCAGCAGCAGCAGTGACAGCAGCAGTTGAAACAGCCCTATCAGGGCTAAACAACCAGCCCTTATAAGAGCTAATAAGTTTTTCACAAATGCGATTCACTACTGCTTGCTTCCTGAGACCCACCAGCAGCGAACTTCACTCCCAGTCTTCAGCGCTTCCAGCTCACTCCAACGGCTTCCTGCTCATCTCCACAGCCTTTCCAGCCCTTGGTACCATTAAGATTAAAAAAACTGAAAAGCTAAGCAGATACATGGAACTGGCCAAAGGGCTCAAAGGGATCTGGAAAATGAAGAAAGTCAAGACAACACCACTAATAGTCGGAGCACTAGGAACAATACTGAAAAAATTTGAAAAACGAATGGGAGAGATTGGAATCGAAGGATGGCTGAGAAGATATAATGGATTTCAATAATGGAAACTGCAGAAATATTAAGGAAAACCATTGAATGCGGAGCTACAGGCAAAAACTGGATGCAGAAACGGCAAAAGAAACATCACATGGAATCATGAAAACTGAAATTGTATAATTGTAAGATACACCCGTTTTTGTGTGTGCGTGTGTGTGTGTGTGTTTGAGTGTTACCATAGACGGCCACCAAATTATGACAAGGATCAAGGAGGATAGAAATACCGAGGAGAAAAAGCACTGGCTGAGTACAAAGAGGATTGGGATCTTGCGGAAGCTTAATGGTTGCTGCCAACAAGAAATCGATAGTAGGCAGCTGTTGTGATAACGCAAATTCTTTTGCAAAGGTTATCGAAAAAGACAGAAAGTACTGGAGGTCTGGGGAGACTTGTTGTCACTCAGACTCCAGGGAACACCACAAGTTGTTCTCAAAGAGCGATCTTTAATGATGGCGTGTGATACTACTCTTAGTGAATAATAATAATATCCGATAGAAAATGTTTGTTTTTATGTTGTTAATTTTGCCTTTTTTTAAATAGAATCAAGTTGACAACATTACTTTTTTGTTGAAAAACAATTTAAAACCAACTTTAGGCCTACCATATTGACGAGTGGCCTCTTTTAATCAGAGCCCAGAGGCCACTCGAGGATAAGGGTTCATGAATGTACAGTAGTCAATGGACAATATTGTAGTAATCGTTAGTATTGGAAATTTGGTAAATTGGATTACTTAAGGGGATGACTCATCAATAACTTATTTACATTATACTTTCAATAACTTATTAATGTTGAACTTAAAGACGAGCATATTGGAGTCAGTTAGAAGGCAGGAAAACGGAACAGAGTTCCACAGGCGTGCACTTCTCAGAAAGAAGCTTTGTTCATAGGATCTACATGTAGGCTACAAAGCCTATTCTGAAATCTATCAAGGCAGGATAAGACCTTCCTAGCAGCTTCTGCCCAGATATGACAGCAATACTCCATCCTGGCTCATATATAGGTAGAGAATTGCCTGGATCATATATAGGTACCTGGCTCATATATAGGTAGAGAATTGCATTCGCAATGAGATATCTACTGAAGCAGGAGAACAAGCTTATCTTCCAGCAGCCTTGGAAACTGATTTGATGTATGTCAGGAGTAAAGTTCAGACCCAAAAGCTTGTCAAAACACGGAGCTTCCCCAAGACGTGAGCCATTCATTTCAACTGATACCATACGGGGATTAGAGTATTGATAGAATCTTGGTTTTAGATGCATAAAAATTAACCAGCTGCCTATTTCTCCATTGCACATCGTGATCAAGATCAGAGGAGAGAAAACTTGGTCGTTTATTACCTTTGAAGTGTTGCCATAGATGGTAGTGTCATCAGCATAAATGTCTATGAATGATTTTAGGATGTGATTTGCAGATCAGTAAGAGAGTTGAGCTCAGGATAGATCCCTGAGAGATTCAAGCATTAATACTATGAGCTTCTGATTTCTGCTCATCAACCACTACTCTTATGAACCTAACAGAGAGAAATGATTTAATAATTGAAAAGACATTTCCAGCTATACTGTAACTGGTGATTTTGTGGAGTAGACTTTTATGCTATACCCTATCAAAGGCCTTCATCGAGAGATTCACTAATCCTTTGAGATATAACTGTTAGCACATCTGCTGTAGATCTATGAGAATGAAAACTATATTGCATGTTACTGACGAGCTACTTCAGTATTTAACAGAGATTCTAGCAACTTACTCATGACGCACAGGAGACTGATTGGTCTGTATTGAGAGAGAGATGACCAATTACCTGAATTTTTAAATACAGGACATACTGATGAAGTTTTCCAAGGTGTTGGGAAGACAACGCTTAAACAGTTTTGTAAGTATTGGAGCTAGTTCTGGTTTAAGCATTTTGAGCACTATAATTGGAATGCCATCAGGACCAGTTGCTTTACTTAAACGCTTTTGATTAGCTTGGTAACATCACACACAGATATTTGTATGTTGCATAGTGTGTTTTCAAACACAAGAGGAAATACAGGGTGTTGGCAGCCCTGATCGCTGCAAAGTTTTTGTCAAAGAGTTTGGCTTTGTCTGATGCTGGTCCATTCATGATTCACACACTTCTATTTAAACTGTGTTTTTTATTTGTCAAAATTAATGGGAACCAAGCCACTGCTCAGCTACTTTGGACTTGATAAAGTGAGCATACAACTCTGGCATGTTCTTTATTACTCTTTTACAGTGGTTGCTGGCAGTTCTGAAGGCGGATTTTGTCTCAGTACATCTATTATGTTGGAAGCATTGGAAATAGTGATTTCTGTGTGCAATGACAGCAGCACATTCTGGAGAGAACCATGTCTAGCTGTTTTTTGCTGGAAGTTTTAGGAGGGTATAAAGCGGTCTATACCTACAATTAACCATTCCATCAGGTCTGATATTATGGAGGACACGTCCTTTTTAAACATGGAATGCAAAGGTAGATCTAATATAAATGTACAAAAGCTATCCCAGTCAGTCATAGAGTATCGATATACAGTATGATGGAGAGGTATGCCAGAGGACTTATTACATTTTATTTTTTTCTTAACTGAGACAACCAAGTGGTCAGAAGATCCCAGTGGAGACAGAATGAAAGATGCACATAGCTCAAGGCAAGTTGTGAGAAAAAGGTCTAGGAAACTTACATGCTGACCATCAGTGTTGGACACATGGGTGGGTTTGTGAACAATCTGAGTTAAGTTAGCAATAGAGAAATCGTGGCAGAACCTCCCTCATCATCTGTCTTGTCTGAAATGGTGGCGATATATTTAAACTAGTTATGACTCCTAACATATTTGATCATACACCCTTTGCCCCCTCTTCAGTATAGAGAGCTGTTCCTAGTCGTATATCGACAACACAGCAACAACACCATTTCACACCAAAACAGTAACGTCATCAGAGATACATAAAATACTAACAACTTATAATAAAATCATATGTAAAAATATTTATTAAAAGATTTATTACAAGACAACCTAATACTAACAAACTAACTTTTAATGTCGATATTAATTTATTAAACGTATTCCATAAATAAACATAATAAATAAATATACAAAAAAAGAAAATAATTAAAATCACAAAATGAAAAACATAACAATAATCTTTTTAAAAAAATTCCCAATGACGATCACGATGATTGAAAACGCCTGAGATGGCAGAAATACAAAACTATATCAACTACCATTGGAGACCTGAAAGATTGTTAGCCACGTCGAGAACATAACAAGGAAAATTGCAAAACACGAAATTATGTTTTACTTCTTTTTATATTGTACGATCACTCTAATAGTGTATAATCAGTATCCATTAAAGCTGGTAAATTCATCGACCTAGATGATATTTTCATACATGAGATCAAGCATACTTGACCTCTGACACAAAAATATATACTTGAGCTGATGACAACAACAAGAAACATTGCAAAGATCTGGACAACAACAAAAATCTTCTGAAACCTAGCAAATATTCAGTGCCCTATCTCCTACCATGCCAGATATTTAAGATTTTGAGTGCCTAATTCTCAATAGGTTGGTCTCAGTTAATAAACCAGCCATGATTCCTCAACAACAGGATCTGATCTGGCGAATCTGCTGAATGTCACTGAAAACATCTCAGATGAATTTCAGAAAGGACTGGTGACAGGGATCGTCTTTGTTGAGCTGTCTGCCAAGTATGATACTGTAAACTAATGCCTCCTCCTGAAAAATATCTTGACGTATACACACCTCATTGGAGTCATCTTAAAAGACAAGTGTATTTTTATGTTATTTTAAACAAGAAAGTTGTTGGATATATGACTACTTGCTTCAAAGTAGGATATATGACTACATGCTTCAAAGTAGGATATATGACTACATGCTTCAAAGTAGGATATATGACTACATGCTTCAAAGTAGGATATATGACTACATGCTTCAAAATAGGATATATGACTATGTGTTTCAAAGTAGGATATATGACTATCATTCACACAAAACAGTACCGTCGTCATAGATACATAAAAAAATCAATATAATATATAAATATAATATAATATATAAATATAAAATACGCGTCGAAGTAGGATACATGACATCATGCTTCAAAGTAGGATATATGAGTACACGCTTCAAAGTAGGATATATATCTACATGCTTCAAAGTAGGATATAAAATGTTGATCAAAATAGGATATATGACTACATGATTCAAAGTAGCATATATGACTATATGCTTCTAAGTAGAATATATGATTACATGCTTCAAATTAGGATATATGACTACATGCTTAAAAGTAGGATATATGACTACATGCTTCAAATTAGAATATATGACTACATGCTTAAAAATAGGATATATGACTACATGCTTCAAAATAGGATGTATGACTACATGCTTCAAAATAGGATATATGACTACATGCTTAAAAGTAGGATATATGACTACATGCTTCAAAGTAGGTATATGACTTCATGCTTAAAATAGGATATATGACTACATGCTTCAAAATAGGATATATGACTACATGCTTGAAAATAGGATATATGACTATATGCTTCAAAGTAGGATATATGACTACATGCTTAAAATAAGGATATATGATTACACGCTTTAAAATAGGATATATGACCACATGCTTCAAAATAGGATACATAACTATATGCTTCAAAGCAGGATATATGATTACATGCTTCAAAGTAGGATATATGACTACATGCTTAAAGTAGGATATATGACTACATGCTTCAAAATAGGATATATGACTACATGCTTCAAAATAGGATATATGACTACATGCTTCAAAATAGGATATATGATTATATGCTTTAAAGTAGGATATATGACTACATGCTTCAAAGTAGGATATATGACTACATGCTTCAAAGTAGGATATATGACTACATGCTTCAAAATAGGATATATGACTACATGCTTCAAAATAGGATATATGACTACATGCTTCAAAATAGGATATATGACTACATGCTTCAAAATAGGATATATGACTACATGCTTCAAAATAGGATATATGACTACATGCTTCAAAGTAGGATATATGATTACATGCTTGAAAGTAGGATATATGATTACATGCTTCAAGGACATCCAAAGAAGGACTTAAAATATCAAATTTATTGCTCTTCCTTTCTCCCTGAGGACCTGGAACCAATGTAATAGGGTATACAAAACTTTTTATTTTTATATAATTATATAAAATAAACATGCACGTAATTGCGTGTTTTAATCAAATATATTCGAAGAATCTCAACTAGACAAGAATTCTGTTGCTTTATTATTTTTCAGTTGTAAACATTCACTTGAACTTCATATAAACATTCACTTGAACTTCATATAAACATTCACTTGAACTTCATATAAACATTCAGAAAAAATAGAATTAATTACTCACCGACAGCCAATCCCAAAAACAATGTGATGACCAACATCGATGTGAAGGTAATACAATACGCCAACTGAAAATTTTAAGGAAAACTTTATTGAAAAATATATAAATATCTCTATGTATATCAATAAGAAATAGAAATGAAATAAAATTATCTTTTACCTTTTATTGTAATTCCACTCGATGAATGTATATATAAATCAAAAAGCGATACCAGAAGAATAAAAATAAACATGATCGTGTGTTTCCTCTATTTTATATAATACAATTATTTAGTAGTTTAAGCCTTTATGCATTAGGGAAGGTCCATTTGCAATGTTTTTCAGAAAATCAACATGGCACTGGCGATGATAAAACACGCTATGTGATATACGTATATCTGTACGTGATGTTGCCAAGCTAATCAAAAACCTTGATTCCAGTAAAGCAACTAGCCCTGACGGTATTCCAATTATAGTACTCAAAAAACTTCAACCTGAACTAGCGCCCATACTTACAAAACTGTTTAAACGTTGCCTTAAGGAGAATAGTTTCCCGTCTCCCTGGAAAATTTCATCAGTATGCCCTGTATTTAAGAATTCAGCCCTGACGGTATTCCAATTATAGTACTCAAAAAACTTCAACCTGAACTAGCGCCCATACTTACAAAACTGTTTAAACGTTGCCTTAAGGAGAATAGTTTCCCGTCTCCCTGGAAAATTTCATCAGTATGCCCTGTATTTAAGAATTCAGGTGATCGCTTGTCCCCCTCTCAGTACAGGCCAATAAGTCTCCTGTGCGTCATGAGTAAGTTGCTGGAATCTGTGTTAAATACAGATGTAATCAACCATCTCAACAAAAATAACCTTCTTAGTGACACTCAATATGGTTTCCATTCTGCTAGATCTACAGCAGATGTGCTTACAGTTATATCTCATAGGATTAGCAAATCTCTCGACGGAGGCAACCTTTCTAGGGCAATTGCTCTTGACATATCTAAGGCCTTTGATAGGGTATGGCATAAAGGTTTACTTCACAAGATCTCCAGCTATGGTATAGCTGGAAATGTCTTCTCAATTATTAAATCATTTCTTTCTGATAGGTTCATAAGAGTAGTAGTTGAGGGGCAAAAATCAGAAGCTCACAGTATTAATGCCGGTGTCCCTCAGGGGTCCATCCTGGGCCCAACTCTTTTCCTGATCTACATTAATGATCTTCCAAATCACATCCTTACATCATTTGTAGACATTTATGCTGACGACACTACCATTTATGGTAGCACATCTAAGACAGTAAACGACCAAGTTCTCTCCAATTCTCTCTCCTCTGATCTTGAGCACGTAGTACAATGGGGAAAGGAGTGGCTGGTTACTTTTAATGCATCTAAAACCAAGCTTCTCTCTTTACATCATCAACGCTCTGATCCACATCTGGCATCAATTGAAATGAATGGCTCTCGTCTTCAGGAGGCCTCAAGTTTTGACAAGCTTCTTGGCTTAACCATTACTCCTGATCTTAAATGGAACACGTACATCAAATCTGTTGCCAAGGCCGCTGGAAAAATGGTGGGATCTTTCTATCGATCCGGTAAATATCTCACTGCTGATGCTCTATCTATATAAGAGCCAGGTACGTCCAAGGATGGAATATTGTTGCCACATCTAGGCAGGAGCTGCTAGAAAGGACTTAGTCCTGTCTTGATAGAGTTCAAAATGGACTTCGTAGCCTTGTAGGAAATGTCCTTTTCTCTTCCTTGCAACCTCTATCTCACAGAAGAGATTGTGAGTTTGTCTCTGCTTTATCGTTATTTTCCTGGCAAGTGCTCGACTGATCTATGGCCCCTCTCGCCAAACTTTCACAAGAAACACTCGTCTAGCTAAAAACACTATCAATAATTTCCCCATTTAATTCCAGTTTAATTATTCAGTTTAATTATTCAGTTTAATGCAATAAATAATAAACAGACAAACCAGGTTTTCAGGGAGATTTGAAATATTTAGTATTCATTAATGAACACACTTTTGAAGAACTGTATTAATGTTTTTCTTGTAGCATTTTTTATACAATTATTATTTCTCTCATTCATTTAACAAACTCATTAAATTACGGCAATTCTCAAGTGACATCGATGCTCACACGCCAGCTATGACTCACTTTTACCCTCACAAATTTAATGTATAATATATATTTTTTTTTTTACATGGGGGTCACCACTTATCAAGGCCCGAAGGCCACTCAAGGATAAGGGTTATTCCGTGTACAGTAATCAATGAGGTAGTATTGTAGTAATCATTAGTATTGGGGGTTTGGATAGAGTGTCTTACTTAATGGGAGGGTTTGTCAGGAGTTTATTTATGTTGGACTTGAAGACGTCCAAGTTGTAGTCAGGTGGGAAACAGGCAAGCGGCAGAGAGTTCCACTGGCGTGCAGTTCTAAGAAAGAAGCTTTGCTCATGGAATCTATGTTTGGATTTAGGCACAGATAAAGAGTGGGGAAAATTATTGACAGTAGTTTCAGCCAGACTGGTGTTTCTCATGAAAGATTGGCGACGGGGGGGGGCGAGGGATTGGAGCTCAGACGAGCACCTGCCATGGAAATAACGATAAAACAAAGACAGGCTCGCAACGTCTCTTCTGTGGGAGAGAGGTTGCAGGGAAGAGAAAAGGCATCCCCCACTAAACCCAACACAAAGTCTATTTTGTACTCTGTAAAGGCAGAATAGGTTGTTTTTAGCAGCTCCTGCCCAGATGTGGCAACAGTATTCCATCCTTGGACGTACCTGGGTTTTATACAGATAGAGAATTGCATCAGTAGTGAGATATCTTCTGGTAGAAGGATCCCACTATTTTCCCAGCATCCCTGGCAACAGATTTGATGTATGTGTTTCATTTCAGATCAGGAGTAAAGGGCAAACCCAGAAGCTTGTCAAAAAAACGAGAACCATCCATTTCAATTGATGCCAGATGGGGATCAGAGCGTTGATGATGTAAAGATAGAAGCTTGGTTTTGGATGCATTAAAAGTTACCAGCCACCTCTTCCCCCATTGTACCACGCGCTCAAGATCAGAGGAGAGAGAATTAGAGAGAACTTTGTCATTTACAGCCTTTGATGTGTTGCCATAGATGGTCGTGTCATCAGCATAGATGTCAACGAATGATTTAAGCATGTGTTTTGGGAGATCATTGATGTAGATCAGGAAGAGAGTTGGACCCCTGGGGGACTCCAGCATTAATACTGTGGGCCACTGATTTCTGCCCATCAACCACTACTCTTATGAACCTATCAGATAGAAATGATTTAATAATTGAGAGAACATTTCCAGTAATACCGTTGCTGGAAATCTTGTGAAGTAGGCCCTTATGCTATACCTTATCGAAGGCTTTCGATATGTCAAGAGCAATTGCCCTGGAAAGGAAACCTTTGTCAAGAGATTCACTAATCCTATGTGATATAACCGTTAGCACATCTGCTGTAGATCTTGCAGAGCGGAAACCATATTGCATGTCACTAAGAAGGTTGTTTCTGTTGAGGTGGTTGACTACTTCTTTATTTAATATGGATTCCAACAACTTACTCATGACACACAGGAGACTTATTGGTCTGTACTGAGAGGGAGATGACGTTTCACCTGAATTCTTAAATACAGGGCATACTGATGAGGTTTTCCAGGGTGTTCGAAAGCACTTCTCCTTAAGGCAACGCTTAAACAGTTTTGTAAGTATGGGGGCAAGTTCTAGTTGGAGCTTTTTCAGCACTATAATTGGAATGCCGTCAGGGCCAGTTGCTTTACTGGAATCAAGGTTTTTGATTAGCTTGGCGACCTCACGCACAGATATTTGTATGTTGCATAGCGTGATAGGAGAAAATACAGGGAGTTGATGGTCATTGTCCCATAGGGTAGAGTTAGCTGCAAAGTTCTTGGCAAATAGTCTGGCCTTGTCTGATGCTGACGAGATGACCTCAGGTCCATTGATGATATTTGGGATAGAACGCACGCTTCTGTTCAAGATCCTGCTTGCTATTTGCAAGAAATGGTGGGAACCAAGCTGCTGCTCAGCTACTTTGGATTTAACAGACTGAGCATATAGCTCTCTTGCATGTTTTATTACTCTTTTACAGTGGTTTTTGGCAGTCCTGAAAGCAGCTTTAGTCTCAGTACATCTATTACGTTGGTAGCTATGGAAAAAGTGATTTCTGTGCACGATGGCAGCAGCACATTCAGGGGAGAACCATGGCTGGCTGTTAGGTCTTTGCTGGAATGTTTTGGATGGTATGAATCGGTCTATGCCTACAATTAACCGTCCAGTCAGGTTTGATACTATACAGGACACATCCTTTTTAAACATGGAATGCAGAGGTAGGTCAGATATGAATGTACGGAAACTATTCCAGTCAGCCATAGAGTATCAATATACAGTACGGTGGAGAGGTATGTCTGAAGACTTATTACATTTCATTTTTATTTTAACTGTTACAACGGAGTAGTCAGAGGATCCCAGAGGAGATAGAACGGAACATGAACACAGCTCAGGGGAAGTTGTGAGGAAAAGGCCTAGAAGGCTTGCATATTAACCGGGTGTATCGGGCACACGGGTGGGTTCGTGAACAATCTGAGTGAGGTCATAGGCAATGGCAAAATCATGACAAAACCTTCCAACGTCATCGGTTTTATTTGAGTGGGTCAGCCATTCCACATTATGGACATTGAAGTCACCGTAAATGTGAATGTTAGCCGAAGGATGAGCAGACAGGATGTGATCAATTTTCTCAGATATGCTCTTAAAGATAGTAACCCCACTGTTGGGGCGATAGAGGGCAAGTATAAATGCAGTGGTGTAAGCTAGTGCAACCCGGAAGCACATATAAGGTAAATTAGGGTCTTCTCTGGAGGTATCCCTACCACATGGAAAGCCATCTTTGATGTAGGCACATATTCCATGCCCATGGCGATCTTGGGGGTCAGATTTAAATGTTAAGTTGGAGTATCCTTTAATTATGTGAACGAAGCTTTGATATTTATTATTATGCATTCCGTATTATCTAATGTATGCTCCGTTTATTTATGTTTTATGGGAGTTACATTGACTGATAAAAGCTTTGTACTGAATTTGAGTTCAAAAGCTCATTTTCGCCTAAACTAAAACTATATCTTTCGTTGAGAAATCATCATGAAACGTCTTATATTTTAGTCATAGTAATTGTGTGTGTGTGTGTGTGTGTGTTGTCTGATGAAGCCTTTCCAAGAACCTAAAAATCTTAAAACGTAAAACAGTAGTAAAAAAAAAACAAGCAAAAAAAAAAAAAACAACAAAGAGGACAATGACGACAACCATGTTGCGAACCTAACGATAAATGTTTTTTTTTTTCATGTTTACTCAGAAATGTGAACTCACCGCCATTAATGCAACAGAGCTGAAGAATAAACCAATGATACCTTGAAGCCATCTGCAAAGATAAAAATGGATGGAATTGTAGATAGGACCAAAAGAATTATTCATTTGCATAAAATAACATCAGGTTTGGATCAATGCTTTTTCAAAATGCGAATTTAAATTAAGAAGAATGGAAATTACCTCGGAAAAAATCTGATCAGACGTGGAAATATTAAACCTGCTGCAAGGTATCCACACGAAGTAGGTAGAACTACAATTCCTGTAAAAAAAAATATATATGCATAAATCAATTTACACACACACACACACACACACACACACACACACACACACACACACACACACACACAATAATGGGTAGTATGGTTATGCCTGTCTGTAATTAAAACTGCTTTATCAAGAAATTATATCTTACACTCTTGATCCAATTTACATTGTTTACTATCAAATTCGATTGATATAAATAATAAAATAATTGTAAACATAATTTGAAAATGTAGTTTTAGTAACTAGCAGGGAATTCCGATGTTGCTCGAGATCGAATGATTCACACTCTCATAGTTTTATTGTCATCAAAATCGATGAAATCGATCATTTTTCAATCAAATCGATTGATTACTTGCTCTAGTTGAGGATCCATCGCGGTGCACAGGAAAAAATCTTCACATGCCTCCCTTCAGTGACTTAGTCCACAATACATTGTAATCTACATTGCACTGTAGAGAACCTACTGTTGATTTTATAAAATTATTTTTTATATATAATGGCTTGCATTAATGTTTAAAAGGCAAAAGTCAAGTATAATGCTTCAATTGTGCTCTAAACAGAAACATTCATTTCGAACACGCCTCTTTCATATCAAAGAAGATACTGTTCTTATATTGCTCGCCTTACTGCTTGTGCGGTAGTAATGGCTGGAATTTAAGCTTAAAATGCAAATGTCAAGTATCATCGTGCAATTGTGCTTAAAACAGCAACATTCATTTCGAATGCGCCCCTGTCAGATCAAAGAATCTGCTGTTGATTTTATATGCTAAGCCTTTCGGCTTGTGTAGTAATAAAACTTCTCAAATGCACTTGTGATGTTTGACTGTGTAAGGTGTTAACTTTGGTCAAAATCACTTGTTCCTTCTTTCATCGGATTATTTCGATTATCGATACTTATTAAAGACATTTCGATACAAAACCTTTATAAGAACACTGCCAGATACATAAAATACCTTCGTGTGAAATTTCATAAAAATCAGCCCAGCCGTTTTCGAATCCATAGGGAATGAACTCACACCCACAGACATCCACACAGACACACACAAAGTTCCTTTTGCGTAATAGTAGATAGATTTCCATAAATTACAAAATACATAAATAAAGTACATCGCCATCTTACTATTTCAGGGACGTACGACTAGTAGACAGTCCTAAGTAGTTGAATGAAAAATCTTAAGGTCGGGTAGGATATGGAGATTTTTAAACGATCCATATAGATTATATCTGGTCTAGAAATTGGACATTGTACAGCTTAAATCGAAAAACTGAAATTGTTAAAATTGTAGACAAAGTAAAAACATTTTGATGGGCTAGTTACTGAATCAAATCACTATAAAAATACTGCAGAAAAAATTGCCCTAAATATAACTTGCTTAGTTGACGTCAATAAGTCTAATTAATTTATGAATGTGAAGATGAATATGCCTTGGTTTAACTATTAGGCCAATTTATTGATATAAGACACAAAAACATATTGTAAAACATATACTGTTAGACACGAAAACATATTGTAAAACATATATTGTTAGACACGAAAAAATATTGTAAAACATATTGTTACACACTAAAACATATTGTAAAACACATATTGTTAGACACTAAAACATATTGTAAAACATATATTGTAAGACACTAAAGCATATTGTAAAACATATTGTTAGACACGAAAACATATTGTAAAACATATATTGTTAGACACTAAAACATATTGTAAAACATATATTGTAAGACACTAAAGCATATTGTAAAACATATTGTAAGACACTAAAGCATATTGTAAAACATATTGTTAGACACGAAAACATATTGTAAAACATACATTGTTAGACACTAAAGCATATTGTAAAACATATATTGCTAAACACTAAAACATATTGTAAAACATATATTGTAAGACACTAAGCATATTGTAAAACATATTGTTAGACACGAAAACATATTGTAAAACATATATTGTTAGACACTAAAACATATTGTAAAACATATATTGTTAGACACTAAAGCATATTGTAAAACATATATTGTTAGACACTAAAACATATTGTAAAACATATTGTTAGACACTAAAACATATTGTAAAACATATTCCTAGACACTAAAACATTGTAAAACATATTGTTAGACACTAAAACATATTGTAAAACATATATTGTTAGACACTAAAACATATTGTAAAACATATTGTTAGGCACTTAAACATATTGCAAGTTGTATTAAATCAAGTGACTTACAATAGATTTTCAGTTTGAGCATTTAAATGGCCCAAAATGGTCGATGTTTCATAAATCCGATAAATCAAATTGAAAATGTAACTTACCCAGTTTCCAAGTTGCTGGATTCGATAAATCAAGCAAACGAATAGGCAAAAATGCCAAAATTATTGATACGTCTAAATTCAACAGGAAAATATTCACTAAAAATAAAGATTAAAGAATATCATGAGTATTACAGAGTTTAAATTCCATGAGTTTCAAAAATGGAATTCGAATGAATGAAAACAAGCAAACCATCACAAAAAAAACAAAAACAAAAAAACAAACGAAAAAACAAAAAAAAAAAAAAAAAACCCTAAAACTAACAAAAAAAAATTGTTTATTATTTATTAGCATTTTTGATAAGGTTTCCACCGTTATATTCTCTAGTCTTATTCAAATACTTTCTGATGTCTTCAGTGTCCTCATAGGAATCTGAAATTAAATATTTGAATTAAATTACATAATTTATATAAAAGACATTAGAGTGAATTTTTCTGCGAAATACGCATAGCAAATGATTTGTAATTTTTTAATAGTTTAAAATTCTTAGAAATTATTTCTAAATATAGTGTTTTTTGTTTTCCATTTCTCAAAGTTTTTACTTTTATGTAATTTCTACACGTTCTGGGGTTAATGGATAATTTCTATCTTAATTCGTTCTACATAAATTACATTTTTTAGACGAATTTTCAATTGTTAAATATCATTATTATCAGGAATTACTCTCATTTCTGATTTCACTTCGTTAAAAAACCGTAAGTAAAGTTGCATTTTTGGTATTCGTTTATTTATAAAGGCTTTTGTTTCGCCGTCAGGCGAGGGAGAAAATACTGATTGTCAGGAGAAACCTTTTTCTTTTAAAACTTTACCGATACAGAATCTTAATCAAACTTGTTGCTGTCAAACTAAAATTAAAGCTGATTTGATGTCTACCCATAGTATTTCTTTAACTAGAAAAAAAAAAAAAAAAAAAAAAAGAAACGAAAAAAAAAACCCGTCACCGTTCGATTGATCAATTAGAATATCTAAGACTATCAAACACAAAATATTATGTCCATAATAACTCTTTTCGTCTACCATTTTAATCAAAGGATCTTTTTACGTTTTTCACGTGACTCAAAGTATAAAATTCTAAAATTTACTGTCGGAGAAAAATTAACGAGATTTTAGTCATCCTAAACTTTGAAATGAAGCATCATCAGCAAACGAACATTATTTTCATTCGTAGAGGTATGAGAGATTTCTAGGAGAGTAAACAATAGTAATTAACATTACTTACACAACGATATTAAAGCGTGTAGATATCAACTAAATAGTCAGATCGTCAATTACAGATTTAGTACTTAATCACTTAATCATGGCAACTGAAGACGGTCAGATTTTTATCAGTTGAGCCTTCGCCTAAATTATGGAACTTTTCTACCGACAATAAAATAACGTCCAATTTGTTTATATATTAATTTGATATTTTATATATTTTGTATTATTTTATTTCATTCTAAATAGTCTTTTGTTCCTTTGTCTTTTTTGTGCTTTTGATTTTTGTGCCAAACTGTGTACAATGTAAACTAACCTTGACACTAGATCGTAGGATTGACATCACAGTTTCCAGGGCAAAGGTTTTAAGGGTTTGTATTACTGTACACATAGATTCGAAAAAGTTGTCAAAAAACAAATATATAACAAATAAATGTTATCAAAGGCAAGATAAGTTACTTTTCTACCTAACTGGATATATTTTTTGTGTTTTTATTCAATGTAACATATTTATTCAGCTCGAAAAACATACAATCTTTACCGATGTATTCGAAAATTCAAGATGGCGTCTCACACCCTCTTTAACACCGTTAGTATGGAAAAAGGTGTTATAAATAAAAAACTATACAAAATACTATTAAAAACCCGCCGAATATATGTCAACTTATGTCACGGTATTGAGCGAATTTTTAACAGTATTTTGTCTAGTTTATTATTTATAATACCTTTTCCCAAACTTACCCTCTCCGAGAAAGAGTCGGCCGCCATTTTTAATTTTCCAATACATCAGAAAACACTGCATGTTTTTTGAGCTGAATAAACATGTTACACTGAATAAAAACACAAATATATCCAGTTAGGTAGAAAAGTAACTTATCTTGCCTTTGATAACATTTATTTGTTATATATTTGTTTTTTGACAACTTTTTCCAATCTATGTGTACAGTAATACAAACCCAGGTTTTCATTTTTGAATTTGGGCGGATATGAGAATGGGTGCGTATTTCATCTAGCTCAGAAGACGAGATTAGAATTCATTTCTATGCGATTTGGCACTGCGTTTAAAAATTGAATTCATCCAAGGAATCGAAATAATCTGACATCGAAATATGAATGAAAATAGTTCTTTCACGGCGTTCCACCATTTCTGGACGAAGGACGAGAAAGAATTTATTCTTTTGAGCGAACTTTATTTGCACAGTGTCAGCATTTCAAGATATCGATTTTTTTACATCAGGTTTGAAGCTTTTAAACTGTCAAAAGCTGACGCTGTTTCCATTGTGCGTATACAACCACGGCCACCGAGAGTAAGAAGAAGGCCTGTTAACTAAAAAACGCCAGCAGGCAATGTAGGTAAGATTTATCAGACTGTTAGTACTATATCAAGGCCATTCGAAAAAGAGCAATAAAACATTTTTAAAAAGAAAAAGGAACACCGTTCGATTACTACTTAAACTGAACTTTATTCAATATAAAATATAAACATTATCTATGTAAAATTAATTTTAAAGCAATATACAATCTAATACTGATAAAACTGAATTATGAATTTAGGGAACAAACAATTAAAGAAACGTTAAACAAATATTTTTTGGCCTTCGGAACAAGATCAGTGTAGTATCTGTTTTGATGCTACACTTTACCTTTTCTGTCTTCGGTCGGTGGAGGAGAAATCTTTCATGACTGAGATTATTTTTGTTCCTATCCAGAGTGCCCCTTATTGGGAAGCTGGATTTTCTCCACAAGATTATATGTTGAAATATTTAAATAACTATTACTTTAAATACAGAAATTATATTTAAAGTTTTGGTTTTCTGTTCTTCTATGTCCATTTTTTCCCCATGTTTTTCATTAAAATGTGTAGCGAGCGTATTAGTTTTCTCACAAGTCATCATCAGTGATTGCTCACTGGCAGTAACCTGTGGTGTTCCCTGGAGACCAAGTGACAAGTCTCCCCAGATTTCCAGTGTTCTCCACCTTTTGACCACTTGTGCAGATGATTGCATGTTATCGCAACAGCCGTTGTCACTGAGTTCTCGTTGGCATGACAAAATGCCTCCCCAAGGTACCAGATTTGAACTACACACTTCCAGTGGAGATTTGGTCAGTACTCTCTCACCTCGGTCTTTCCATCCTCCCTGACCCTTCACAACTAGTTGGTGTGGCGCCAGTCGATATCATCTACACCAGTTTTTATTATTATTATTATTACTATTATTATTATGATAATAATAAGGGTGCTTGTGGAGTGTACACACGTATATTTTAAATATTATTTTCAAGTTAAATTAAATTTTAGGTTTGTATTACTGTACACATAGATTCGAAAAAGTTGTCAAAAAACAAATATATAACAAATAAATGTTATCAAAGGCAAGATAAGTTACTCTTCTACCTATCTGGGAAGGTTTTTAGTGGTTTTACTCACTTTAAAACGTGTAATGGCTTCGAAAATCATACAATGTTTATCAATATATTTTAAAAAGAAAAATGCCAGCATGTTTGTAACTTATCTTGCCTATGATAACATTTATTTGTTATATATTTGTTTTTTGACAACTTTTTCGAATCTATGTGTACAGTAAAACAAACTCGTTATGTAAATTATTTACAGTTAAAATGTTATAAAAAACAAAAAATTGAAGTTTTAAATATATTTCAAAGAAATGAATTACGCCCCGTGCTAAAATATTGATAATTCACTAATCGTAGAAAAAAACCCAAAAAAACACTGACGTGAAAAATGCTTACTTAAAAATATTTGAAAATACTCAGTGAAAAGTTTTATTTATTATTAAAAGAACGGACTGAAAAATATTATATAAAAATTGGGTTTGTATTACTGTACACATAGATTCGAAAAAGTTGTCAAAAAAACAAATATATAACAAATAAATGTTATCAAAGGCAAGATAAGTTACTTTTCTACCTAACTGGATATGTTTTCAGTGTTTTTATTTAATGAAACATGTTTATTCAGCTCGAAAACCATACTGCGTTTATCGATGCATTGGAAAATTCACAATGGCGCCCGACTCTCTTTAACGCAGTAAGTTTGGGAAAAGGTGCTATAAATATAAAACTAGACAAAATACTGTTAGAAACTCGCTCAATATATATTCCCGTGATATAGGTTGACATATATTCGGTGTTTTTTTAAATAGTATTTTATCTAGTTTATTATTTATAACACCTTTTCCCGAACTAACCGTGTTAAAGAGAGAGTCGGGTGCCATTTTGAATTTTCCAATACACCGATCTTGGTGACGATAAGTTTTGTCCAAAGACCCATAATTCTAAAAAATTCATAAATCAGATTAAAATAGGTTCTGTATCTTAAATTCTACATATATATCATAAAACATTGCATATCAAAAAAATGCGTAGAAGTTCTCTGCAGATTTCATATTTCATCAATTTATTGTTTCAAAATTATTTATAAGTTTAATAAATTACTTGTCTGTTCTTGAAAAATTCTATATCCTGAAGATTCTGTAAAGGATTCTGTTCAGAAATAAATTTGACATTACTCTATAGCCTCCAATTGCATTAAGTATTGTATGAATACCTCATCTAGTTTATGATAGCTGTTCAATGCATACACACATGCATAAAAGCTATTATACAATTGCTTATGTACATAAACACCTACTACTACAAATAATTATAAACATTTATTTTGTTTAGAATAAAATAAAATTACATCAATTTTTACAAAAAGCGTCCCTGGAATGCCAAAAGGAATAACATTAGCAATATTAATTATATTGCTAAATAAAACACCAACAACCCACCGTATAAAGCAAACTAAAAGCTTACATGCGGATACTTACTTTAGTGGACAAATAATAAATACCACACAATATATATATATATATATATATATATATATATATATATATATATATATATATATATATATATATATATATATATGTATATATATATTATATTATATTAAATATGAGGTATTGAAAATACTTACAGGCGACAATCATGATATATCCGTCTGACAACAAATGAAGTATTGAACCGTGCATTTGCTGAAATTAAGTGAAAATTCAATAATAAAGACGAAGACAATAACGCATTTCATGCATAGCACACACACACACACACACACACACACACACACACACACACACACACACACACACACACATATATATTTAAACAGACATTATGAAATATAACGGAGATACTTTGCTGTATGATTCTTTTTTTTTAATTTTTTCGATTTTCCGTATAATCTATTTTTATATCAAAATCGAAAATATTGATGAAAGTTCCATAGTTATCACGAGCGTTTTCGATTCAACCGCGAACCATTTTCAGGCGCAAATGAGGTGAA
The DNA here is from genome assembly GCF_053919585.1 of Euprymna scolopes. Lineage (NCBI taxonomy): Eukaryota > Metazoa > Mollusca > Cephalopoda > Sepiida > Sepiolidae > Euprymna > Euprymna scolopes. The sequence goes on from NC_136496.1 coordinate 53,559,511, forward strand.
AGTGAATCGGAGCAAAAATAGAAAGTAGAAAAGTGAAAAGTAAAATACATAAAAATTTGTATCGAGCGATGGAAGGTTAAAAGTATATAAAAATTCTAAGAAAAAAAGAGCTTTTTGTTATTGTGAAGTTACCTCCCGTAGGTTGGGCATATATCATGTTTTCTTTTTCCGTAATTTTGTAACTAGAGGCACCCAAAAGCAGCTTAGTTCTATGCTTGGGTGACTAATGATGTTATTATTATCTATCATATGTGCTGCCTCTTGAAGTTTTCTAATCTGCCATCTTTTTTCTATATCTAGTATTTTGACATCATCCCACATTGGGAAACGATTACTCCCCTTTTCCACACATGTTTAGCTAGGACTGATTTTCCGATCTTTCCTCGTGTGACAGCTGTTTAGTTTTCTTCTAGTCTCAACCCAAGCCAAGGCAGGTAACTTCAAAATAACAAAAACCTCGTTTTCTTGGAGTTGCCCCTCTTACATCGTGTTTAAAAAAAAACAAAAAAAAAAACGGATGGGTATCGATCCTCTGTTTCGTAAAACACTTTTTTCACTACTATTAACAATTAGATATTTCGAAAAATTGAGCCATAGAAAAACCTTTAACAACTATCTTAGTGACTCCTTATGATTGAACCTTCTTCATGAGATCAAACAAAGGGTTCGAATTCTTGTATTGCAGAGCAAATCCTCTTTTTCTTTAGTATGAAAAGAAGCATATTCTCAACACCTGAAGAAAGTCGTAGGTTGCAGCGACTGAAATGTTGTACTAATAACACCCAAAATGAGAGTAATAGCCCGATTAATCAAGATAACGCAAGCATTCATATCTCATCTAAAACATTCGGAATTGCATTAAAAAATCGGTATAGACCCGAAAAAAAAAAAATGGAAAACGCTTGAAAAGTCTTACCAGAAACTAGCAAGAATGATCAACCACTTAACATTCCTTTGTCGGCGCCGAGATCTCAAACTAACACCATCGGGCCTAACTTTAATAATCCGAGTCAACTCCAGGAGAACACATAAAATCATAATTCGAGTGGGACACGGACTTGTACGAGACAGAATTAACAACTGCCGGTGGAACAAAGTCCCTTGAAAACATATCTCTTATAATAGACTAGTATCCAATGATACAAAAACGAATAGTACTAAATAAAGGCCTCAACTTCGCCATAACAAACAAGCGAATTCCATACTTGGACAAAAAACTCCAATAGAAGAAGCAGCCTTGAATTTTCCTAAGACACAGGGAGATGAACATGTGCATACTTGTTTCAGTGGAGTTGGGAAATTTTAAATCAAGGGCAATAAAAGCTAACACCTCTCTACTAATGACAGCTTAAGCATAGGAAACAGCATTTCCCGTTCCCCTCACCAAACTTAAAAAAAAACTACTGCTGACATTACCCCAACTTTCCACGCACCCAAATATTTTATAAAAACAAATGTAATCTTGGCACCCGTTTCAATTTCGATTCTTTTTTGGTCTGATGAAGTGTTGTCCCTGAATTAGGATTCCACTGAAACGTGTATGCACATATGTAACCAATAATGTTTGTATAATAAACAAACTATATACCAGCTCTATCCTTTATTGAGCACGCAAGTTCATTGGATTTACATCTAGGAAATCAATCGATACAACCGGCTCCACATTGTCGAACACTCTTAAACGTGTCTTATTAAACACGAACATGGAAAGGATCAACTTTGATAAGTCTCTTATTCACATCCCTACACAAGCCGCACGGATTACCTCCTGAAACTAATATGGAAGATGGAGAATTTAATTAGACGCATGAAATGGAAGGCCTCTTTTTTTTCGACAAAAATGAGGATAACAGCACTAAGAACCTCAAAAAACCCTACTGCTCACATTCATAAAGTATACACCCCATCTTTCCCCGGAATTTAGATCGCACCCAAATATCTTATAAAAACAATGTTGACACCCATTTTAACTTCGATTCATTTTGGGTTTATGAATTGGAACACCACACACACACACACACACACACACACACACACACACACACACACACACACACACATATATATATACTAGCAGTTCCGCCCGGCTTTGCTCGCGCCCTATGTACTGTTCATAACCTTATGAGCATATGTATATATTAAAAAGTATGAATATGTATCGTAATGCCTTTCTATATAATAGGTTTCGTTAACTACCATAGAGAAACCTTGGTAGAGACCGCAGACGTCAATTTTGTTTTAAATTTTGAACCCAATTTTGACCCCTTAACATTTATTGTTTTAGGCTCAAATTAAATTCAAATATTTGACCCATGTCCAAGTAACATACATCTAAAATTTCAAGTGTTTAGACCCAAAATTGACGGAGGAGTTTGGTAGAGTCTGCAAAGGTCAACTCTGTAAAATTTGACCTCTTGCCAGACAAATTTTCGCTCAAAAACTGATTAAAAAAGCTTGCTGCATGTGTGAATATCCTTTATGTAAAATTTCAAATGTTTAGACACAAAATTGGCTGAATAGTTTACTAGAGAACTCAAAGGTCAAATCTTTTGCACTTCGACCCCTTGGCAGCCAAAAGTTCGACCAAAAACCGATTAAAAAGCCCCATGTCTGAATACCGTTTATGTATAATTCCAAATGTTTAGACCACAAATTGTCTGAGTAATTTGGTAGAGACCGCAGAGGTAACTTTTTAAAAACTTTGGACCCTATTATGACCCCTTAACATTTATTGTTTTGGGCTCAAATCAACTTATTAAGTTAGATCAATGTCCAAGAAACCTATATATAAAATTTCAAGTATTTAGACTCAAAATTGGCGGAGGAGTTTAGTAGATTTCTCAAAGGTCAAATTTCGAGTCTGTAAACTGAAAATTGACGGAGTTATTGCATAGGGAAATGTACACAGATACACAGACATGTTCACTTTTATAGATATACTAGCATGGGTGCCCGGTGTTGCCCGGGTGTTTGGAGGTGTATGTTGAGCAAAAAAAGAAAAAGTGGTATTAGGAAGGCAGGCTCGAACCCATACTACGAAGGAGGAAAAAAACGGGGGAAAAACACCTGAATACCCTTTATGTAAAATTTCAAATCTTTAGACCAGAAGTTGTCTGAGTAATTTCATAGAGACCGCAGAGGTCAAATTTTTTGACCCCTTAACATTTAACATTTTAACAAATCAACTTATTAAGTTAGATTCATGTCCAAGGAACCTATATCTAAAATTTCAAGTGTTTATATCCAAAATTGGCGGAGGAGTTTGGTAGAGTTCTCAAAGGTCAAATCGTTGAACTTTGACCCCTTGACAGCCAAATTTCTGGCCGAAAACGGATTACAAAGATTTTCCCAAATCTCAGTACCCTGTATATCAAATTTCGAGTCTGCAGACTGAAAATTGACAGAGTTATTGCGTAGGGAAATGTACACAGACACACGGACAGACGCTTTCACTTTTATAGATATATAGATAGATTGGACGCAATATGTAGTAATAATTAAAAAAAAAGACTCGTGCGCCACCACCGAGAATCGAAACCAAAACGTTCAGCTCATGATTTATTTTTGCCTCTGTCATCAATGACTGGGCTATGAAGACATTTATAACACAAGGCTAAAAATTAAAACATGAACTAATAGCTACTACGTTATGCATTCGTTATGCCGGCGTTCGACCTTCACCTGTCAAATTTCATTTTTTTTAAATTTTCACACTTTTGCACAGAATTTTTCCAGGTAAAACCAAAATATAGTTTTGCATTGATTCAAGTACCTTATATATGAAGTCTGTCTGTAGACCAAAAAACTCTAAAGGGAGTTTGGTAGGCAAAATTTGTTAAACAAAAATATATATGTGTACATAAATATATATGGAAAGTTTTGTGTTTAATATAAAATTTTTACGCAAATATTATGCAAATATAAATTATGTAGAATATCTACATGAATATAATTACACGTAATAGTTAACTAAAGATGATCATCCCATAAGAAAACCGAATAAACTAATATGGAATTAATTAAAATGAATGCTTAAAAGAATATGGAGATAAGCTAGATCTTTTGCTAGTGAATGCAATTCCACAACCCATATATAAGGAAGTTGTATTTTCTTTTTAAATAAACCGAAAAGACCGGTCTCCTGTCTTTTCTGTTTGCCCAGACATCCAAGGACCAGCTACCAGACCGCTTGGGTCTGGTTAAAGCTTTGTTTTTTATTGCTTGTTTTTCTCGCCTCCTGTTGAGGCCATTAACTGTTTTTTACTTTTTGATCTTTTTCAGGCTCGACTTAAGTAGCTGTCCGGTCTGCGTCTGAGGTGGTTGGAGTCAAATCCAATATAATCCTCAGCCAGGCCAAATCGGCGGGTCTGAGCTGGGGAGAAGATGCAGAGGGGGAGGATAGCTGGTCCGGGCTCCAGTGCAGAAATGCCTAGCCCGGGGTCCAGTTCCCAGAGGGGGCTTCGGCCCAATATGGGGGTCGGATCAGGCCCTGAGAAAGTCCACCCACCACCGCCACACGGTCCGGGCTCTGCTCCTTTGCCTAGCCCGGGTTCTGGTGGTCGTGTCCCTGACATGGCCACTGGTTCAGGCCCACTCTAGAGATCAAGAGGTACAGTCGGTGCTGCCCCCACCCCCGCACTAGACCCGGTGCTGGCCCCTGCACCGTATCTGTAGAGGAGTTCGTCGCACTAGGCGGTGGCTCCTGGACTACTAATGACACTGCTGTCCCCGGCAGTGGTAGGTTTAGGCCAGCTGGGAGAGGTGATCCAGCTCGGTGGGATCGGCAGAGGAAGAGGGCTTTAACTGTTAGCCCTCCTGCCCATAGGAGGACTGAACTCCTGGGGTCGGGAATAAACCCATCAACCTCTGCCGATTTTTCTACTTTGAGAACCACTGACCCGGATCAGGCGTTTACGAACGATGTGCCAGACGACTAGGAAGAGGTCATCAACATGCTCTCGCTGTGGAAAGAAGACTATCAAAAAGGATAGTATTGCTAGTCTCCATGGACTCCAAAAAGAGAGCCCTGACCAGAGTGTCCAAAGATAGCATGGCAGAAATTCTGGGGGAACTCAACATCCCCGCAACCTACATCTGTCATCGTAGTTATGCGATGTGGGATTTGCTGCTGCCGAGAGAAGAAGACGCCATCAAAATATTCAGGTCGGAGCTAAGGTGGAAACACCTCTGCCTTAAGCAAGCAAGACACGGACCAATGTGTCAATCTTGGGCGTCCCATGCTTTCTTGGCCCTAAGCAATTAGGGGCATTTATGAGCCAGTATGGGACGTTGAATCCATCCTCCCTGTCCGTGGTCCCCGTAACCTTATGGTAGGGGACTACAATCTGAAAATGTGCCTAGACAAGGAAGGGTTGCAAAAAATTCCCCCCCTACTCAGATGCGACATATGGTCGATGAGTATTATAGTAGACGGTCGCAGGCCCCACTGCTGGAATTGTCAACAGCAGGGCCATATGGCACGGGAATGCCCCAAAAGAAACCCGCAGCCTGTGGTAGTAGCTGCAAAACTGCCGGCAGTGGTACCAGCAGCCCCTGAGAAGCCAGCCGAAGGGGGCATGGGAAAAACAACTCCAACGCCTTACACAACATCAGACGGCTGGACCAAGGTGGTTAGAAAGAATAGAAGAACCACAAAGACTCCCTCCACAAGAGAGCAGCCCCCTGAGGTACAAGGTCGGCCAGTTCCTGCAGGGTCGTCTACGAGTTCTTCCACCAATGTCACCACTAAAAAGTTGCCAGCGGCCAGAAAAGAAATCATCCGGTCTCCTCATCCGAATCAGAAGGGGAGCAAGATAAAGAACAGGCTACTGTGGTAGAGTGCCAAGTGCCGAAAAAGGAGAATAAAAAGAAGGCAAGGAAGAACAAGGAGGCTGGGTCCCATTCCCCGTCCTCTATGAACGTAGAGAATACTGTCTCTACGGTTCAGCTACCCAAAACCCCAACACAAACCCCTTCGGCTGAACCAAAATCCCCACCCCTTTTTGATACCCCCCCAACCAGAGCCCGATCATTGTCCCGGGAAAAGCCGGTGAGACAAACCAACAGCGGCAGAAGAGCTGCCTCAGAATCTCCTGTAAGGAAAGAAAAGACAAAAATGCTCCCCTACCGTCCTGGAGACCGGATCTGCAATGTAGACCTCCTTCACGCTGATACTTACATAACGCAGCATCATAGAGGTCTAATTAAGCCGCTGAGGGAGATGAAGAACATCGATGGGAAGAGAGTTACAAACCCCCAAAACTTCCCAGACGCCCCCTTAGTTATGACCTTTGTGCGTCAAACAAGAACAGGACGCCCGAAGGCCATGTGGAATATGATCGAAGAAGCGAAGGAGGCAATTCCGAATTTAAAGTTGGTGGAAGAGGGACACGACTCACCTCAATCAGCTGGCACCCAGATGCAAAGGGAGAGTCCCTATTTACGTCCACCCTTGTTTGTATAGGCCCCTTAAATTAACGTTTCCGTTGGATGTCGGAGGCATTGCGCGAGATGGACGAGTAACGTCCAAGTTGCTTTCGGGCAACCTCACCAATCCTGCGGCACTCTTCTAAGCAAAGACTTTAGGCCGGTGGTTGTGGATATCTAGGCACAATGGGCACATCCTTGAGCTTGTGTAGTTTGAACGTTAGGGGCATGAGGTGCCGAAGTAAAGCCGCTAGGTACTGAGGGACCTCATGTCCATGAACATAGATGTGGCTACGTTACAGGAGACTCACTACAATTGTGTTGACGATCATCGGGTGCTGGAGGGGCATTATGATATCTTTTCAGCATACGGTGATAGTCAAAGTAGGGGGGTTTCTTTGTTAGTTAGGCGCACCCTTTCTGCAATGGTTAGCGTTGTTCATGCGGATACTGATGGTAGACTGATCGTGGCCGATGTTACCGTGGCAAATAGAGCATTTCGAGTCATCGCGGTGTATGCGCTCAATTGCGTACGAGAGCGGGTTTCCTTTTGCCAGCGGTTGGAGGTGTTTCTCAGGGGTTCGGAATGGTTAGTTCTAGTGGGTGATTGGAATGTCATCCTTGATCCCAGAGTAGATAAGGTGGGCGGAACTAGAGGGACGGATGGGTGTGAAACCAGTCTGTCGGACCTGATGGCTAGATACGATCTGGTAAACAGGTATCGGGTGGATCATCCGGGATGCGAGATATGGACGTGTCTCTCTAGCAGGCCTTTCGTTTCAAGTATTTACTTGGATCGGTTGTTAGTTAGAAGAGGCAATGTAGAATACATATCTTGTCCCACGTTCCACTGGTTAGGCCACTCTGACCACAAACTACTTGTGGCCAGGTTAGATTTAGATAGGCACCCCAAGTTAGCCGGGTACTGGAAGTTAAATACCTCCTTACTGGAGATAGATGACTTCTGGGAAAGGCTAACTGAACACTTTAAGAAGGGATTAGTCGGGGCGGTTACCGGGAGTAGGTGGTGGGTAAACGCCAAATCTAGTATTAGAGACTTCTCTGTCAAATATGGCCAACGCCTGATCCAGGTCGGTGATAGACCATTAGGTACGGTCGGTGCTGCCCCACCCCCTCTGCACTAGACCCGGTGGTGTAGAGGAGTTCGTCGCACTAGGTGGCGGCTCCTGGTCTATTAATTACATTGCTATCTCCGGCAGTGGTAGGTTTGGGCCAGCTGGGAGAGGTGATCCGGCTCGGTGGGATCGGCAGAGGAAGAGGGCTTTAACTGTTAGTCCTCCCACCCATAGGAGGACAGAACTCCTAGGGACGGGAATAAAACCTTCCACCTCTGCCGATTTCTCCACTTTGAGAACCACCAACCCGGATCAGACATTTAAAAATGCAGTGCCAGACGACCGGGAAGAGGCCATCAATATGCTCTCATTTCTGGACTCTCAGCTGAACATGACGTTGGGCCAGGATCTGCAATGCAGCAGTGACGAAAGCAGCCAGGAAGAGAGTCCAAAGACAAGAAAAGCAGATGAAGCGAGAGCATCCCATTCCGGGAAGAAGAAGGGGGCTGCTTGCACAGACCAAAAGAGTGGGGCTGTTGATTCCACACCAGTCCAAAAACCATTGTCCCCGGTGGAAAGCCCGGCAGATTGGCCTACACTGCCAGGAACCAACACGCAGACAATTTAGTCAACCTGCTCAATGATCCTGCCGGGGCAGAGAACACCAACCTTGCTGAAATCACCGATGCCAGCAACACCAACGCCCTCGGCAGCAGAGAAGGTGTGGGGACCCAGTCCCAACTTACTCCTGAAGATTACCGTCAGTTATTTAACTCCAAATATAAGGAATATACTGACGGTAACATTATCAAACCCCTGCCAGGTGTTGTGGAAAGACTATCCACAAGGATAATATCATTAGTCACCACGGATTGGAAAAAGAAAAGTCTTGCAGGGGTTTCTAAGGACATCATAGCAGAGATGCTGGGGGATCTCCAAATACCTGCGATGTACATTTGTCATCGCAGTTATGCCATGTGGGACCTGCTGCTGCCGACCGTCGATGACGCAGTCAAACTGTCCAAGTGCGACCTGAATTGGAAGCATCTGCACTTCAAGCCGGTATATCTGAGCAGGAGTCAAACCACCGTTTATATTCTAGGCGTCCCCTGGTTCCTGGACTCTGTTGTGCAAATAGGTGCAATAATGAGCCAATATGGGTTCATCGAAGCTGTCCTCCTGGCCCGTGGCCTCCGTAGCCTTATGGTAGGGGACTACTCAGTCAGAATGCGTTGTGACCGGGAGGGCTTCAAGAAAATACTGGCCCTGCTCAGAAGTGACGTTTGGACTATGAGCGTCATCGTCGAGGGGCGAAAACCTCACTGTTGGCATTGCCAATTAATAGGGCATATGGTGAGGGATTGCCCTAAACGGATCCCTCAAGTTAAAGTCGCTGAAAAGCAGAAGGGTGTGGCACCAGCAGCCCCTGAGAAACCAGCCGGAGGGGGCATAGAAAAAACACCAACTGCAACACCTTCAACAACATCGGACGGCTGGACCAAGGTAGTTAAGAAAAGTGGGAAGACCGCGAAGACCCCCTCCACAAGAGAGCAGCCCTCTGAGGTCCAAGGTCGGCCAGTTCCTGCAGGGTCGTCTATGAGTTCTTCCACCAGTAAAACAAAAATCGATGCTGTGAGCGGCCTAAAGAGAAAAAATCCGGTCTCCTCATCCGAATCAGAAGGGGTGCAGGAGAAGACACACGAGCAGAGAAAAATGTCGGCAGCAGTGAGGCTTTTGTAGCAGAGTGCCAAGGCCGAAAAACCAAAAGAAAGCAAAAAGCTAAAAAGACCAAGGAGGCTGTCTCTACGGTTCAGTCACCCAAAACCCTAACCCAGACCTCATCGGCTGAACCAAAATCCCCACCCCTTTTTGATTCCCCCCCCAGCAGTTGCTAGATCTTTGTCCCAGGAGAGGCTGGAGACACCCCTCAGCAGAAGAGCTGCCTCTGCTTCTCCAATACGGAGAGAGAAGACAAAGCAGCTACCCTATCTTCCAGGAGATTGGATATGCAACGTAGACCCTCTTCATGCTGATAGTTATATCACGCAGCGTCACAGGGGTCTACTTAGGCCGCTCCGAAACTTAGACAAAGTAGAGAGAAAGAAAATCTCCAACCCTAAGAATTTCCCAAACGCTCCCTTAGTCATGACCTTTGTGTGCCACACAAAAGTCGGTCGCACAAAGCCCATGTGGAATATGATTGAGGAGGCGAAGGGGGTGTTCCCAAATATTAAACTGGTGGAAGAGGGGCACGACTACCTCAACTAGCTGGCACCCAGATGCGAAGGGAGGGTCCCTATTTACGTCCACCCTTGTTTTTATAGGGCCTTGAAGTTAACATTCCCATTGGATGTTGGGGGTATTGTGCGAGATGGACGAGTAATGTCCAAGTTGCTTTCGGGCAACCTCGCCCAATCTTGTGGCATCCTAGTTACAAAAGACTTTAGGCCGGTGGTTGTCGATGAATAGGCACAATGGTCATGTCCTTGTACCTTGCTAGCTTTATCGTAAGGGGCATGAGGTGGCGAAGTAAAGCCGCTAGGGTACTGAGGGACCTCATGTCCATGAACATAGATGTGGCTACGTTACAGGAGACTCACTATAATTCCGTTGACGATCATCGGGAGCTGGAGGGGCATTACGATGTCTTTTCAGCATACAATGATAGTCAAAGTAGGGGGGTTTCTTTGTTAGTTAGGCGCACCCTTTCTGCAATGGTTAGCGTTGTTCATGCGGATACTTATAGTAGACTGATCGTGGCCGATGTTGCCTTGGCAAATAGACCGTTTTGAGTCGTCGTGGTGTATGTGCCCAATTGCATACGGGAGCGGGCTTCCTTTTTCCGGCGGTTGAAGGTGTTTCTTGGGGGTTCGGAATGGTTAGTTCTAGTGGGTGATTGGAATGTCATCCTTGATCCCAGAGTAGATAAGTGGGAGGGACTAGAGGGACGGATGGGTGTCTGTCGGACCTGATGGCTAGATGCGATCTGGTAGACAGGTATCGGGTGGATCATCCAGGGCGGGAGATATGGACGTGCCTCTCTAGCAGGCCTTCCGTTTCAAGTACTTACTTGGATCGGTTGTTAGTTAGAAGAGGCAATATAGAATACATATCTTGTCCCACGTTCCACTGGTTAGGCCACTCTGACCACAAACTACTTGTGGCCAGGTTAGATTTAGATAGGCACCCCAAGTTAGCCGGGTAGTGGAAGTTAAATACCTCTTCACTGGAGATAGATGACTTCCGGGAAAAGCTAACTGAACACATCAAGAAGGGATTACCGGGAGTAGGTGGTGGGTAAACGCCAAATCTAGTATTAGAGATTTTTCTGTCAAATATGGCTAATGCCTCACTCTAGATAGGGCCAAGGCAGAGAAGCTTCTAGAGGATAGACTATCCCGGGTGGTGGCAGGGGGGGGGGATTCCATAGAGATATGCCTAGCTAAGGCGGACCTGAGTCGTTTAGCTAGCGAGCGATATCAGGGCCAGGTAGTTAGGGCTGGAATTAAAAAGATGCCCAACGAAGCTGTGAATGTGGACAAATCAGAACGAATCCATTCGCTCGGGCGCAAATCGGATAATTATATTCGTAAGATTCAGAGCCCAGAAGGACACTCCTTAGTGTTGGCTCGGGAGATTTGCGAGCAGTTTTGAGTGCACTTTGAAGATCGTTTCGCACAGCTGTCCAGACTCCACGTCCAGGAGTTTGGCAACTATTTGGCTGGCTTGCCCCGCCTGGAGGCGGCCCGAGCAGCTAGTTGCGATGGTCAGGTTATAGAGTGTGAGGTCATAGCTGCTATGAAGCAGGTCGCCTATAATAGATCACCAGGACTCGATGGACTGCCCTACGAGCTATACTTGAGGTTGTCGCACATGTTTGTTCCGATTCTGATGGGTGTGTTTAACCACTGGTTTGACATGGGATCCATCCCGAGTCAGGTTACCAAAGGCGTGGTCACACTTCTGAAGAAGAGGGATACACATGTTGGGGGTTGGATGATTTTAGGCCCATCACGTTGTTGAATACGGATTTGAAAATCCTGGCCCGAGTTCTTACGAATCGTTTGCAGGTTGTTATCACTGACTTGATCGAACCAGATCAGAATTACGCTGTGAAGAGGAGATCAATTCAAAACAATTTGCATTTGATTCGTACAGAAACCTAGAAAACCTAGAAGACGACATGGAAGCCGCACTGATCAGTCCAAGGCGTTGATTATCGTTTCCTGATGGCTGTTTTAGAGATCGCTGGCTTTGGGTCCGGCTTCTGCAGATGGATCTCCATTTTGTATGCTCGGCCGATGGCAGTTGTGCAGGTCAACAGGGTGCGGTTGGCGCAGTTCATGGTTTCTCGGTCAGTGCGACAGGGGTGTCCGTTGTTGCCCATGTTATATGTCCTCGCGTTGGAACCATTCCTTAGGAACGTGAGGTCTAGGGTGGCTGGACCGGCCCTGCACGGTATTGCTCTTCCTGGCGGTGCCCAAGCCAGGGTTTCCACGTTTGATGATGATGTCACTGTATTTGTTTCGAGCATCGTTGATATTATTACAGTGATTAAGGCTCTCAAGCATTATGAAAAAGTTACAGGGGCCGTAGTCAATCTCAGCAAATCCATTGGTCTGAGGTTAGCCGCTTGGCAGGGATCAAATGCTCTGCCTGGCGCATTTGTCTGGACAGATGGCCCGATCCGGATTCTTGGTGTTTGGTTTGGACCCAGTCTCTGTCTTGATAAGAATTGATTGGAGGTACAGACCAAGGTCGAAGCGTCTGTGAGTGTTTGGCTTTGAAGAGGATTGTCCCTTAAAGGTAGAGTGGAGGCATGTACTACTTACGTGTTTCTGCTGATCCTTTACCGGCTGGCTGTACTTTCTCTACCTGCGGTCCGTATGGCGGCCTTAATGCATGCACTCTTTTCACTGTTGTGGAATGAGCGACGGTCGCTTGTCCATAGACAGGTCTGTAATCAACGTCTTGTAGATGGGGGCCTGGGGATGCCTCATAAAAATGCCGAAAGGTTGGCCTTCCTGGGTAGAACTCTGATTGAGGATTCTGATTGGGGTTCTGCAGTTGGTGAAGCATTTCCCAACCTCATCACCAATCACTTAATTGAATGCCAGAGAAGACCAAGAGGGCAATCACAATTCCTCAATGAATGCCGAAATGCGCTTAGAGCGATGCCAGGGTCCCTTGACCTTGCACGGCCTAGAAGGGTATTGTATCGGGGTTTAGTGGTGGGGACCACTTCGAACCCGCTTGGGGAGCGGCTGCAGCTGTCGGAGGGGGAGGTCCATGTCTATGGAATTGGACACCAGGCCGGGGATATCTTAACAATTCCGAATGTTCCTTGACCTGGCGATTGGTTAGAAACGCTTTACCCCTCAATGACATACTGTTCAGAATTGGTAGGACATTTAGTCCTTTTTGTCCACGGTGTGAGGAAGATAGCTTAGAAACTGTAGAACATACATTTTTTACTTGTCGCAAGCTCCGTGAATTCTGGGGGTATGTCGGCGAGGTCACGGCTTGCATCGTCCCCGATCAGGTGACGATCCTGGATTTAGCATCCGTAGTCTATAATGCAGATCCTTCGTGGCCTAGGGAGGAACGAATAGTGTTCCTAGTAGTGTGGGTTTCATGCATAGAGATAGGGCGTGGGGGAAGCCACCTTCTCATCGGGATCTGATTTTGTATTTTAAACACCAACTTAAAATCAAAATCAGATGCGATAGAAGGAGGTTATTTTGCTCACAGTTTGGTAGGAGGTGGATTCACACCGCTAGTTTATGTGCGTTCGCGCAAAACAGGCTTGAGTACGTGTTCCCTGCCTAGGCATGGCAGACGCCGACCGAAAAAGCAATCTCAATTCCAGATCAAGACTATCCTGTAGTGGATCAGTCCCTTAGCTAGTTGGTATAAATGAGCTCCATGTCCCCAATCTTTATTTTTAGGTGTTAGAATACCTCCACAGAAGCTCAGTCCTGATCAATTTATTTTATTCCAAACCTGTCCCAATGGTATTTTTCTTGCAGGTCACCGAATATCCCGATGCCTCTTTTTATTTTGTCCGTAGTTGTGCCTATTCCCTCTTAGGAAGTGCTCCCTTGTTTTCGGCTGATACCGGAAAACAGGAAGCATTTCAAAATTAAATAGGTAAGGGTGGGCCCTCGCTAACACACTCATCGCTTAACGTTTTATTTGGTTCATTTACTTTTTTATTGCTGTTATTTTTCTATATTTTGGGGTGTTTTAAGGCTCTCATTACCCCCGCTTATCACCTGCATATATCATACACATCACAATTTCATCCTTCATATATATGCATCAGCTTCATTGTTTCATTGTAAATAAAATCATTATAAATAAAAAAAAATAAATAAAATTAAAAAAAGTCATTGTAAATATTGTTCATGTCATCTGGGGTTTTAAGTAGATCCAACGCCTAGAGTGCATCTAGTTATAGTGAATAGGCCAAGTGGACGACCCCCGACCCCCATTCCTCCCCCCCAACCTTTTTGGCCTCATGCCACATTTAGAAAGATTTATTTTCACATTTTATATTATTTTTATTGTAAAAATTCTGTAAAATATGGAATATTCTTTTTGAATAAATATTTGAACAAAGCGAAAAGACCAGTTTCCTGTCTTTTCTGTTTAGCACTTTGGCTGTCCCCGACATCCTTGGGTCTGGTTCAAAGCTTTGTTTTAATTGCTTGTTTTCTCGCCTCCTGTTGAGGCCACTAACTGCTTTTCATTTTCGATTTCTTACAGGTTTGTCTTTCTTCCCAGGCTCGACTTAAGCAGCTGGCCGGTCTGCATCTGACGTGGTTGGAGTCAAATCCAATATAATCCTCAGCTAGGCCAAATCGGCAGGTCTGAGCTGGGGAGAAGACGCAGAGGGGGAGGATAGCTGGTCCGGGCTCCAGTGCAGCGATGCCTAGTCTGGGATCCAGTCCCCAGAGGGGTCTTCGGCCCAATCTGGGGGCCAGATCAGGCTCAGAGAAAGTCTCACCATCATCACCATGTGGTCTGGGCTCCGCTCCTTTGCCTAGCCCGGGTTCTGGTGGCTGTGTCCCTGACACGGCCACTGGTTCAGGCCCACTCGAGAGATGATTAGATACGGTCGGTGCTGCCACCCGCACTAGACCCGGTGCTGCCACCCGCACTAGACCCGGTGCTGGCTCCCACACCGTAACTGTAGAGGAGTTCGTCGCACTAGGCAGCGGCTTCTGGAATATTAATAACACTTCTGTCCCCGGCAGTGGTAGGTTTAGGCCAGCTGGGAGAGGTGATCCAGCTTGGTGGGATCGACAGAAGAAGAGGGCTTTAACTGTCAGCCCTCCCGCCCATAGGAGGACTGAACTCCTAGGGTCGGGAATGAAACCATCCACTTCTGCCGATTTCTCCACTTTGATAACCACCGGGCTGGATCAGGCATTACAGGGCGTGTTGTCAAGCGACTGGGAACAGGCCATGGACTTATTAGTCATGATGGATTCTGACTTGAGCCAGACACTTAAGGAAGACCTGTGTTGCAGTGACGGCAGCAGTAGCAGCAAGGACGAGAACCGGTCCCACAGAATCCACGGAAAGGGAAGGAAGTCTCGTCCCAGGAAGATGGGGGCTGCTCAAACTGAACAAAAGTGGGGCCATTGGTACCACGCCAAGCAGGAAGACAGCCCCTAAGCCCTCGACCCTGAAAGAAAACTCGGCAGATTGACCATCACTGCCGGGGAGTTCACAAGCGCTGTACTCCACATGTTCAGCTATTCCACCAGGGCAGAGTTTGTACGTCCTGGCGTTGGAAACCCTCCTTTGTAAGTTAAGGGACGAGATGACTACACCAGTCCTGCGCGGAATAGCTCCCCTTGGAGGCACACAAGCCAGGGTTTCCACGTTCGCTGATGATGTCACTGTGTTCGTGTCTTGCCCCACGGACATTCAAGTGGTCACTAAGGTGCTTGCTCGATACAAAGAAGTTGTAAAATTTTTCAGGCGAAATAAACTATATATACGGGATCAAAGTGTAGTATCTGTTCCAGCAGATAGTGCAATCAAAGACCATATATGGGGGTATCCCCACACATAAGACCATTGCCCTTGTGGCAATCATTTATTGGTCAATGTAGGGGAAACCCTTCATACCAATTGTCACTATCCAGCTCCCCTACTCCCTGGGGAGCTGATCCCCATTTCCCCAATCTCTCCACATTAAAAAAGGCCTTGTGCCTAATTTGCTCAGTGAAGAAGTAATTAAATACCCTGTTGTTCTTGGTTTTCGGGCCGGGATCAAAGTGTAATATCTGTTCTGCAGATGCTGCACTTAAGGTAAGTTGTTCCGGTCAATGGAGGGGAGACCCTCTATACTGGGACAATTATTATTTTTGGTCCCAACCAGAGTGCTCCTTTTCCCTTTTTTTCGGGAGCTGGTTTAACCCCACATTAAAAACGACCTCGTGTCACATTTTGCTTTGGTGGAAAAGCAAATAAATACTAATAGAAAAGAGGGTTGAATATCAATACACATACAAAAAAAAAAAACGAATTTATAAGAGTATAGATAGATAGATATGTAAACCTCCAAATTTTTACAACACTAATTGGAACAATCTACAATTATGACACATTTATTATACCACATTTCATCATTGTGACATATATTCTGATTTGATACACGCACCGAAACGCTTCCCAAATGCACAAGAACAATTATAATATGATAGTATTTAATAATTGATTTCTTTTTTATATAAATTTTAAGCGACAAGCAGGATTTTTAAAGTAAATAACATAAAACATATAATAATTAGTTGATGTAATAATTAATGAGTTTCTTTATATTGTTCTTTATGTTTAATAATAGTAATATTAATAAACACCAACTGCACAATACTTGCTATTTCATATTTTTTACACGCTCTTGTAAAAAAAAAATGGCGTCAACTGGTAAGAAAATATTAACTCGCAGGAATGTCTAAAACCACATCAGTGTTTCAAAGAAATTAAAGATAATGAAGCGAATAGACGAAGGAATCGTTTTATCTGAAATATCAAAGTCACTAAACCTCACCAAGTGTACGTTTTATCATAGTGAAAAGAGCAAAGAAAAAATAAAATCATTAGGAAAATGTTTCTCCTCAAAAGAATCAACAACGATTGTCCGTAATCGAAATCATACAATTGTATAATAACTTGGATAATCAAAGAGAAAATATGCCGTTTTAAGTGAAACAAGTGTTTAATGTTGCTGAATCGGCCTTTGTTGCCTTCACATACATAGAAGAAGAAAAAGGTACCCCTGGATTTAAAGGTTAACAATTCTTTTTGGTTAGTAATGCTGCAGGTGATATGAACCTTATTGCTTGTTAAATCTGATGTGATTCAAATGAGTTATTGTGTGCAGCAATACAAAAGTCTGGCTCACTAAACACTATTTTCAGTGTTTCTTTAAGAATCATTTTGTTTCATGTATATTGACAGTGCAGTACATGACATCCTCCTAATATCAATAACAATAATATCTACATTCGAACATTGTATTCACACCTCTCAATACAATAAGTACATTGACCGAGGGATCATTTTTGTACTTAAAGCCTATTATTTGCAAGATATTATGAAAATAATTGTTGAAGCTACATTTACAACAGAAGACGATGTTCAAAGTGCGTGTAAACCCTTCAACATCCGACAATTTATTCGCATTATTGAACATTCTCGGAACAGTATAAGAAAGAAGGTGATGAATGAAAAAAGCCTACTTGCACCATGGCTAGATGCGATGGCATCGTAATTGTACAAGTTGCATGCAACCATAAAAGCGTTGCATTAGGTAATCAAATAGGTCTGGCAGATTAAACTATGAATGATATTACATGATAGTGCTGAAGAGTTGAATTTGAATCTGTTCTTTATGAATTTTTCCTACAAAAAGGAAACCTACAAGAATTCTCCGATAAAACCCGCAAAGATAAAGAAACAGACATAAATTTAAGCTCATTCTTGATGGTTTAATCTATATATGAAGATGCGTTTTTTCTCGATATTAAAAGCCTATCTTTTCTATTAGTATTTATTTCCTTGCCCACGAAAGCAAAATGTGACACAAGGTTGTTTTTAATGTGTGTGTATGGGGGGGGGGGGGGAAACCAGCTTCCCCAAACAGGGTACTCCAGAAATAGGCAAAAATAAGAATTGCCTAAGTATAGAAGGGCTTCACCTCTATTGACGAGGGAGGAAAAATTAATTTAAATGTAGCATCAGAACAGATACTACACTGTGATCTTAGTCTGAAGGGCAGATACTTTTCAATTTAAAAATTGGTGTTTAGTTCTCTCTCACTGCAAGAACTGTACATCAATGTCGGATAGTAGGATTGAGAAGTCAACGCCCCCAAGGAGGTATTCCGTCGGCATTCCGTCGGCATTCCTCGGTAAGGGTGCCTCAGGCGATTGGCAATAAAACAACTCCTTCTCAAAGAGAGAAGGCAAAGCCTGGAAGGGCGGACCACCTAAACTGCACAGAACTAAACTCCCACCGCAAAATCAACGGGACCGGATCATTACAGAACTGATCTAACTTGCTTTTGGGGACCCAGGATAACATCCCAGGCCAATTACAAATTATTTCTGTCATATAACAATAGTATAGAAATATTATCATTATAATAATGTTTCTGTACTTTTGTTGTATTAAATAATTACTTAAAATATTACTAGCAAGTTTTCTTCTGTTTTTATTAGCAATGTTGCAAGTAACGCTCTTCAAAATTTTTTAAATACGTTGATAGAAATCTTTCAGTTTATATTGAAGGGTAAACGTTGCTACATTTAATTGAAAGAGACCTGCTGATTGGGACATACGTTGAGAACGAAAACTCTTCCAACTAGGAGGTTTACCTGCATATAAGAAAATCGCAAACGAGATGTACACTTTACGTCAATAGTGTCCAAACCTAAGATTTTAATTAAACCTTTTCAAAGTATTTCATAATTTAAGATATGTGTGTTCAATGTCATGATCAAACGATACCAAACATAATTTTACAAAAAAAAAAAAAACAAATAAAAAATAATAATAATAAAAAAAACAAAAAAAAAAAAACAAAAACAACAACTACAGGAAAAGGTCAAGAATAAAATATCGGAGATTTTAAGCACTTAAAAATTGAGAATTTTGTATTCATAGCAAGTAATAAATTCCCAACAAATAAAGCAAACTCATAACTGGAAATTGAAAGCGAAACCTTGAGATTTTCAGTCTTAAATAGTGTTTTTTTTTTTATTGGAGTTTCTTATAAATGGAGCTTAAAACATTATCCTGACAAAATAATTATAGCTTTGGGTGTGACGTCATATTTAATTTCCCGGGGAAGTGATATTTAATTGTAGTTTATACCAATGAAATATGTTTCGAACCAATATAAGAAATCAACAACAATCGGAAATTCATTTTCAAAACATATAAATAGATTGATAGGTTGAGGCTGACGCGAAGACTTCCTTTTCATTGGATAGCATCATTCCTGGATTGCTCCACTTAATCTTGATTTTCGCTATATAATACGATGCCTTTGCATTTAGCGACCTGTGATTTCCACAAAGTTGGCTCGGGCTCGCTCGGTAGCTGATAGAAATAACCGGAAAAGTTCCTCAATATTAGACGAATATTTTGTTTGTTTTAGCTAACCATGTAATCTAAAAAAAACGTAGAAATATTTTTGTCAATTATAATATTTTGTGTGAAAATATTGGTGCAGAGAGTGATCCGGACGTAAATAATAACGTTATTATTTAAAAAGCCATTCTTAACACGGGGAGGGGAGGGTGTTTTGTACCTATTCTATACTTCAACCTTACAACCGAATAAAAATATATATCATAAAACTTTAATTAAACTTGGAAATACGATTTAAAAAAATAGCGCGGATCACTCTCTGCACTAGCACCAAAATATTAAATGAATATTCAATGATAATATATCGATATTATCATTGAATATTTGTTTAATATTTTAGCTGGAGAAATTAATTTTTCTTCAAGTTTGTAGCAGTCGAAACTTGCTAAAATAGCAGGCAGGGGCGAAATCTCGCGGCTACAGATCTAAATCAACCGTCTTCTTCCTGGTTTATCCAACTGGAGGCCAGCTCTCAATCACGTGACCGATACATAAAACGTGAAATCGGTAACACTTCCTCCTCTTTCGCTGGCAGCAGATATTCGTTTGGGCCATTGGCCCCAGGCTAACGTGAGTACAACAAGCCAACATGGCGACCTTCGAACACCCACTTATTTCCACGTGAGGTACCCACACGAACTGTCTGTACCATGCTATCAACCTGTCTCTCTATTGTAACCGCTACTAACGAAGATGATAAATAAAGATGTTTTTTAAAATCCTTTTGAATATAGAATGAAAGCGCATTTCGTTGTTCATTATTAACTAAAATGGCGACCTCGGAATACTCAGTCTCCAAAGGCTTTATTTGTTATTTTCGTTTTTCCTAGCAACAACAACAAACTTTCAGTATCGCTAACACTTCACGTTGTTGCAGGATTCTTTCCTTTCAAAAATTTGGTTTGACCGCATACTCGTCACAAACAAAAAAGGAGCATAAAAATGTACGCACTTTTCAAAGAAAAGGAAAACAATCTTCAAATGTCGCTTACTCATCACTGAGAGTTCTCTAGAACCATCTTCTCTTCGTGATCATTATTCCATAAATACTGAAAATATCATTAAAATTGCTTAATTTCCTGATTTTTGGTGAATTTTGAATTAAAGGGAGTGGGTCAAAATGTTTATATATTTTGATCATCGGCATTCATTTTCACGTACCTAATAAAACCCAATTAACATACAACACCATTTTATTTTGTAAACCTTGAGATTAAATAATGATCAATAAGTTATATATTAGTGAGCATTGTGACGTATATAGGATGTGGAAGATTTACGATTGCAAACAAACTCATAGCCTTCATTACAATAAGATATGTTTATAATTATGTTTACTTCATAAAGAATTGTTGAAATTAAAAACTGAGTAAAATGTAATCAACATCTCTACGTTGCACGAACCATGAATGAGATAAATTTCACAAATACTTACCCTCGGCGAATCTTCCATTTTCATTGTTGCGAGTTGGAGAACTGAAATTCAGAAAAAATATTGTTTTAAGATTATGGCTACAAAATATTTTTAAAAATGCAAAATAGTTAACAATCGAAAAATTGTAAGCAAAAAACAAATAAATAATAGTAGAATAGCAGTAGAATTTAACAGAATTAAACTGTTTATAAAATGTTTTATTTAGCAGCTAAAACTGTTTATAAAATATTTTATTAAACAATTTCAACTCGTCTAAATGATATGCCGCCCTACGAAAAGAATAAAGATGCCTTTATTTTTGTTCACCGTTGACTTTTGGCGTCCAGTAAAAGCAACCAATTACTTTCCTATTACTAAGCGTGAGTCCAGGAGAACTCACCACTTGAAATTAGTGTTGGTCGTAGGGCGAGGATTGATAACTTTATTACTGGCATTTAGGGAAGTGTTGAGCGAAGATGTTATCCTTACTGGGGTCTGAATCCAGAAGAGCTTTGGTCAGACATTGTAATTTCGTTTACGCAACCTTATTGGTTGTATGATTATTAACTGTATGTTTATTTAGTTGTATTATTATTGGTTGCATGTTTATTGTGTTGTATATTTATTGAGTTGACTGTTTATTTTGTTGCATGTTTATTGAGTTGCATGTTTATTTGGTTGCATGTTTATTGTGTTGCATGTTTATTTGGTTGTATGTTTAATTGGTTGTATGTTTATTGGGTTGCACGTTTATTCGGTTGTATATTAATTAAGATGTATGTTTATTTAGTTGCATGTTTATTGGGTTACATGTTTGTTGTGTTGCCTCTTTATTTAGTTGTACATTTATTGTGTTGCATGTTTATTGTGTTGCATGTTTATTGTGTTGCATGTTTATTGTGTTGTATGTTTATTGGGTGTCATGTTTATTTGGTTATATGTTTATTGTGTTGCATGTTTATTGTGTTGCATGTTTATTGTGTTGAATGTTTATTTGGTTGCATGTTTATTTTGTTGTATTTTTATTGTGTTGCATGTTTATTGGGTTCCGTGTTTTTTGTTCTGCACGTGTATTAGGTTGTATGTTTGTTTAGTTGAATGTTTATTGTGTTGCATGTTTAATTTATTGCATGTTTGTTAGGTTGCTTTTTATTATGTTGCACGTTTATTGTATTGCATGTTTATTGGGTTGCCTGTTTATTGTGTTGCATGTTTATTGTGTTGCATGTTTATTGTGTTGCACGTTTATTGTGTTGCATGTTTATTGGGTTGCATTTTTATTGTGTTTCATTTTAATTGGTGACATGCTTATTGGGTTGCATGTTTATTTGGTTGTATTTTTATTGTGGTGCACCTTTATTGTGTTGCATGTTTATTTGGTTGTATGTTTTTTTGGTTGCATGTTTATTGTGTTGCATGTTTATTTGGTTGCATGTTTATTGTGTTGCATGTTTATTGTGTTGCATGTTTATTTGGTTGCATGTTTAGTAGGTTGTATTTTTATTGTGTTGCATGTTTATTTGGTTCTATGTTTAGTGTTGCATGTTTATTGGGTTGCATGTTTATTGTTTTGCACGTGAATTAGGTGGTATTTTTATTGTGTTGCATGCTTATTGTATTGCATATTTATTGGGTTGCATGTTTATTGTGTTGCATGTTTATTGAGTTGCATGTTTATTGTGTTGTATGTTTATTGTGTTGCATTTTTTTGGACATGTTTATTGGGTTCCATATTAATTGTGTTGCACGTGTATTAGGTTGTATGTTTGTTTAGTTGCATGTTTTTTGTGTTGCATGTTTATTGAGTTACATGTTTATTGTGTTGCATGTTTATTTGGTTGCATGTTTATTAGGTTGCATTTTTATCATGTTGCACGTTTATTGTATTGCATGTTTATTGTGTTGCATGTTTATTGTGTTGCACGTTTATTGTGTTGCATGTTTATGGAGTTGCATGTTTATTTGGTTGCATATTTATTGCGGTGCATGTTTATTGAGTTGCCTGTTTATTGTCTTGCATGTTTATTGAGTTGCATGCCTGTTGAGTTGCATGTTTATTGTGCTGCATGTGTATTGGGTTGCATGTTTATTAAGTTGAATGTTTTTTCAGTATTATGTGTATTGTGTTGCATGTTTATTGTGTTGCATGTTTATTGTGTTGCACGTTTATTAGGTTGTATGTTTATTGTGTGGCATTTTTATTGGGTTGCATGTTTATTGTGTTGCATTTTAATTGGTGACACGATTATTGTGTTGCATGTTTATTTGATTGAATGTTTATTCAGTTGCATGTTTATTCAGTTGTATGTTTATTGGGTTGCATGTTTATGGTGTTGCACGTTTATTAGGTTGTATGTAGATTGTGTTGCATGTTTATTGTGTTACATGTTTATTGTCTTGCATGTTTATTGTGTTGCATGTGTATTGTATTACAAGTTTATTGTGTTGCATGTTTATTTTATTGCATGTTTATTTGGTTGCATGTTTGTTGTGTTGCATGTTTAGTGTGTTGTATGTTTATTGGGTGTCATGTTTATTTGGTTATATAGTTATTGTGTTGTATGTTTATTGTGTTGCATGTTTATTGTGTTGAATGTGTATTGTGTTGCATGTTTATTGTGTTGCATGTTTATTTGGTTGCATGTTTATGTGGTTTAATGTGTATTGTGTTGAGTGTTTATTGTGTTGCATGCTTATTGTGTTGCGTGTTTATTGTGTTGCATGTTTATTTTGGTTGCATGTTCATTGTGTTGCATGTTTATTGTGTTGCATGTTTTTGTGTTGCATGTTTATTGTGTTGCATGTTTATTTGGTTACATGCTTATTTGGTTTCATGTTTTTTGTGTTTTATGTTTATTGTGTTGAAGGTTTATTATGTTGAATGTTTATTATGTTGCATGTTTATTGTGTTGCAGGTTTATTTGGTTGCATGTTTCTTTGGTTGCATGTCTATTTGGTTTGTATGTTTATGTGGTTGAATGTTTATTTGGTTGTATGTTTATTGGGTTGCATGATAATTGGGTTGTATATTAATTGAGTTGTATGTTTATTTTGTTGCTTGTTTATTGTGTTGTATGTTTATTGTGTTGCATGTTTATTGTGTTGCATCTTTATTTGCTATTATGTTTATTGTGTAGCATGTTTGTTGTGTTTCATGTTTATTTGGTTGCATGTTTATTATGTTGCATGTTTATTGGGTTGCATGTTTACTTTGTTGCATATTTATTTGGTTGAATGTTTATTTGGTTGTATTTTTATTGTGTTGCATGTTTATTGTGTTGCATGTTTATTGTGCTGTATCTTTATTGTGATGCATGTTTATTGGGTTCCATACTTAGTGTGTTGCACGTGTATTAGGTTATATGTTTATGTAGTTGTATGTTTATTATGTTGCACGTTTATTGTGTTGAATTTTTTTCGGTTGTAGTTTTGTTGTGTTGCATGTTTATTGTGTTGCATGTTTTTTGTGTTGCATGTTTATTAGGTTGCATGTTTATTGTGTTGAATGATTACTGTGTTGCATGTTAATTTGGTTGTATGTTTATTGTGTTGCATGTTTAATTTGTTTCATGTTTGTTAGGTTGCACATTTATTCCGTTGCATTTTTATTGTGTTGCATGTCTCGTGTTTTGCATGTGTATTTGATTACATGTTTATTGGGTTGCGTGTTTATTTGGTTGTATGTTTATTGTGTTGCATGTTTATTTGGTTGCACGTTTATTGTGTTGCATATTAATTGTGTTGCATGTTTAGTGTTTCGCATGTTTATTTGATTACATGTTTTTTTGGTTGTATGTTTATTTGGTTGTATCTTTATTGTGTGGCATGTTTATTGTGTCGTATGTTTATTTTGTTGCATGTTTATTGAGTCGTACGTTTATTGTGTTGCATGTTTATTTGGTTGCATGTTTATTTGGTTGCATGTTTATTTGGTTGCATGTTTATTGGATTGTATATTAATTTAGTTGTATGTTTATTCAGTTGTATATTAATTGAGTTGTATGTTTATTTTGTTGCATGTTTGCTGTGTTGCATGTTTGTTTTGTTGCATGTTTATTGTGTTGCATGTTTATGTGGTTGTATGTTTATTGTGGTGCAAGTTTATTTGTTGCATGTTTATTTGATGGCATGTATATTCGGTCGTATATTAATTGAGTTGTATGTTTATTGTGCTGCATGTTAATTGTATTGCCTATTTTTTGGGTTTCATGTTTATTTGGTTGTATGTTTATTGTGTTTCATTGTTATTGTGTTGCATGTTTATTTGGTTGTATGCTTATTGTGTTGCATGTTTATTTAGTAGCATGTTTATTGTGTTGCATGGTTATTTGGTTGCATGTTTATTGGGTTGAATGTTTATTTGGTTGTAGGTGTATTGTGTTGCATGTTTATTCTGTTGCATGGTTTTTTGTGTTGCATGTTTATTTGGTCGTGTGTTTATTGTGTTGCATGTTAATTTGGTTGCATGTTTATTGTGTTGCATGTTTTATTGTGTTGCATGTTTATTTTGTTGCATATTTATTTGTATGCATGTTTGTTTCGTTGCATGTTTATTGGGTTGCATGTTTATTGTGTTGCATTTTTATTGTGTTGCATGTTTATTGGGTTGCATGTTTTTTGTGTTGTCTGTTTATTGTGTTGCATGTTTATCGGGTTGCATGTTTATTTTGTTGCATGGTTATTTGGTTGCATGTTTATTTGGTTGCATGTGTATTGTGTTGCATGTTTATTTGGTTGAATGAGTATTGTGTTGCATGTTTGCTGTGTTGCATGTTTATTTGGTTGGATGTTTGTTGTGTTGCATGTTTATTTTGTTGCATGTTTATTGTGTTACATGTTTATTTGTATGCATGTTTATTTGTGTGCATGTTTATTGGGTTGAATGTTTATTTGGTTGCATGTTTATTGGATTTAATGTTTATTTGGTAGTATGTTTATTGTGTTGCATGTTACTTGGGTGCATGTTTATTGTGTTGCATGTTTATTTGGTTGTATGTTTATTGTGTTGCATGTTTATTTTGTTTCATGTTTATTTGGATGCATGTTTATTTGACTGCATGTTTATTTGGTTGCATGTTTGTTTTGTTGCATGTTTATTGTATTGCATGTTTATTGTGTTGCATGTTTATTGTGTTGCATGTTTATTGTGTTGCATGTTTATTTGGTTGCATGTTTATTTTATTGAATCTTTATTGGGTTGCATGTTTATTGTGTTGCATCATTATTGTTTTGCATGTTTATTTGGTTGCCTGTTTATTGGGTTGAATGTTTAGTATGTTGCATGTGTATTGTGTTGCACGTTTATTTTATTGCATGTTTATTGTGTTGTATGTTTGTGGGGTTGCATGTTTATTGTGTTGCATGTTTATTGTGTTGCACGTTTATTGTGTTGCATGTTTATTGATTTGCATGTTTATTTGGTTTTATATTTATTGTATTGCATGTTTATTGTGTTGCATGTTTATTGGTTTGCATATTTATTGGGTTGCATGTTTATTGGGTTGCATGTTTATTGTGTTGCACGTTTATTGTGTTGCATGTTTATTGATTTGCATGTGTATTTGGTTGTATATTTATTGCGTTGCATGTTTATTGGGTTGTCTGTTTATTGTCTTACATGTTTGTTGTGTTGCATGTTTATTTGGTTGCATGTTTATTGTGTTGCATGTTTATTTGGTTGGATGTTTTTTCAGTTGCATGTTTATTCAGTTGTATGTTTATTGGGTTGCATGTTGATTGTGTTGCACGTTTATTAGGTTCTATGTTTATTGTATTGTATATTTATTGTGTTGCATGTTTATTGTGTTGTATGTTTATTGTGTTGCATGTTTATTGTGCTGCATTTTTATTGTGGACATGTTTATTGTGTCGCATGTTTATTTGGTGGCATTTTTGTTCAGTTGCATGTTTATTCAGTTGTATGTTTATTGAGTTGCATGTTTATTGTGTTGCTCGTGTATTAGGTTGTATGTTTATTGAGTTTTATGTTTATTGGTGTGTATTTTTTTTGGTTGTATGTTAATTGGGTTACATGTTTATTGTGTTGCATGTTTATTTAGTTGCGTATGTATTGGGGTGCATGTTTATTGTGTTGCATGTTTTTTTGCATGTTTATTGTGTTGCCTGTTTATTTTTTTGCATGTTTATTTGGTTGAATGCTTATTTTATTGCATATTTATTGTGTTGCATGTTTATTGAGTTGCAAGTTTGTTTGGTTTTATGTTTATTGTGTTTCATGTTTATTTGCTTGTATGTTTATTGAGTTGCATGTTTATTGGGATGTATAGTTATTGAGTTGTAGTTTTGATGTGTTGCGTGTTGCATTTTTATTGTGTTTATGTTCATTTTGTCAAATATTTATTGATTATTATATTTATTGAGTGCATGTTGATTGGGTTGAATATATATTGTGTTTTATATTTATTGTGTTGCATGTTTATTTTATTGCATGTTTATTGTAATGCATGTTTGTTTTATTGCATGTTTATTTTGTTGCATGTTTATTTGGTTGCACGTTTTTTGTGTTACATGTTTATTGTGCTACATGTTTATTGTGTTGCATGTTTATTGTGCTAAATGTTTATTGTGTTGCACGATTATTGTGTTGCACGTTTATTGTGTTGCACGTTTATTGTGTTGCATGTTTTTGTGTTGCATGTTTATTGTGTTGCATGTTTATTTGGTTGCATGTTTATTTGGTTTCATGTTTTTTGTGTTGCATGTTTATTGTGTCTAAGGTTTATTGTGTTGAATGTTTATTATGTTGCATGTTTATTGTGCTGCAGGTTTATTTGGTTGCATGTTTCTTTGGTTGCATGTCTATTTGGTTTGTATGTTTATGTGGTTGAATGTTTATTTGGTTGTATGTTTATTGGGTTGCATGGTTATTGGGTTGTATATTAATTGTGTTGTATGTTTATTGTGTTGCATGTTTATTGTGTTGCATCTTTATTTGGTATTATGTTTATTGTGTAGCATGTTTGTTGTGTTGCATGTTTATTTGGTCGCCTGCTTATTGTGTTGCATGTTTATTTGGTTGCATGTTTATTATGTTCCATGTTTAATGGGTTGCATGTTTACTGTGTTGCATATTTATTTGGTTGAATGTTTATTTGGTTGTATTTTTATTGTGTTGCATGTTTATTGTGTTGCATGTTTATTGTGTTGCATGTTTATTGTGCTGTATCTTTATTGTGATGCATGTTTATTGGCTTCCATACTTATTGTGTTGCACGTGTATTAGGTTATATGTTTATTTAGTTGTATGTTTATTATGTTGCACGTTTATTGTGTTGAATTTTTTTTCGGTTGTAGTTTTGTTGTGTTGCATGTTTATTGTGTTGCATGTTTTTTGTGTTGCATGTTTATTGGGTTGCATGTTTATTGTGTTGCATGTTTCTTTGGTTGCATGTTTATTGGGTTGCATGTTTATTGTGCTACATGTTTATTGTGTTTTACGTTTGTTGTGTCAAATATTTATTGTATGTCATGTTTATTGTGTTGCATGTTTATTTCGTAGCATGTTTATTGTGTTGCATGTTTATTTGATTGTATGTTGTTTGAGTTGTATGTTTACTGTGTTTTCTGTTTATTGTGTCAAATATTTATTGAATTGCATGTTTATTAGGTTGCATGTTTATTAGGTTTTATGTTTATTTGGTTGCATGTTTATTGAGTTGCATGTTTATACAAATTTACATACAAATTTTAACCTTGCTCTGGCTCTGGGAAAAATAGTGCACAAGGAACTGAATATATCTTTGATTTCGGATTTGTCTAGCCGGAATTTGATTTTTCTTTTATTAAAAAGCCTCTTTATATGGTGTTTAATGCTTCGAGATTATCCCTTTCTTTTGAACAAAGAAATAGATTTTCAGAGAAGAGTTTACCTGATGTGATTATGACTTTAAACTTAAGGTAAACAAAAATAAAGAAAAATAAAGGAAAATTGTAAACTTTTAAAATATAAAGAATTTTTAGAAAAAACAAAAAGATAAAGACATAAATATTTGATATTAATATCTTGAATTGGAAAGGGCATACAAATTGCCAAGACAGTGTCATGATTTGTAATGCCTGCAACATATTGATGTTTCATGTTTTTAGGAGCTTATCTCTGTCATAAAATCTAGTAAAGTATAAATATACAACGTCTATCTACACATTGTATATTTATACTTTACTAGATTTTAAAAGTTACACCCATGCTTACTGTCGGTAATTTGTACTTCCGCTTCGTCTATTATTAATATTACTATTATGAAATATCAATATAGTTCTCGACCTGTTTTATAATTACATCCATCTAACATTAAATTTCACATTAAATATATACGTGCCGAGCTTCTTTGTAGCTCCTTAATGTTTAATCATTGCTTAATACTTTATTTATATTATCATCATTTTTATTTTTATTCTTATCTTATTATTTACTTTACCTTATTGTTAATTTTTCTATTTTCATCTCTTACATTAATTTGTTACACTGCAAGTTTTATGTTCTATACTAATATAGTACGTCTTTTTCGTTTTTACTACAGAAATCGACACTTATCTCTCTATTTTATAACTATTTTTCATAATGTTTCTTTTTTTTATAAATTACTTATCTACTTTTAATTGATTTTCTGATATATACATATATATATATTATTGTTTGTATTTATTTTATCTTTATTTTATGTTTTATTTTATTTATTTCAT
The DNA here is from genome assembly GCF_053919585.1 of Euprymna scolopes. NCBI lineage: Eukaryota > Metazoa > Mollusca > Cephalopoda > Sepiida > Sepiolidae > Euprymna > Euprymna scolopes. Next base: position 53,588,803 of record NC_136496.1, read on the forward strand.
TATTTATTATCTCTCAATTATTTAAAAATATTTTTTCATTTATATATCTACTTGTTACTTTTACTATTTAAAACAATATTTCTGTATTAACCTCCTGTATCATATTATTAACCTCCTGTATCATATTATTAACCTCTCACCACCTTGAACAAATAAGTTTATTTTAACAATTTACAGTTAAGGTTGAAATTAATATCTACTCCTCTTTAATATGTGGTTCCGATCTAATTTTTAAACCTCTATAACTTTTGCTAATTAGCGTTTAAATTTAGATTTTTCAACCAATGAAAAACAAAGTTAGTTTAAATACAGTAAAATAAAATGTAGCGTATTAAATATTTTAACGATGTCTTGTACAGAAAAATAAATAACCAAATTAATAAAAATAAAAATGATAAGTTAAATACAACCGCATCCATTTTCTCTTAAAAACGATCAATTGACCTCAATTGTCTGAATTTATCAAACCTTTTAATCTGAAGGGAAATCGGGTGACGTCTCCTCTTTATCTTCTTCATAGTTGAAATACGTGACTTGCTCACCTCCAATGTTTTGTACGATTGTTGTTTCGTTTTTATTTGAGAATGTTTTTTTGGAGCAAAGATGAAAACTTTTTCTATCGCATGATGAGAGTTGGTTAGTCATCGTTATAACCAATTAGACCGAAACATGATTTTAATTGTGTAACGACATTAAAATAATATTTATTTGAATATAAATTTTTATATTGTCACCATTATATAAATCTCATTAAATTCGCTATTTTTATCTTCGAAATATATAATATATATATATATATATATATATATATATATATATATATATATATATATATATATATATATAAAATAGAAATTACAATTAAATTTACCAAAATGATCCACGGTGGTAAAACTAAAGCATATTATTCACGTGAAATCAGCTTTTTCTTCACCATATTTCCTCTGCTTCACTTTTTGTTATCAAGTAAGATCTTTGACTTACTTGCAGTTTCATCAAATACTTTTGTATGCAAAATCCGATCCCGCATTTTGCTAATTTTTACCCTCTGATGAGAAGGAAAGTATTTCTTCGAAACTCCCCGGATTAAGGACTATCCACTTATTAAGTGTTTCCTTTTCAAATTAAATGTTTTTAACTCTTTTTCAAAGTGTTTTTTAACATGTTTTATTAACCATTTGCTCTTATTACTATATATATATATATATATATATATATATATATATATATATATATATATATATGTATATATATATATACATGTTTCTCTCTTTCTCTCTCTCTCTCTCTCTCTCTCTCTCTCTCTCTCTCTCTCTCTATATATATATATATATATATATATATATATATATATATATATATATATATATATATATATATGCCGCCCGGCATTGCCCATAAGACGCTTAAATATATGTTAATATATGAAAATTTTATATTTATTAATATAGAGCTACTACTCTATTGATGATTATGTCGTACGCAATATATAATAGTAATTTCAAAAGTTAAAAAATATAACATGGGAGCCATCAACTAGAATCGAAGCCACGTCCATATACACAAAAAAGTTTTAAAAAATGACTATAAATGGATATTTGCGCTTGCATAGAAGAGCGCTTTAGTTTACTTACGCTTGCAAGCTCCATTAAAAAAAAAAATTTGCATCCTTTAGCAGCTAAAACTATTTTTTCTACAGGTTTATATTTTCTATATATCAAGTTTCAAGACTGTAGACCCAAAATTGACAGGGGAGTTTGGTAGACACCGTTCATAAGACTGACAGACAGAGACATGCAGACACGGTCACTTATATATATATATATATATATATATATATATATATATATATATATATATATATATATATATATATAAGTTGCTATTATAGTTTAGCAGTAATAACAGTTTTGCAACGCTGTTTGGAGTATTTAATTTCGCTACCTTAGATTTAACATCGTGTGTTTGTTCCGGCAGACATCTTTGTTCATATGTTGAATCTTTTGTAAATCTTTTTCTTCTTGCAGCATTATATTGCTATGCAGTTCTTTTTATATAATTAAAAAAAATTCTTAGTTTTCTGAAGAGTATATGCATGAAAAGAGGCGGTAGTGGCATAATTATAACTGTTTGTTTCGGCAAAACAAAACGGATTTGTAAAAAAATGTACTGAAATTTTAACATGCTGCAATATTTGGATGTTGGAATGTAATTATACTTCTCCTCCTCTCTCTCTTTCTTTCTCTCTCTGTCTCTGTTTCTCTCTCTCTCTCTATCTATCTATGTATATATATATATGTATATATATATATATATATATATATATGTATATATATATATATAGTAATACAGGTGCACATACATATATTATTAGGCTAAAAGTATCACAAATTCATACCAGATTTTCTTTTAGTTGGACATATACAACAACCAGTTTTAAGTTATAGTCTTCTAGGGGAAGATTGAAAATTCAATTCTTACTAGCCGATAATAATTAAGGTAACATAAAATTAACATTTTATCTGATCATGACTGACAGACTGAGAACAATATATCCCATAAAAGCGTTAGTTTTAATTCTGCACTGATATATTAAAATCAATTAGGTTTCCAAGTTTGATAACCCGAAAATCTAAAACACATCTGCTCTGTTTACAGTTACGTAACAAAAGAAAGATTTTTGTCGTTACGTGTCATTTCCTATCTGTAAAGTAACCCCATGAACACGTCAACTTAATATATAATCTAACTTCTAATGACCAATTCCTTTTTTAAATCTAACTTCGCATGGAAATTATGTGGTTAATATTATTTTAACCAACGTAAACTACTGCTATAAAAATAGATAAGAAATAATCCGTTTGTTATTATTATTACTATATTAGTTGAATACGCAGTATTATTATTTAGAATGTTAAAAAATTTCCTCTGATCAATATTTCTTCTCGCTCGTTTTCTGTTTCTTTAGTTTTTTTAATAATAAAATGGCAATTTCATTTTATGTATGTTTATACGCTTTAATAATTTGGAAATTTAATTCATCTCTCAATTTGATATTTCAATGTTTTTATGCAAAACATTATTGAACCATTTCTTATTTTAGATATTTTTATCCATCTATATACTCTCCCCTGTTCCTCTCTCTCTTTGTTCATTCTACCTGCTTAGTTTTAATATCTTACGAATCTTCGTTTGTGAAACGGGCAGGTAGTAACGTATTCGAAAACGAACACTTTCAACTATCCTTCAAATCGCTTCATTGTTCAGCTTAAATCATAGTTTGTAGAAATCTCACATCACAGAGATTATTTGCATATAACAAAACAATGCGCTCAAAAATGGCTTCATATACGTCGATATAATGATTATAGTTGAATAACCAATGAGATAGCAGTACATCGTCCATGATTTATATCTTCACGCATAAGAAACGAACAAGGTATGGCATAAGGGCCTACTTCACAAGATTTCCAGCTACGGTATTACTGGAAATGTTTTCTCAATCATTAAATAATTTCTCTCTGATAGGTTCATAAGAGTAGTGGTTGATATACAGAAATCAGAGGCCCACAGTATTAATGCTGGAGTCCCTCAGGGGTCCATCCTGGGCCCAACTTTCTTCCTGATCTACATCAATGATCTCCCAAAACACATACTTAAATCATTCGTTGACATCTATGCTGATGACACGACTATCTATGGCAACACATCAAAGGCCGTAAATGACAAAGTTCTCTCTAATTCTCTCTCCTCTGATCTTGAGCACGTGGTACAATGGGGAAGAGGTGGGTGGTTACCTTTTAATGCATCTAAAACCAAGCTCCTAACTTTACATCATCAACGCTCTGATCCTCATCTAGCATCAATTGAAATGTATGGCTCTCGTCTTGGGGAGGCTCCATGTTTTGACAAGCTTCTGGGTTTGACCTTTACTCCTGATCTGAAATGGAACACGTACATCAAATCTGTTGCCAGGGACGCTTGGAAAATGGTGGGATCCTTCTACCGCTCCAGAAGATATCTCACTACTGATGCAATTCTCTATCTGTATAAAAGCCAAGTACGTCCAAGGATGGAGTACTGCTGCCACATCTGGGCAGGAGCTGCTAAAAACAGCCTATCCTGCCTTGACAGAGTACAAAATAGACTTCGTGGCTTAGTGAGGGATGCACTTTTCTCTTCCCTGCAACCTGTCTCCCACATAAGAGACGTCGCGAGCCTGTCTTTGTTTTATCGTTATTTCCATGGCAAGTGTTCGTTTGATCTCCAATCTCTCGTCCCCCCTCGCCAATCTTTCACGAGAAACACCCGTCTGGCTGAAACTACTGTCAATAATTTTCCCCACTCTTTATCTGTGCCTAAATCTAAACGTAGATTCCATGAGCAGAGCTTCTTTCTCAGAAGTGCACGATTGTGGAACTCTCTTCCGTTCGCCTGTTTCCCACCTGACTACAACTTGGATATCTTCAAATCCAACATAAACAAATTCCCGACAAACCACCCCCTTAAGTAAGACACTCTATCAAATCTCCAATACTAATGATTACTACAATACTATCTCATTGATTACTGTACACACAATAACCCTTATCCCTGAGTGGCCTCCAGGCCTTGATAAGTGGTGACCCCATCTAAAAAAAATATTTACAGGCATAAAAGTACCATCAGCTGTGCTAACGAAGAAACCAACATGATATTCTTTCATTTTTATAAGCGCTTACAAACTGGGATATCTCAAACATTTATTTATGAAATTTAGATTTGTTTTAGTTACAGAAAATGCCAATCTTGTAAAATTATCCACCTCTCCTTAATACTAACACAATCTAAGAATATTAAACTAGAAGTGATAATGTCATTTATCTTTTCAATATCACAGTCTTATCTTCTCACGCGTTCTTTATTGTTGAGCTCTTTATTGTAGAGTTGAGACAGAGTTTTCATGCCTTTTTTATTGGCGTTTTCTCGAGACTCGTTTTTTCCCATTCGTTTTTTACCTGACACATTTCCGAATGGAAGCATCATTTATTTCAATCTTTATTATATACTGTATGCCTATTTATTAAACTGGGCGAGTGTTCAGGAGAGATGAGAAATTATAGGTTATTTCGGCCATTCGTTACTATAAATGTTTGATTTGCATGCATAAATGCTTCTTTTGGATTATTATTAGATTACTCCCAGCAGCAAATAATTAGGTGTAAAGTTGCGTGATAAGCATTAAAAGTCTGCGGACATACAATGAATTCTTTGATACCATTAGAATACATCAACATACTTAATGTGAAGGCCATGATCCCAGCAAGCAGTTCGAATGGAAATGCCGGATTGACAAATTCGAATAAAATACTCCCATAAACAGGGCCAGCTGAAATAAGAAGAAAAAGAAATAATTAAACATAGAAATAATCATAAATTCATCTTTTTTTGTTATATAAAACCTAAATGAATGAATCAGCCGTTTTCCTATAAAAATAGCAAGATCTCATGAGACGTGCAAGTCAAGTTTCCAAGCCTGGCCTTAAGAGTAAACTGATTGTAACCATTTAATTGCTTTATATTGTGGGGGAACAACTCTATCAATGGACTCAACCACCTTCCATATATATCTGAACTCTTAACGATCCCGGGGAAGGGCTCTAGTTCCGTGGTTAACCGCGCATGCTCGGTGGAACGCAAAACACTCTTTTCATTCTGTAACCCCTTATTTGTCTTTTATTACTTGTCTTACTCCGTTGTTCTGTTTTTATTCAGATTCATAACACTGGCGACAGAAGGATTCGAGAAACGCACTCACGCTGAAACCCTAATGCCTTACCAGTCCAACAGCAATAAACCAGTGCTCTCATAACACTGGCGACAGAAGGATTTGAAAACTCATGAAATTTAATAAACCAATGTTTCCATAACAATGGCCACAGAGAAAACTCACGAAAGCATACTCAAGGGTTTTCTACATGGGTCATCCAGGAACAAACCAGATGGAAAGCCTTATGAGAAGATTCATTACTGGCCATCTATGGACCAAGACATTACCAACATGGTGAAAACGTGCAAAAGCCGTGCTTTAATTGCAAAGACACTCCCTATAATGCATAAACCCTGGCTTAAAGCTGAATAAAACCCTGGCCTTAAGCTGAATAACCGTGGTCTCGGATCCACATAGACTACACAGGACTAGTAGAGGACCTGCTAGTAGACAGCTACTCAAAATGGTCAGATGTCCTGAGGTGCAGAAAACCGAACATAGCAACGACTACGAATTTTTATTATAGTTGTTTGATCGCTTTGGGTCAGCGACAACTCTACCTAGTTCACCTCGGCAGAGTTCAGGGAATTCTGTGAAACATACCAAGTCAAGCAAATCACGACTCCCCAGTACCATTCTAGACGCAACAGACAGGCCGAACGCTCAGTTGACATGCTAAAAAGGGTGTTAAAGAAGGCATACGGTACACCAACAGAAAAGTGTGACGTGACCGTCCCAGCGAGTAGTTGAGCTTCCCACTAGAGGAGACTGACACTCCCAGAGTACTGGAGAAAACCGGTATGTTTTATTTTATATTCTTTTATTTATCATTAGTGTGCCCGGGTGACAGCGAAAAACCCTGCTGAGAGAAAAGATTAGGATTTGTGACTTTGATTTTTACGAGAATCGACAAACAATGTCATTTTTGAAGCTTGTACTCCAAAACAAGTAATGACTCAGGGTTCTGGAGAAATTATGTTTATAATTCAAGTGCAGTGCTTCAACCTGGGAATCACGGTGGTGACCCCATTAGGTCATAAGAAGCGTTTGCAGATCCACAGGTGCACTCATGGAGGGAACTCCAACCTGAGGTGACGTTTTTGGGTATGATTTATCCAGCGAATAACTTCAATTTCACTCCATCCCTAAATATTTAATAGAGCGCACAGTCGAAAACTGACAGTTGAGACAGAGTTTGAGACAGAGTTAGGCAGAAGCCGAAGTCGGTAAAAGCGAGAGCAACTTGTAGAGAGTCGCCACACCCCTCTCTCTCCACGCCAACATCACCGCTATATCAAAAGAGAGAAATGAAATCTAAATATAGATTTAGTGAAGTCGGACATTATTGATAATTGTAAAGACAATTATATATATTTATATGTATGTATATCATTTTTCCTGAAAATTAATTAGTAGACTAGAAGGACTGAGTTGTTTTTGTGCATTGTGAATTTTTCTTTTAGCATACGACAGACCGGCGAGGCGACTTTATATCAACCCTAACTCGAGAAGAACCGGTGAACACCTGGTCGCGAATCGAAGACTAACGCGATCAACGGGGATCTGCTCCACGAAAAAGCCAAATCTCGTCACTGTTGACCATGATACTTGGACGACCAGGATAGCAGCACAAAAGGCCCTCAAAAAATTTCTCCAAGTTTACAGAATCACGAAAAATACTAGCATATCAGATGCCTGATCCCCAGCGGAAATTATGTTTTGGCAAAAAATCAAATCAGTTTTTGATAAACTGCTATCCAAACACGCAATGCAACACAGAACCTTTACCATGCCAGCAAAACAATTTAACCTCGGCGATAAAGTCTATTTTAAACATTTCAAGAACAACGTCTCCTTTTAGGAACGGCACGATCTCACAAAGAATCGGCAATGTTACATACATCATTGAGGGCCCAAAATTCGAACATAAAAGACACCTGAACCAAATAAAGAAACGCGCCCCCGAAGATCAAGCAGAACTACCACAGGAAGGCGTAGAGGCAACCAGGTGAGAATATGACATTTTGGACATAAAACCTCCACAAATCATGCCAGAATGAAGACGCCTTGGAAGAAAAAGAAAGTGTACAGACTCAAATGAAAAAAAATACTGATTTCGCACCTGGAAAAATCAGTATGGGAGGGGGTGTTGTGGAGGAACCACCCTCTCAATGGACTCAACTACCGTCCATATATACCGAAACTCTTAACGTTCCCGAGAAAGAGCTCTCGTTCCGGAATTTACCTCGCGTGCTCGGTGGAACGTAAAACACTCCTTTTTTTAATAACTTGTTGTGTGTCTTTTATTAATACACGTCTTGACTTACACCACTGTTCTGTTTTTATTGTGGCAAATTCATAGTCATAACACTTTATAATGTTCAGTTTTTTTTTTCAACGTGAACTGCTTCTCTAAATTATACTATAATATGTGTATGCTAAAGCATACACATATTATAGTATAATTTATATATTATAGTATAATTTATATATTATAGCATAATTTATATATTATAGTATAATCAACAGTTCGTTTTCATTTCATCGTGGATAGATTCTGTGGGTTTTGTTACAATGCAGTTAACAGACGTCTAAAATAAGTGTGTGCGACAGCTTTATATTGTCTTTTGTTCCAATGTAGTCAAACCGACTCCATGGTGCTAGATAACTAGGAAGGAAGCAGGAATATTTATATGGGATGACTGATGTGAGCCTAAGAAATCAGTGACTGACTGATCTTTTGGTCAATCCTTGTGATACTTAAGGAACAAGGGAGATAACCACAAATGAATCCAGAAATATCTTATAAATTCCGATATGTGATTTTGTACGTATAAGTTTACGTACAAAATATCCCCTTTACTTTGATGATGGGTTTTGGACAGAATAAAATAGATTTATTTGCAATCTTGGAAATTTTTTTGCAAGCTTTATCTCAATATTGGGTAGACCATCACAGTAACGAAATAAGAGAAACTTATACTCAGATTGGTGTGTCGTTTTACAGACATGTCTACCTTTTAAAGAGTTATTTTCTCTCATCTCCATATATAGAAAAAATGACCGCAGAAATTCCCCTCTGGACCAAAATACTGTAGGTTTGCAACAACAGATTCCATCTACAAATTCAATACATCTAGGCTAATAGCCACTAATAGCTTACGAACACCATTTTGGTCACATTCAGTCGTGATAATAAAATGCTATATTGCATCCTACGAGCAACATATCACAATTGCAACATTTTCAGATGAAGGAGTCCCTATTTTTCTCTCTAAATATTTAGTCTTCCCACTACTACCATTATGAATTGTCATCGGTACGAATTCTACATGTTCCACAGATTCTGTGCTTACACTGATCGTAACTGGCTCATAGATACATAGACATAACATAATCTTTCCAATTTCCGAATTCATAAATAATAAAGGCTCCCCCCGCCAAAGCCAGTCCATTCTGATTTGCTGAGCTCTGAAAATTCTTATATTCCAGAATCAATTTATTCGAATTAACGAACGAACGCTTATTAAGATTAAAATATGGCGTCACTAGGAGACATCTGATTACACCCGAAGTCAAGTTTTTTTAATGCATAGGTCATTTCAAGCATGTAAGATAAAAAATTACAAGAGCAAGAGAGAGAAAATCATTAAACTAACGTTAAATAACCCGTATACTAGCTTTCTTTTACAAAGTTTAAAACATGCTATTCACTATAAGAATCTTCTTCGTCGCTGTCGACGTCCTCGACGACAACAACGCCGTCTTCGTCAAAACAATGAAATTTTTATTTATTTACTTTTTTTTCGGAAGAAATTGTAATAAAAACACGCGATTGTTTGGAAACTAAGCTCTTCAATGTATAAATATATATGAAATGTGTCGGTTCAAAAGATCACATACCTACAAAAGCATAAAATATAACTATAATGACTTGTTATTTACCCAGGAAAAAATTGAAAAGCTTAACTCCCAAATATTTGCTTTTTTATTATTTATGCTGAATAAAAACGGAAACTCATTGGACGATACGAAGTTATTTTTTGCTAACACTTACAGTTCCGCAACATATTTCTTTTAATAAATATTGCGGACGAAATTGAAAAGGTTAGCTCCCAAATATTTGAGTTCTTTATATTCTTATGCCAAAACAAAAAATATGAAATTTTCATAAACGAAATAAAACGAACTTATTTTGGGCCAACTATTTTATTTCCGCAACATATTACTTTTGATAAAATTCCGTAATTTTTTTTCATATTTCTTTTATTAGAATAAATTTTTTCTATACAAATCGTAATAAAAAGCAAACGATTATTTGGAAACTAAACTCTAAAATGTATAAATATATATGAAATGCGTCAGTTTAAAACATCACCAATCTACACAAGCACACAAAATATAACTATAACGACGTGTAAAATAAATCAATGTTTTCATGTTTACACAAACACTCTTTCTTTGCTTTTTTGTTTCTGAAAGATTTACCTACAAATATTTAGTACAGTATGGCAACCCAATTAGGGTCACCTAAGGGATACGTTTATCCTTTGAAAACGTTTAAAAAAAAAACAGCACTTTCACATTGCAAAATAACTTTAAAAAAACAACAGGATTGGTGGTCTTGAACAATGTTGCCCATACCATTTAATTTTGTAATATTTTTTACTTATTCGTAAATTATCTCAGCAAATATCAGCACTTATACAGGCTTATATTTGGAATTATAACATTATACTACTGTACAAAATAGTGACTTTTTGCTCATTCCTGTTGTTAATGTTGCCACTAGCATTTACATTATTTCTTTTTAATTTTTCGGCGCTTATCACAGATTACATGCTTAGCTTTCACATTAACAAAATACCTTGGAAAAAATTATATACACCTTACCACCAGAAAATAGAAACATTTGACGGCTAGGGGCAGCATTGTGACTAAATAAGTGAGTGTTCCATTTATTAGAATATTATTATTACAAATTGATCACCGGCTATTACAGCCATTAAAAATACTACTCTAAATGTCTTGTTTAATCTGAAAATTAAGCCTGTACTTGATGATAATCGCCGATAAAAATTGCAACAAATTTAAAAGGAAAAATTTAAAGACAATGGAAAACATTGTTCAGGTTCGCAAACACGTTAAGTGAAAGCACAGAATCATCACAGCACATAATCAAATCCCCATGTTAAGATGGGGTTTATACTGACCTTGTTACTTCGGCAAGATACATTCATTTTGCTCACTGGCGCCAGTGCCCTCTATTTTACTGGGTCGGCAGTGGCTTCCACTAACAACTGTAGTTTAATTGTTTTTATAAAGGTGGTGTGTGTGTGTGGGGGGGGGATAATTCCACCGGTAAACGCGGTACACAGGTGTTGCTAGTATGGTATATTTACTATTTTGAAATTGAGTTAGTCTGTGATACAGAACATTAGCTTTTTATGTGCTTGTGACTTTCTGTTATGCGGCATTTGTAAATGTTAATTAGCCTGCTTTACGGCATATCAAACTTTTATGTGTTATATGGCATATTAACCCTTTTCGGATCATTTAATAACAAGGCATAAACCTATTAATTAATCGGTTCGATTTATATGTTTTACGGCATATCAATCCATTTAGATGTTATTAGTCAAAGCATTATACTCATTTGAAACAACTCATTGCAAAAGATTTACTCAAATAGAAGCTACTAATTTTCAAATAGAAGCTACTAATTTTCAAAAAAAGCTAATTTTCAAATAGAAGCTACTAATTTTCAAACAGAAGCTACTAATTTTAAATAGAAGCTATTAATTTCAAATAGAAGCTACTAATTTTAAACAGAAGCTACTAATTTTCAAAAAAAGCTAATTTTCAAATAGAAGCTACTAATTTTCAAACAGAAGCTACTAATTTTCAAAAAAAGCTAATTTTCAAATGGAAGCTACTAATTTTCAAATAGAAGCTACTAATTTTCAAAAAAAGCTAATTTTCAAATAGAAGCTACTAATTTTAAAATAGAAGCTACTAATTTTCAAAAAAAGCTAATTTTCAAATGGAAGCTACTAATTTTCAAACAGAAGCTACTAATTTTCAAAAAAAGCTAATTTTCAAATAGAAGCTACTAATTTTCAAATAGAAGCTACTAATTTTCAAAAAAAGCTAATTTTCAAATAGAAGCTACTAATTTTCAAACAGAAGCTACTAATTTTCAAAAAAAGCTAATTTTCAAATGGAAGCTACTAATTTTCAAATAGAAGCTACTAATTTTCAAAAAAAGCTAATTTTAAATAGAAGCTACTAATTTTCAAATAGAAGCTACTAATTTTCAAAAAAAGCTAATTTTCAAATAGAAGCTACTAATTTTCAAACAGAAGCTACTAATTTTCAAAAAAAGCTAATTTTCAAATGGAAGCTACTAATTTTCAAATAGAAGCTACTAATTTTAAATAGAAGCTATTAATTTTCAAACAGAAGCTACTAATTTTCAAACAGAAGCTACTAATTTTAAATAGAAGCTATTAATTTCAAATAGAAGCTACTAATTTTAAACAGAAGCTACTAATTTTCAAAAAAAGCTAATTTTCAAATAGAAGCTACTAATTTTCAAACAGAAGCTACTAATTTTCAAAAAAAGCTAATTTTCAAATGGAAGCTACTAATTTTCAAATAGAAGCTACTAATTTTCAAAAAAAGCTAATTTTCAAATAGAAGCTACTAATTTTCAAATAGAAGCTACTAATTTTCAAAAAAAGCTAATTTTCAAATAGAAGTTACTAATTTTCAAACAGAAGCTACTAATTTTCAAAAAAAGCTAATTTTCAAATGGAAGCTACTAATTTTCAAATAGAAGCTACTAATTTTCAAAAAAAGCTAATTTTCAAATAGAAGCTACTAATTTTCAAACAGAAGCTACTAATTTTCAAAAAAAGCTAATTTTCAAATGGAAGCTACTAATTTTCAAATAGAAGCTACTAATTTTAAATAGAAGCTACTTATTTTAAATAGAAGCTATTAATTTTCAAACAGAAGCTACTAATTTTCAAACAGAAGCTACTAATTTTAAATAGAAGCTATTAATTTCAAATAGAAGCTACTAATTTTAAACAGAAGCTACTAATTTTCAAAAAAAGCTAATTTTCAAATAGAAGCTACTAATTTTCAAACAGAAGCTACTAATTTTCAAAAAAGCTAATTTTCAAATGGAAGCTACTAATTTTCAAATAGAAGCTACTAATTTTCAAAAAAAGCTAATTTTCAAATAGAAGCTACTAATTTTCAAATAGAAGCTACTAATTTTCAAAAAAAGCTAATTTTCAAATAGAAGCTACTAATTTTCAAACAGAAGCTACTAATTTTCAAAAAAAGCTAATTTTCAAATGGAAGCTACTAATTTTCAAATAGAAGCTACTAATTTTCAAAAAAAGCTAATTTTCAAATAGAAGCTACTAATTTTCAAACAGAAGCTACTAATTTTCAAAAAAAGCTAATTTTCAAATGGAAGCTACTAATTTTCAAATAGAAGCTACTAATTTTAAATAGAAGCTACTAATTTTCAAACAGAAGCTACTAATTTTCAAACAGAAGCTACTAATTTTCAAATAGAAGCTACTAATTTTAAATAGAAGCTACTAATTTTCAAACAGAAGCTACTAATTTTCAAAAAAAGCTAATTTTCAAATGGAAGCTACTAATTTTCAAATAGAAGCTACTAATTTTAAATAGAAGCTACTAATTTTCAAACAGAAGCTACTAATTTTCAAACAGAAGCTACTAATTTTCAAATAGAAGCTACTAATTTTAAATAGAAGCTACTAATTTTCAAACAGATACTACTAATTTTCAAAAAAAGCTAATTTTCAAATGGAAGCTACTAATTTTCAAATAGAAGCTACTAATTTTCAAAAAAAGCTAATTTTAAATAGAAGCTACTAATTTTAAAATAGAAGCTACTAATTTTCAAAAAAAGCTAATTTTCAAATAGAAGCTACTAATTTTCAAACAGAAGCTACTAATTTTCAAAAAAAGCTAATTTTCAAATGGAAGCTACTAATTTTCAAATAGAAGCTACTAATTTTAAATAGAAGCTATTAATTTCAAATAGAAGCTACTAATTTTCAAATAAAAGCTATTAATTTTCAAATAAAAGCTATTAACTTTAAATAGAAGCTACTAATTTTAAATAGAAGCTATTAATTTTTAAATAGAAGCTATTAATTTTTAAATAGAAGCTACTAATTTTCAAATAGAAGCTACTAATTTTAAATAGAAGCTACTAATTTTTAAATAGAAGCTACTAATTTTAAATAGAAGCTATTAATTTTCAAATAGAAGCTATTAATTTTCAAATAGAAGCTATTAATTTCCAAATAGAAGCTATTAATTTTCAAATAGAAGCTATTAATTTTCAAATAGAAGCTATTAATTTTTAAATAAAAGCTTATTAATTTTCAAATAGAAGCTATTAATTTCCAAATAGAAGCTATTAATTTTCAAATAAAAGCTTATTAATTTTCAAATAGAAGCTATTAATTTTCAAATAGAAGCTACTTATTTTCAAATAGAAGATATTTATTTCCAAATAGAAGCTACTAATTTTCAAATAGAAGCTACTAATTTTCGCATAACGAATTGAGATTATTCGATATTTGATATTGTAGATCAATGAACTGGCCCTGACTGGATATGTTAAGGGATCCCATAGTCCGTGTCAGTATCCATTATACAATTCGTGCTCCTCACAATTTTTTTGAAGTGTTAAGTATTCACTTTGTGTTTAGATAGGATTAAGCAAACATCTTTACTCACCAATAATTCCGATGGAAAGCCCGCCAAAAGCGTAACCAATGACTTTGCCTCTCTTGTAGTCATTCTTAAACGTTGCAGCAACTAAACCGAGCGCTAAAATGGAAATATTTTCATACGATAAACTTGTATCTTTACAGGGTTTCATATAAATTTCTTTTTTCAAGAGAAAAGTTGCATCGAATAAACAAAATAAATGATTATTAAGTCAAACTATGATCCACTTGAGTTAATAAACTTTATGAAAACAATCGATTGTTTATATGACCTTGAGTCGTAGGCATTTTAACCTAGACCAGCATCCAAATAGTGAAATGATGGATTACTTTATCGTGGATTTCTTAATTATTCAATTTGTCTAGAGACAAAATTATGAAATAAATTCAAACTACACAAAAATTGTAGCAGTCTTTATATGCAAATATGTATAATCAAGATTAGAACTAGAAATTTCTATATTTTCAAATTAATGGAAAAGAACGGAATTATATAATTATTCATAAAAAGTTCAGAGATGTAGAGCTACGTGTACATGCAGTTGGGTGAAAGTTCGTAATAACCGGTAGCGAGAAAGATGTAATTAGCTTTTTATGGCAGAGGAACTGATGAAGTGGATAGGCTTTTTCGATACTCCATTTTTGTTAAGCCATATCTCTCTATGTGGAGTAGGGTAAGGGTAAGGGTTAGGGTTTTGTTAAGCCTCGTCTCTCTATGTGGAGTAAGGTTTGGGTAAGGGTAATGGTTGTTTAAGCCTCATCTCCCTATGTGGAGTAGGGTTAGTGTAAGGGTTAAGGTTTTGTTAAGCCTCATTTCTCTATTTCCATAGGGTTGAGGTTAGGGTTAGGGTTTTGTTAACCTAATCTCACTATGTGGAGTAGGGTTAGGGTAAGGGTTAAGGTTTTGTTAAGCCTCATCTCTATGTGGAATAGGTTTAGAGTTACAGTTAGGGTTCTGTTAAGCCTCATCTCTCTATGTGGAGTATGGTTAGGGTAAGGGTTAGGGTTTTGTTAAGCCTTATCTCCCTATGTGTAGGGTTAGGGTTAGGGTAAGGATTTGTAAAGCCTAATCTCTCTATTTGGAGTAAGGTTAGGGTAGGAGTTAGGGTTAGAGTTAGAGTTTTCTGAAGCCTTATCTCCCTATGTGTAGGGTTAGGGTTAGGGTAAGGATTTGTAAAGCCTAATCTCTCTATTTGGAGTAAGGTTAGGGTAGGAGTTAGGGTTAGAGTTAGAGTTTTCTGAAGCCTTATCTCCCTATGTGTAGGGTTAGGGTTAGGGTAAGGATTTGTAAAGCCTAATCTCTCTATTTGGAGTAAGGTTAGGGTAGGAATTAGGGTTAGAGTTAGAGTTTTCTGAAGCCTTATCTCCCTATGTGTAGGGTTAGGGTTAGGGTAAGGATTTGTAAAGCCTAATCTCTCTATTTGGAGTAAGGTTAGGGTAGGAGTTAGGGTTAGAGTTAGAGTTTTCTGAAGCCTTATCTCCCTATGTGTGGTTTTGTTAAGCATCATCTCTCTATGTAGAAAAGGGTTAGGGTTAGGGTTTTGTTAAACCTCATCTCTCTATATAGAGAAGGGTTAGGGTTAGGATTTTGTTTAGCCTCATCTCTCTATGTGGAGTAGGTTCAGGGTTAGGATTAGGGTATTTTAAGCCTCATCTCCCTATGTAGAGTAGGGTTAGAGTAAGAGTTAGGGATTTCTTAAGTCTCATCTCTGTATATGAAGTAGGGTTAGGATTAGGGTTAGGGTTAGGGTTAGGGTTTTGTTAAGTCTCATCTCTGTATGTGGAGAAGTGTTAGGATAAGAGTTAGGGTTAGGGTTTTGTTAAAAGTCATCTCTCTTATGGGAGTAGAATTAGGGTTAGGCTAAGGGTTTGTTAAACCTCATCTCTCTATTTGTAGTAGGTTTAGGATTAGGGTTACGGTTAGTGTTTTATTTAGCCTCATCTCTCTTATGCAGAGTAATGTTAGGGTAAGGGTTAGGGTTTACTAAGGCTCATCTCGCTATGTGGAGTAGGGTTAGGGTTAGAGTAAGGGTTTTGTTAAGCATCATATCTCTATGTGGAGAAGGGTTAGGGTTAGGGTTTTGTTAAACCTCATCTCTCTATGTAGAGAAGGGTTAGCGTTAGGTTTAGGGTTAGGGTTTTGTTAAGCCTCATCTCTTTATGTGGAGTAGGTTCAGGGTTAGGGTTAGGGTATTTTAAGCCTTATCTCCCTATGGGAGTAGGGTTAGGGTTAGGGATTTATTAAGTCTCATCTCTGAATGTGAAGTAGGGTTAGGGTTAGGGTTAGGGTTAGGGTTTTGTTAAGCCTCATCTCTTTATGTGGAGTAGGTTCAGGGTTAGGGTTAGGGTATTTTAAGCCTTATCTCCCTATGGGAGTAGGGTTAGGGTTAGGGATTTATTAAGTCTCATCTCTGAATGTGAAGTAGGGTTAGGGTTAGGGTTAGGGTTTTGTTAAGCCTCATCTCTGTATGTGCAGAAGGGTTAGGATAAGAGTTAGGGTTACGGTTTTGTTAAATGTAATCTCTCTATGGGGAGTAGAGTTAGGGTTAGTCTCAGGATTTTGTTAAGTCTAATCTCTCTAGTTGTAGTAGGGTTAGTGTTAGGGCTACGGTTAGGGTTTTATTTAGCCTCATCTCCCTATGCGGAGTAAGGTTAGGGTTAGGGTTAAGGTTTTGTTACGCCTCATATTGCTATGTAGAGTAGGGTTAGGGTTAGAGTAAGGGTTTTGTTAAGCTTCATTTCTCTATGTGAAATAGGGTTATGGTTTGGGTTAGGGATTTGTTAAGCCTCATCTCTCTATGTGGAGAAGGGTTAGGGTTAGGGTTAGGGTTTTGTTAAGTCTGCTCTCTCTATATGAAATAGGGTTAGGGGTAAGGTTAGGGTTCTGTTAAACCTCATGTCTCTATGTGGAGAATGGTTAGGGTTAGGGTTTTGTTAAACCTCATCTCTCTATGTGGAGAAGGATTAGGGTTTTGTTAAACCTCATCTAGAGAAGGTTTAGGGTTAGGGTAAGGGTTTTGTTAAGACTCACTTCTCTATGTGGAATAGGGTTAGGGTTAGGGTTAGCGTTTTGTTAAGCGTCATCTCTCCATGTGGTTTAGTGTTAGGATTAGGGTTAGGGTTGTTTAAGCCTCATCTCTGTATGTGAAGTAGGGTTAGGATTTGTTAAGCCTCCTCTGTCCAAGTGGAGTAGGGTTAGTTTTAGGGTTAGGGTTTTGTTAAGCCTCATCTCTATGTTGAGTAGAGTTAGGCTTTTGCAAAGCCTCATCTCTATGTGGAGTACGTTTAGGGTTAGTATTAGGGTTTTGTTAAGCCTCATTATGTGCAGTAGGATTAGGGTTAGTGTTATTTAAGCCTCATCGCTCTATGTGGAGGAGGGTTAGGCTTAGGGTTATGGTTTTGTTAAGCATCATCTCTCTATGTGGAGTAGGGTAAGGGTTAGGGTTATGGTTTTGTTAAGCATAATCTCTCTATGTGGAGTAGGGTAAGGGTTAGGGTTATGGTTTTGTTAAGCATCATCTCTCTATGTGGAGTAGGGTAAGGGTTAGGGTTATGGTTTTGTTAAGCATAATCTCTCTATGTGGCGTAGGGTAAGGGTTAGGGTTATGGTTTTGTTAAGCATCATCTCTCTATGTGGAGTAGGGTAAGGGTTAGGGTTATGGTTTTGTTAAGCATAATCTCTCTATGTGGAGTAGGGTAAGGGTTAGGGTTATGGTTTTGTTAAGCATAATCTCTCTATGTGGAGTAGGGTAAGGGTTATGGTTATGGTTTTGTTAAGCATAATCTCTCTATGTGGAGTAGGGTAAGGGTTAGGGTTATGGTTTTGTTAAGCATAATCTCTCTATGTGGAGTAGGGTAAGGGTTAGGGTTATGGTTTTGTTAAGCATCATCTCTCTATGTGGAGTAGGGTAAGGGTTAGGGTTATGGTTTTGTTAAGCATAATCTCTCTATGTGGAGTAGGGTAAGGGTTAGGGTTATGGTTTTGTTAAGCATCATCTCTCTATGTGGAGTAGGGTAAGGGTTATGGTTATGGTTTTGTTAAGCATAATCTCTCTATGTGGAGTAGGGTAAGGGTTAGGGTTATGGTTTTGTTAAGCATAATCTCTCTATGTGGAGTAGGGTAAGGGTTAGGGTTATGGTTTTGTTAAGCATAATCTCTCTATGTGGAGTAGGGTAAGGGTTAGGGTTATGGTTTTGTTAAGCATCATCTCTCTATGTGGAGTAGGGTAAGGGTTAGGGTTATGGTTTTGTTAAGCATAATCTCTCTATGTGGAGTAGGGTAAGGGTTAGGGTTATGGTTTTGTTAAGCATAATCTCTCTATGTGGAGTAGGGTAAGGGTTAGGGTTATGGTTTTGTTAAGCATCATCTCTCTATGTGGAGTAGGGTAAGGGTTAGGGTTATGGTTTTGTTAAGCATAATCTCTCTATGTGGAGTAGGGTAAGGGTTAGGGTTATGGTTTTGTTAAGCATGATCTCTCTATGTGGAGTAGGGTAAGGGTTAGGGTTATGGTTTTGTTAAGCATCATCTCTCTATGTGGAGTAGGGTAAGGGTTAGGGTTATGGTTTTGTTAAGCATAATCTCTCTATGTGGAGTAGGGTAAGGGTTAGGGTTATGGTTTTGTTAAGCATCATCTCTCTATGTGGAGTAGGGTAAGGGTTAGGGTTATGGTTTTGTTAAGCATAATCTCTCTATGTGGAGTAGGGTAAGGGTTAGGGTTATGGTTTTGTTAAGCATAATCTCTCTATGTGGAGTAGGGTAAGGGTTAGGGTTATGGTTTTGTTAAGCATCATCTCTCTATGTGGAGTAGGGTAAGGGTTAGGGTTATGGTTTTGTTAAGCATAATCTCTCTATGTGGAGTAGGGTAAGGGTTAGGGTTATGGTTTTGTTAAGCATGATCTCTCTATGTGGAGTAGGGTAAGGGTTAGGGTTATGGTTTTGTTAAGCATCATCTCTCTATGTGGAGTAGGGTAAGGGTTAGGGTTATGGTTTTGTTAAGCATAATCTCTCTATGTGGAGTAGGGTAAGGGTTAGGGTTATGGTTTTGTTAAGCATCATCTCTCTATGTGGAGTAGGGTAAGGGTTAGGGTTATGGTTTTGTTAAGCATAATCTCTCTATGTGGAGTAGGGTAAGGGTTAGGGTTATGGTTTTGTTAAGCATAATCTCTCTATGTGGAGTAGGGTAAGGGTTAGGGTTATGGTTTTGTTAAGCATCATCTCTCTATGTGGAGTAGGGTAAGGGTTAGGGTTATGGTTTTGTTAAGCATAATCTCTCTATGTGGAGTAGGGTAAGGGTTAGGGTTATGGTTTTGTTAAGCATGATCTCTCTATGTGGAGTAGGGTAAGGGTTAGGGTTATGGTTTTGTTAAGCATCATCTCTCTATGTGGAGTAGGGTAAGGGTTAGGGTTATGGTTTTGTTAAGCATAATCTCTCTATGTGGAGTAGGGTAAGGGTTAGGGTTATGGTTTTGTTAAGCATCATCTCTCTATGTGGAGTAGGGTAAGGGTTAGGGTTATGGTTTTGTTAAGCATAATCTCTCTATGTGGAGTAGGGTAAGGGTTAGGGTTATGGTTTTGTTAAGCATCATCTCTCTATGTGGAGTAGGGTAAGGGTTAGGGTTATGGTTTTGTTAAGCATAATCTCTCTATGTGGAGTAGGGTAAGGGTTAGGGTTATGGTTTTGTTAAGCATCATCTCTCTATGTGGAGTAGGGTAAGGGTTAGGGTTATGGTTTTGTTAAGCATCATCTCTCTATGTGGAGTAGGGTAAGGGTTAGGGTTATGGTTTTGTTAAGCATAATCTCTCTATGTGGAGTAGGGTAAGGGTTAGGGTTATGGTTTTGTTAAGCATAATCTCTCTATGTGGAGTAGGGTAAGGGTTATGGTTATGGTTTTGTTAAGCATAATCTCTCTATGTGGAGTAGGGTAAGGGTTAGGGTTATGGTTTTGTTAAGCATAATCTCTCTATGTGGAGTAGGGTAAGGGTTAGGGTTATGGTTTTGTTAAGCATAATCTCTCTATGTGGAGTAGGGTAAGGGTTAGGGTTATGGTTTTGTTAAGCATCATCTCTCTATGTGGAGTAGGGTAAGGGTTAGGGTTATGGTTTTGTTAAGCATAATCTCTCTATGTGGAGTAGGGTAAGGGTTAGGGTTATGGTTTTGTTAAGCATCATCTCTCTATGTGGAGTAGGGTAAGGGTTAGGGTTATGGTTTTGTTAAGCATAATCTCTCTATGTGGAGTAGGGTAAGGGTTAGGGTTATGGTTTTGTTAAGCATCATCTCTCCCTGTGGAGTAGGGTAAGGGTTAGGGTTATGGTTTTGTTAAGCATAATCTCTCTATGTGGAGTAGGGTAAGGGTTAGGGTTATGGTTTTGTTAAGCATCATCTCTCTATGTGGAGTAGGGTAAGGGTTAGGGTTATGGTTTTGTTAAGCATAATCTCTCTATGTGGAGTAGGGTAAGGGTTAGGGTTATGGTTTTGTTAAGCATGATCTCTCTATGTGGAGTAGGGTAAGGGTTAGGGTTATGGTTTTGTTAAGCATCATCTCTCTATGTGGAGTAGGGTAAGGGTTAGGGTTATGGTTTTGTTAAGCATAATCTCTCTATGTGGAGTAGGGTAAGGGTTAGGGTTATGGTTTTGTTAAGCATAATCTCTCTATGTGGAGTAGGGTAAGGGTTAGGGTTATGGTTTTGTTAAGCATAATCTCTCTATGTGGAGTAGGGTAAGGGTTAGGGTTATGGTTTTGTTAAGCATAATCTCTCTATGTGGAGTAGGGTAAGGGTTAGGGTTATGGTTTTGTTAAGCATCATCTCTCTATGTGGAGTAGGCTAAGGGTTAGGGTTATGGTTTTGTTAAGCATAATCTCTCTATGTGGAGTAGGGTAAGGGTTAGGGTTATGGTTTTGTTAAGCATAATCTCTCTATGTGGAGTAGGGTAAGGGTTAGGGTTATGGTTTTGTTAAGCATAATCTCTCTATGTGGAGTAGGGTAAGGGTTATGGTTATGGTTTTGTTAAGCATAATCTCTCTATGTGGAGTAGGGTAAGTGTTAGGGTTATGGTTTTGTTAAGCATAATCTCTCTATGTGGAGTAGGGTAAGGGTTAGGGTTATGGTTTTGTTAAGCATAATCTCTCTATGTGGAGTAGGGTAAGGGTTAGGGTTATGGTTTTGTTAAGCATCATCTCTCTATGTGGAGTAGGGTAAGGGTTAGGGTTATGGTTTTGTTAAGCATCATCTCTCTATGTGGAGTAGGGTAAGGGTTAGGGTTATGGTTTTGTTAAGCATAATCTCTCTATGTGGAGTAGGGTAAGGGTTAGGGTTATGGTTTTGTTAAGCATAATCTCTCTATGTGGAGTAGGGTAAGGGTTATGGTTATGGTTTTGTTAAGCATAATCTCTCTATGTGGAGTAGGGTAAGGGTTAGGGTTATGGTTTTGTTAAGCATCATCTCTCTATGTGGAGTAGGGTAAGGGTTAGGGTTATGGTTTTGTTAAGCATAATCTCTCTATGTGGAGTAGGGTAAGGGTTAGGGTAATGGTTTTGTTAAGCATCATCTCTCTATGTGGAGTAGGGTAAGGGTTAGGGTTATGGTTTTGTTAAGCATAATCTCTCTATGTGGAGTAGGGTAAGGGTTAGGGTTATGGTTTTGTTAAGCATAATCTCTCTATGTGGAGTAGGGTAAGGGTTAGGGTTATGGTTTTGTTAAGCATAATCTCTCTATGTGGAGTAGGGTAAGGGTTAGGGTTATGGTTTTGTTAAGCATCATCTCTCTATGTGGAGTAGGGTAAGGGTTAGGGTTATGGTTTTGTTAAGCATAATCTCTCTATGTGGAGTAGGGTAAGGGTTAGGGTTATGGTTTTGTTAAGCATAATCTCTCTATGTGGAGTAGGGTAAGGGTTAGGGTTATGGTTTTGTTAAGCATAATCTCTCTATGTGGAGTAGGGTAAGGGTTAGGGTTATGGTTTTGTTAAGCATAATCTCTCTATGTGGAGTAGGGTAAGGGTTATGGTTATGGTTTTGTTAAGCATAATCTCTCTATGTGGAGTAGGGTAAGGGTTAGGGTTATGGTTTTGTTAAGCATAATCTCTCTATGTGGAGTAGGGTAAGGGTTAGGGTTATGGTTTTGTTAAGCATAATCTCTCTATGTGGAGTAGGGTAAGGGTTAGGGTTATGGTTTTGTTAAGCATGATCTCTCTATGTGGAGTAGGGTAAGGGTTAGGGTTATGGTTTTGTTAAGCATAATCTCTCTATGTGGAGTAGGGTAAGGGTTAGGGTTATGGTTTTGTTAAGCATCATCTCTCTATGTGGAGTAGGGTAAGGGTTAGGGTTATGGTTTTGTTAAGCATAATCTCTCTATGTGGAGTAGGGTAAGGGTTAGGGTTATGGTTTTGTTAAGCATCATCTCTCCCTGTGGAGTAGGGTAAGGGTTAGGGTTATGGTTTTGTTAAGCATCATCTCTCTATGTGGAGTAGGGTAAGGGTTAGGGTTATGGTTTTGTTAAGCATAATCTCTCTATGTGGAGTAGGGTAAGGGTTAGGGTTATGGTTTTGTTAAGCATAATCTCTCTATGTGGAGTAGGGTAAGGGTTAGGGTTATGGTTTTGTTAGGCATAATCTCTCTATGTGGAGTAGGGTAAGGGTTAGGGGTATGGTTTTGTTAAGCATAATCTCTCTATGTGGAGTAGGGTAAGGGTTAGGGTTATGGTTTTGTTAAGCCTGATCTCTCTATGTGGATTAGGGTTAGATTTAGGGTTTTGTTAAGCATCATATCTCTATGTGGAGTAGGTTTGGTGTTAGGGTTATTTAAGCCTCATCTCTCTATGTGGAGTAGGGTTAGGGTTTAGATTAGGGATTTTTAAAGCCTCATCCGTCTCTGTGAAGTAGGATTAAGGTTAAGGTTAGGGTTTTGTTAAGCCTCATCATCTCTTTATGTGGAGTAGTGTTAGGGTCAGGGATGTGGTTTTGGTTAGCCTCATCTCTCTATGTCGAGCAGGTTTATCCTCATCTCTCTATATGTGGAGCAGGTTTAGCCTCATCTCTCTTTATATAGAGGAGGTTTAGGGTTAGGCTTGGGTTAGTTTTAGAGTTTCTTTAGGCCTCATCTCTTTATGTGGAGTAGGGTTTTGGTCAGGGATTGGGTTTTGTTAAACCTCATCTCTCTATGTGGAGTAGGGTTAGGGTTAGGGTGTGGGTTAGGGTTTTGTAAACCATCATCTCTATGTTGAATAGGGTTAGGGTTAGGGCTATGGTTTTGTTAACCCCCATCTCTCTACGTGGAGTAGGGTTAGGGTTAGGGTTTGGGTTAAGGTTTTGTTAAGCCTAATACCCCTATGTGAATAAGGTTAAGGTTAAGGTTTTGTTAAGCCTTATCTCTCTATGTGGAGTAGGGTAAGTTTTATGGTTAGGTTTATGGTATTGTTAACCATCTCTCTATGTTGAGTAGGGTTAGGGTTAGAGTTTTGTTAAGCCTCATCTCTCTATCTTGAGTAGGGTTAGGGTTAGGGTTTTGTTAAGCCTCATCTGTCTATGTGGAGTAGCATTAGAGTTTTTTGTAGCCTTATCCTTCTACGTTGAGTAGGGTTAGGGTTAGGCGTGGAGTAGGGTTAGGGTTTTGTTTTAAGCCTCATCTCTCTATGTGGTGTAGAGTTAGGGTTAGTGTGTTGTTGACCCTCATCCCTCTATGTGGAGTAGGATTAAGGTGAAGGTTAGGGTTTTGTTAAGCCTCGTCTCTCTATGTGGAGTAGGGTTAGTGTACGGGTGTTGTTAAGCCTCATCCCTCTATGTGGAGTAGGATTAGGCGTGGGTTTATGGTTTTGTTAAGCTTCATCTCTTTATGTGCAGTAGGGTAAGGGCTTGGGTTAGGATTAACGTATTGTTAACCATCATCTCTCTATGTGGAGTAGGGTTAGTGTTAGGGTAAGGGTTTTGTTAAGCCTCATCTCTCTATGTGAAGTAGGGTTAGGGTTAGGGTTTTTTTAGCCTCATCTCTTTATGTCGAATAGGGTTAGGGTTTCGTTAAGCCTTATGTCTCTGTGTGGAGTAGGCGATTAAAACCTACCATATAACATTACAAAATGCTGTAAGCGAAAAAGTATCAAACATTATGAGCCATTGACCAATAAATTGGATAGAGTTAGGCTTAGGCTTATGGTTCTTTTGTGTTGAATCCATTGCAAAACTAGCAGGAGAGAGATCACACACAAAAACTTCGGCTACCAGTTGGTTCTTTCGACGAAGTGATGTTTAGACAATCGTAACAGAACACATCCGCACGAAACAACAACTTTCCCAGACTTTCCTTGAATACTTCTAATTGCATTCGAAAGATAACCAGAAGAAAATGAACAATTATAATATTGTTGAATCGGGTCGAATATTTTATTTCGTTATTTTATTTCAAAAACGAATCAAAAGAATATCCTTATTTGGCTGAAGAATAAAATATAGTAAAAATGAAGAGCCCCTACCTGTTACTGCGGTGAGTGAAGACGATACTCCCTGAACGATTCTGGTGCCAATTAACAACCAATAATTCCAGCTAAATGGAAAAGCTGTCAAAGATAAGAATAAATATGGAATCATTGAATGCTGCATTTAAACTGTTCACATAACTCGAACAGTTATCCTCATTTCGATTGCTTTTATTAGATACTAGTTGGCTTTCTCGGTTTAATATCGCTTTTCAAATTTCGTAATCGTAAATATTTGTAACATGAAGTTTAAATTGTACGCATACATTTGTTGAAAACACAAAAATATAATTTTAGCAATTTTGATACAAATTCATATATTTGAAATATGGCCATAAAGAAAGAAAGAAAAAAAATATTTTAACTTACTATGTAGAAATAGATCGTAAATTGTTGAAAATATTCAGGCTCGCTAAAAAGTATTCTAGAAAGAAAATTCTACGCATTTGTTAAAACAATGAATAAAACAAAATTGCGATCATAACTATTTATTATAGTAAAATGAAAACAACTAAATTAAACACAAATAAGAAATAATCGTAATTTAATAAAATGCTCTTTTGCAAAGTTAATATATAAATTGGTTAACCTTTCGACAGATATTGCATATGCATAGGTACGCTATAAAATCGTTTGCTTTGCTTTTACTTGTGTTAAAGTTAAATAAATCAAAATAGCATTTTTTCGCCGTTAATAAAAATTGCACTCATTTCGATAACAAAAATCAAGATGGAGATAACAAGCAGAATAATGTAAATAATGAAAAATGTACAGAAATATTATTATGCGATATATTACAATAGTACATGTTGTTGGGAGCCATTTATTTCTTTGAAAACCTCTTCAAATGTTAAACTTTGTTAAATGATATTTTATGGTTTATTTCAATTTGAACTGAAAATAAAATGCGAACAAAATTAGCAAATCGAAAAACTGACCGAAGAATTACGATTGCTCATCTGATTTTAACGGCATTACACGTCCTCATTTTTTTATGAATTACTTTCATAAAATGTACTTTTTTAAAATTTTGAACTAGAAGTACCCGTGTATCAGCGTTTCCCGGTGGAAATATGCCCTCAATTCCATCCGTACAAAAAACAATTAAACTACGGTTGTAAGTGGGAGCCACTACCGGCACTGATGCTCGGGGAACAAAACGAATGTACTGTACTGAAGTAACAACAGTAATATCTATAAACCCATTCTTAACATGGAGATTTGATTATGTGCTGTGATTATTCTGACGTGTCAACATTGGAACAACCAAAAAAAAAAAAAAAAAAAAAAAAGCGGAAAACAAAAAACACCACTGCGGACCTGAGCAATGATTCCTGTAGACGTTAAATTTTTCTTATCATTGAGTCCAGGTTTAATTTTCAGATTAAAAAAGACATTTAGGGTAGTATTTTTAATGACTGTAATAGCCAGTGATCAATTTGTAATGATAACGTTCTAATAAATGGAACACACACGTTTCTTGCCACGTCATATGTTAATACTGCCCCTAGCCGTTAAATATTTCTCTTTTCTAGTGATAAGGCGTATACAATTTTTTCCAAGGTATTTTGTTAATGTGAAAGCTAAAGCGAGTAATCTATGATAAGCGCCATAGAAATATGCGAAATAAAAAAAATAATGAAAATGCTAGTGGCGGCATTAACAACGGGAGTGAGCAAAAAGTGGGGGTTCACTTTAGTAGAACGTTATCATTCCAAATATAAGCGCTGATAATAGATTGGATAATTTACAAATAAGTGAGAAAAAAAATGGTCCACCAATTCTGTTTTTTTTTTTTTTAATTTAATTATTTTTTTATTTTGCAGTGTGAAAGTTATATGCGTTTTAAAGGATTTCAAAGGGTAAACTTATCCAGTAGGTGACCCTAATTTGGTTGCCATACTCTACTAAATATTTGTAGCTAAATTAATAGTAGTGCAATGCATTGTAGACTAAGTCACTCCGGGGAGATACATGAAGCTCCCTCCCTCGGCGCATCGTAGTGGGCCCCGACTAGAGAAAGCAATAAATGGATTTGATTGCAAAATATTTCATCGAATTTCAATAACAATAAAAGTATTGGAAATGTGAAAATTTCATTAATCCTCATTCAATCGCAGTAACGTCCAGTTTCTCTACTAGTATACTTATATTTGTGTCTCTATAGTTATTTCTGCTCATTGACTTGTGGGCCAAGCTATATAAGTTTGAGTGCCGAAGGTGCCGATGTTAAGTGTTCGAAAACATATTTATAAGTTGACAAAACTCTGAAGTTGCCTATTATTTTTGACGGTATGAATCTGAGGAAATTGATTTATAATTAATATACAAGTAAATTGTGTTTTTATTTTTAATTTCTCACGAGTTAAATTGTGTGAATTCATTTTTTGTTGCTGCTGAAATGTATCAAACCACGTGCCCATCATTTTGAAATGATTGCATAATTGCAGGTTTCAAATAGAGACGCCCATCGTTATCAGTGTTTTTCTTTTCGTTATGATTGCTGTTTTTGCTTGTTACTAATTTTCAAGTCTTTTCTTTTTTCTTTTTTACATTCTTCGTCTTTTCTTTTAAAAAAATACGTGAGAAATGTGTTCGGACTTAACCGAAAGGGATTTGTACCTACTTTTGCAGACGCCAGACAATAACTGAAATGTAGGTGGAGAGAGAGAAAGAGAGAAAGAGAGAGAGAGAGAGAAAATACTTCAGAGGTTGCGCCTATTGAAATCGTGAGTCTCATGATGTGTCTTGCTAAGTAAATTATCCTCGCGACAAATATTACATGAAAAAAAAAATCATCCGAGTCATTGAAAAAATGTGTTCTAGTTTTCAACAAAATGACTTTGTGTCTTTTCTCTCTTACAAATGACATTCACATTCCAGAAATTGTATTAAATTGAATCTTAAATCAAATTTTAAAGATATGAATGCATAAATATTTAGTTAGCAGTCAACATACCCATTATATATATATATAATGGCGCCCAAAAGAAATATATATATATATATATATATATATATATATATATATATATATATATATATGTGTGTGTGTGTGTGTGTGTGTGTGTGTGTGTGTCTGTAAATAAGGGAACTAAAGGAAGAGAACAAAATCAATTCTTCAAGAGAAAACTTAAAAACTTATCGGGATGATACAAAGCTCAATAAAATGTTTGGGGGTTTATCTAGGAATTAATAAAGAGAGGAAATGGAGGTATAAAAACTATATAGATTTATTCCTTTATTTAATAAGGTATACATCAATTAGGGGCGTTGGGTAAGTAGGGAGTATTCATACTATCGTATTTCGAAGCTTAATGCTTCTTATCAGAAGAGTAGAGAAAAATTAAGGTAACATATTAGGGGTGAGGCGTCTAACAATAGTTACATTAGAGGCAAAATAGAGGCCGCATCCCAGGCATCTTCTTTACTCTTCTGATGAGAAATATTAGGCTTCGAAATACCATGTATAAAGAGTCCCTACTTACTCTACACACCTAATTGATTTATTAAATAAATGAATAAATCTATCTATATATATATATATATATATATATATATCACTATATAGTTTTATTACCTTTATTTTCTTTTTTATTGACTCCTTTCTATCTATCTATCTATCTATCTCTCTATCTATCTATCTATATATATATATATATATATATATATATATATATATATATATATATAGGCATCAATTTTTCCTTTAAACATATATTATTTATAGAGTTTCTGTTAAACGACTTTCTTTTTGATTTTTTTAAAAATTTAAGTATAATTTTTTTTTGTAGCAATATCAAATGTTTATATGTAGGGTCCATATGCAATGTGTTCTTGCATTGTTTGTATTAAAACCTTCAGTCGTCTTCAGGTGATTATTTGTCTTCTGGGTTTAAATATATATATATATATATATATATATATATATATATATATATATATATATATATATATATATATATGCGTATGGGCCTGGGTCAGAGGGTAAGGAATGAGAGTGGATAGCTGTATGTATTGGTTTCGATTCTAGCTGATGATAATAATCAAGTCATATATATATATATATATAATCAAGTCATATATATATATATATATATATATATATATATATATATATATATATACACTCTGCAATGAATTTTACCTTATCGTGTTTTACAGATTACTTAATATGCATACGTTTAAACATTAAAAAAAACTCCATTTAATTAGGATTATACCTTCCTTCATTGCCTTGGATGTTACGATTGTGCATCTACTATTTTTTTTATTAAACCTAACTACATTATGAAACAATCTTCTTTTAATATATTCTTTTAGGTTTTTCATGCAAGCTTTCATTTTTTCAATGTATGTTCTATAGGTACCTCCAACGCGCGCCACAGTTTACCCCCTATATGTAACACGATGTAATTGTAATTTAATTTAATATTATCATCCTAACTTTTTTACCATTTAATAGAAAAAGTTCAAATAAACTGGATAAATTAAAAAGAAAAAATTTACAGCATACAAAAATAATGAAAATGCGAGACAAAAATCGTGTTTACATTATCGACGCTTTAAAACAACGTTCGTATGTTGTGACGTTTTTTAAGCCGTTCACACACCCATGTTTTAAAAATCTAGTAAAAATCAAATGATACTCATATTTTCCTGAAATTTTCGATATTCAATCATTATTAAATAAACTTACATATAAAACGTAGGTTTCGTTAAATATATTAGCGGAAATATATTTTTTTAGGTGTTCTACCCCCACCCCCTATATTTTATGGTCCAAAAACTAAGCAAAATGAATGTGGGTTGATAAAAGTTTCAACATTTCTTAAAGCTGAAAAGATCAAATAATTAAAAAATAATAATTATATATATATATATATATATATATATATATATATATATATATATATATATATATATATATATATAAAACCCTGTCATTTATTTCACTTACCTCAAAGTTGTAAATAGAATTGGACATAAATTCAATATTATGTTAAAAAAACACACACAAAAAAAAAACACTTTCTGGATAATTTTTTTCTCGCTAATATAATTATTCGAATTACACACACACAAAAAAAACAATTATAAAAAATAATTATTTTTAAAAAGCTTTAAATGATATTAAATTCAAATATTACACGATATGAAGTTTAAATGGATTTTTTAATAACAGGTTTCCAATAATAAAAAAATATATTCATATAAAAGAATATAAGACTATTGAGATAATAAAAAGTGTAAATCCAAAATCAACCTTAAAAAAATTCATTTTGATTTTATTATTTCAATTGATAGAAGGTGGTCGTTATGTTTGACGCTTTTTTTTTCAAAAATGTACGGAGGCTTGTAAAGAACATTATTTTTAAAATAATATGCCAACAGAATACGTTAAAATTAATCTTATTTTATTAACTCTACTGTGTAGTTCGTTAATAAAAATGTATTTGTTTTACAAAAGGTCAGTTTTATATTATTTTTTATCCATAGCAAAAAAAAAAAAACAACCTTACTCCATGAATAATCATAACGCGAACGCATATCCATAGAAATTAACACAAACACACGAAATGATGACGTCACTATTAAAATGTGTACTACTGACGTTTTACACATCGCCGTGGAAATACCTAATGTTCTAAATACCAAAATTTATACCTGCTTATAAACATTTTTTTTTAAACAGTTATTGAAAATTTATGGATTAAGGAAAAATGTCAAATAATAAAATAAACTTTTATATATATATATATATATATATATATATATATATATATATATATATATATATATGGACACACATAATTATTCGATACATGTTATTTTCTATATAAGTTTAGTTTATGTTCGCCATTTTGCCTGATGTTTGTTAAGTAATTTGGAATCTCGTAAAGTAGTTTTAGTGTATGGGGAAGAAAATTTAAAACTCATAGTTTAATCCATTTTTATAAAAGTTCAAAATTATCTTATGTAAAAGTACATGACATGTTTTTCAATGTATTTTAAAAACTTTAGATATTCAAATTTTTTATAGCATTGGAAATTGTTTACAAGATCATCTAACTCTTTGCAATTCAATTCAATGATTAAAATTGGCAAAAAATTCAAGAATTATCCAGAGATATGAGAGACAAAATTATTGAACATCACAAAGGAGGACAAGGTTACCGAAAAGTTAGTAAAGAAATATCATCAGAAAATAGAGTATAGAAAAAGTACAGCAAACCTAAGAAATGGAAGACCAAGAAAAATAAATGGCAGCATTTCAAGGTGGATCAGCAGAAATATGAAAAACATTTATTACTTGTTCTGAAATTAAATATAATATTGAGGGTGTTGAAATTAATGTAAGTAAGAACTCCAAAGAAGAGTTCTATATCGTACAGGCTATCATTCAAGATCACCAAGAAAATGATTTTACTGAAACTCAAAGATGTCAAAGGCCGATTAAGGCTTGTCGAAACTTATGAGAAAAAAAATGTATGCAGTTTTGGTAAAAGGTAATCTTTTCGGATGAAACGAAAGTTGAACTATTCGGAATGAACACAGTGACAAGTGTTTGGCGAAAGAAAAGAATCAAGCACATTACCATCCTCACAGTCAAGTTCCATTATGATGTAGGGATACTTTTTTTTACTAGTGAGTTACCCGTTATCTATGTTAGAATGAATGCTAGCATGTACAGGGAACGTCTAGAGAAGAACCGTCAGAACTCTGCAACTTCTTAAGGACATGGTCGGAATTTCGAACCTCAACACGACAAACGTATCTCAAAAGGAATGGTCTGAATATAATGAGATTAGTACTCTCAATTGCTCAAGTAAGTCTCCTGTGAACCTTGTCTAGGAGTGAGAACCTAGTAGCAGATGCACCGGCCCAAATATGACAACAATACTCCATACATGGCCGAATGGTGGCCTTATAGAGGTATAGGATACTTTCAGGGGTCAGTAGCTTTCTAGCACGGTAGAGAGAACCTACCTTTTTCACAGCGGTCCTGGCAATGCTCTCAATGTAATTGTTCCAACTAATGTTTCCTGTGAACTTAGCTAAGATAGTAATTAATAACGCTGGAGAGCTGTATGTGTGGTTTCGACTCTAGATGATTGCCTCCAAGTTATATATATATATATATATATATATATATATATATATATATATATATATATATATATATATATATAACTTTTGA
The DNA here is from genome assembly GCF_053919585.1 of Euprymna scolopes. NCBI lineage: Eukaryota > Metazoa > Mollusca > Cephalopoda > Sepiida > Sepiolidae > Euprymna > Euprymna scolopes. The sequence continues at coordinate 53,621,004 of NC_136496.1, forward strand.
AATCAGGTACAATAAAAAAAAATCATTAACGAATTAGCTCTATAATAAATACGAATTCTGTATGAATTAAAATATCATCTTTAAATGTATTTTATAACTGGACACCATCTGACGGCTTGGTAATATATATATATATATATATATATATATATATATATATATATATAATGTTAAAAGTCCACATATGCTTCTAGGATAGTGATTTAAAGGTTATGAGGGTTTTTGAAGCATGAAAAACGATGTTACTTTTTGTATTTAATATTAGCTATTCACACCCTAAAATAACTATGATATCACAATCAAATCAGCAGACAAAGGAGGGTCCATAACCATCATGGACACCGTTGAGGAAGCGGAAACCTTACTCAAAGACACGAATTTTTACAAAACACTCCCGGAAGACCCAACATTCATCTATAAAATAGAACTCACGAACCTTATCAAAAATCTTACTTCTTGTATCTCCAAGATAATTACTTACCTCATTCCCACAAATCCTGAAGTAACTAACTTTTACACTACTCCTAAACTACACAAACTTCACAAATTCATAACAAGCACAGACATTACCACCACTACACCTCAAACTTTGGCCCTCAACCCTGACAACATTTCTGAACTAGCGAAATTCCTTAACATCTCATCCCCTGGTAGACCCATAATATCAGGTGTTGGCACCCTAACAGAATATAGATAAAATTTTAACTCCCGTATTACCCAACATCCCTAGATATATTAAGGACACCACACATTTTCTTAACACTATTGGACAAATCGACAATCTTTCACAATAAATTATTTTAGTCATATTAGACGTATCAGCTCTATACACTAACATCCCTCATGAGGAGGGAGTAGAAGCCTGTAGAACATTCCTCCTTCACAATAATTTCCCCAATGACAAAATAAAAGACATTTGTAAGCTTATATACTTCATCCTCACACATAACAATTTTAAATTTAACAATCAAAATCATCTTCAAATAAAAGGAACCGCCATGGGCACTAAAATGGCCCCTAGCTATGCCAACATTTTTATGCATATGCTAGAACCAAACTCCTTGAAAACTTCCCCTTCAAACCGTCCCATTATTGCCGATACATTGATGACATTTTTTTCATATGGTCACATGGAATAACCAACCTAAAGAATTCCCACGAATACATCAATAATTCACATAATAATATAAAATTTACCATGGAACACTCATACAACTCCATCCCATTCTTGGACGTCACTATCATATCCCATAACAATAGACTATCTAACCCACTGACAATCAAACATTCTTCAATTTCAAACAAAAAAAATCATTAACAAACGCATCCCAATGGTTTTCAACCACGGCCAACACATGCATAAAATTACAATGCACCTAAAAAAAACTTACAACAACCTAAAAAATAACCCCACTATTAAGTCTATATTTCACCTTCCACCAATTAATGCGTCAAACAACCACCCAATCTCTCAGCCATACACACCTGCAAACGCACACAGGACACACAACAAAATGGCAATTATAGATGCAATAAACCGCGATTCTTTATATGCATACAACTCAATACCACACCAATATTCAATATACCTGAATGTAACACCCACATAAAACTACCACGTCAAACATGTGACAGTTCTAATGTGATATATTATATATACTGCTCCATTTGCAACAATGGAGGATATATTGGCGAACCTCTGACACGTTTTCGAATCCGCCTAAACAATCATAAGGCGAAAATCAGACAAAAATCCCCCACCCTACTAGCAAACTACTTCAATTTACCTGGACACACTATAGACAATATTAGATGCCTCCTAATAGACTCAAATTTCCCATTAACAAAAATACGAAAACAAAAAGAAATACAATGGATCATCCGACTAAACACTCATAAGACAGGTCTTAACACAGACCTTGGCCAACTTAAATTCTACAAATACTTAAAAAAATAATTGAGTAACACAATCACCTACTCATACATATATACTTATACATATGTTTTAACCTGTTCTTGTTCTATACTGATTTCAATATGTATATTACATCTTTTCGTTTTATAGCTAACACATGCATTATTCTCTTGTTATTCTTATTATTACTTTATTTACCTACATTATTATTTTATTATTATTACTGTTGTTGTTATTATTATTATTATTATTATTATTATTGTCTTACACATGTTTGGGTGTTTTGTGTTTCTGTTTTTGTGTACATTTTTTTCGATCAAAAGCAACATCCGCGGCAGAGTTAGTTTTAAAAATAGCAGACGAAACAAGTAAGCGCTTCTAACTGAAATTATAATTTGACCCTTAATTTCACGGTTAAACGAGGAATTGTCTTTCACATGTTCGGATGTTTTATGTTTATGTTTTTGGCCAAAAGCAACGTCGTCAGAGGAGTTAAAAAAAGACAAACTTGCAGATGAACAAACAATAAACAGTTCGGTCGGTAGGAGTGCGGTTGGCGCGGTTCTGGGAGTCACTGCCCCCAGTTCGGTCGGTACTGTCAGTCCGGGTACGTGTGCAACAGCGACCGGTAGTGTTAAGGGCACCCCACCAGTGGTCGACACCCCCAGTGCAGTCTCGGGTATAGCGGTGGTGGAAGTGCAGCCAGCAATGATGGCGGGGCCTCCTACGATGCCATCAGAAGAGACCAGGACCCCTTAGGTAACTCCAAAGAGAGTGGTGGCCACCTCTAGAGAACAGGTGGTGGAAGCCTGGGAGAAATACGTGATGCAGACCTCTGGAGGAGAAGTACAGTACAAAAAGAAAAAGAAAAGACGGCTGGTGAAGTGCTGGTGGGTCATAGATGAGAACACAGCGATGCCCACTCAGACACAGTCGGAAAGGAACAGCCCCCAGAAGCCCACAGCGGAGGGCTTAGAAAGACAAAATCTATGGAGGTGATTGTAGTAGATGGGTGTTCTTTGGGGATAGGAGGGAAAAACGAAACAGCACCAGTGCCAGTCAGTGCGGATGAATGGCCAGTCCTCTTGATGGACGATTCCCCAATACCAGCTGAACAGAGACAAGTTGCCACAGCATCAACATGGAGTGGCTATCAGAGGGAAGGAGCAGCGGTAGCAGAAGCGTGGGGTCCGAAGAAGAAAAAGACCCCACAATACTACAAAGACCTATACGAGAATAAATACCAACACTATGTGGCGTGAAATGAGATGAAAGTGGTCCTGGAGATCTGAGAAACATTGCAAGAACGTACAGTTTCCCTCGTGACGTTTGAGGTGAAAGGCAAAGGACTGACTGGAATCCCCAAGGATAAAATGCTCGAGATCCTTGGGGAATTAAAGATCCCCGCACAATATATGGTCCGGCGTTTCCATGCCACATGGGATTTCCTTCTGCCAACGAAAGAGGAAGCAGTAAGAATTGTAAAAGGGGACCTCACGTGGAAGAATTTCCGCTTGAGACCGAGTAAAAAGATGCATATTATATATTTATCGTATATTAAATTAAGACAAGATGTCATATTCCAAACATCACACATTGCTAAACTGCTGATTCCAAATTCTTAAATAAAAACATAATTATTCAGAAAGTCATTCTTAGTATTGGGAGGTTATGCTTTTTATATAATCTTCAGTTAAGGAGGAAGGGATTTAAGGAATTCATATAAAAGTATTATGTACTAGCAGATTACCTGACGTAGGACAGATAAGATTGGTTGATTACCCGACGTGGGATTGGATAAGGTTGGTTGATATATGTACTAGCCTAATACCCGGCATCGCCCGGGATTGTATTACATAGCTGGATATATGTATTAGCAGAATACCCGGCGTAGCCTGAGATTGGATAAAATTGGTGTATATGTACTAGCAGAATACCCAGCGTTGCCCGGGATTGTATGACATAGCACTAGCATGACATATGTACTAGCAAATTACCCGGAATAGCCTGGGATCGGATAAAATTCATGGAACTTTTCCTAGCAGAACACTCGGTGTCGTCTAAGATTGGAAGAAATTGGTTGATATATGTACTAGCCAAATACCCAGCATCGCCTGGGATTGGATTATATAGGTAGATATATGTACCAGCAAATAGCCCGGGATTGGATGTACTAGCAGAACAGCCGGCGTCACCCGGGGATTGTATGACATAGGTGGATATGTACTGGCAGAATAGTATGCGGCGCCCGGGATTGTACGACATAGGTGAAGTACAGGCCTGATTCGACAATTTTGAAGGTGCTTGTGCAGTATAGGTCAGATTTGACAATTTTGAAGGTGCTTGTGTGTAGCACTATTTCTTTGTGCCACTGTTTCTAACTCCGCAGCATGACCGGGTGGTTATTTGGCCATGTGCGTAGAGATACAAAGAAACGCCTTCCAATAATTCCTTTTCCTAGAGCTCTCTCTTTTTCCTGCATGACCACCATGAAGTGAAGACGAATATTCTGTCTCTCCGTAAATGGGGGGAGCACCCCCTCCCTCAATACTAGTTAGGTTAGTTAGTTTTGAAAAGCCGATTATCCAGTTTTTTTAATTGTTAAAGTTTTTGTTATATTTTGTAAAATAAATAGTTAAGATTTCTCATATATATTACAATTGTGTCACGTGTCGTCTTTCTTGTGTCTGCCATAAATGTCTCCATACATGTCTTAACTCGAAAGGCGGTCCTGAGGACAAAGAGATGAAGATTCCCACCAGAATGCCACCAGGGTGAAGAGATCATCTTGAGAAAAGAAAGGAGCCACACCCAGATCCAAAATCTCAGGTATGATTTTCTTCTTGCTACACAGACCCTAATGACTGGCCCATCTTCATATCTTCATGAGACCGCTTTAAGACATTTACTATAACACGTCTGTCGGTCACACCTCAGTGACCGGCTGATAGTGGTATAGTGCAGTATAGGTCTGATTTGACAATTTTGAAAGTGCTTGTGTAGTAAAGAGCTTGAGCAGTATAGGTCTGATTTGAAAAATTTTGCACGTGCGTGTACAGTATAGGTTCTATTTGAAAAATTTTGAAGGTGCTTTTGCAGTATAGGTCCGATTTGACGATTTTTAAGGTGTTGTGCAGTATAGGTCCTATTTGACAATTTTGGAGGTCCTTGGGCAGTATAGGTCCGATTTAACTATTTTGAAGGTGCTTGGCAGTATAGGTCCTATTTAACAATTTTGGAGGCCTTGTGCAGTATAGGTCCGATTTGACAATTTTGAAGGTGCTTGCGCAGTATAGGTCCGCTTTGACAATTGTGAAGGTGCATGTGCAGTATAGGTCTGATTTGAAAAAAAATTAAAGGTGCTTGTGTAGTATAGGTCCGATTTGAAAAATTTTGAAGGTGCTTTTGCAGTATAGGTCCGATTTGATGATTTTTAAGGTGTTGTGCAGTATAGGTCCTATTTGACAATTTTGGAGGTCCTTGGGCAGTATAGGCCCGATTTAACTATTTTGAAGGTGCTTGGCAGTATAGGTCCTATTTAACAATTTTGGAGGCCTTGTGCAGTATAGGTCCGATTTGACAATTTTGAAGGTGCTTGTGCAGTATAGGTTCGATTTGACAATTTTGAAGGTGCTTGCGCAGTATAGGTCCGCTTTGACAATTGTGAAGGTGCATGTGCAGTATAGGTCTGATTTGAAAAAAAATTAAAGGTGCTTGTGCAGTATAGGTCCGATTTGAAAAATTTTGAAGGTGCTTTTGCAGTATAGGTCCGATTTGAAAAATTTTAAGGTGCTTGTGCAGTATAGGTCCGATTTAACAATTTTGAAGGTACTTGTGCAATATATGTCCGATTTGAAAAAATTTGAAGGTGCTTGTGCAGTATAGGTCTGATTTGCAAAAATTCTAAGGTGCGTGTGCAGTATAGGTCTGATTTAACAATTTTGAAGGTGCTTGTGCAGTATAGGTCCGATTTGACATTTTTAAAAGTGCTTGTGCAGTATAGGTCCGATTTGATATTGTGAAGGTACTTCTGTAATATAGGTTCGACTCGACAATTTTAAAATGCTTGTGCAGTATAGGTCCGATTTGACAATTTTGAAGGTGCTTGTGCAGTGTATGTCTGACTTGACAATTTTAAAGGTGCTTCTGCACTACAGGCCCAATTTGATAATTTTGAAGATGGTTACTACTTGGTAATACCAAATTCTTCATGTAGATCACCAAAGTAATGCAACATGTAGCCTGGTCAGTATCAGATGGGTGACTACTTGGGAATAACAAATGCTTTGTACAGATCTCTAAAGTTAAGCAATATTATCTTGGTCATTAACAAATGGGTGACTACTAGGAAATACCAAATGCCTTATGTAGATCACCAAAGTTAAGCAATGTGTTCTTGATCATTATCAGATGGGTGACTACTTGGGAATGCCAAATGCTTTATGTAGATCACTAAAGTTAAGCAACATGTAGCCTGGTCATTATCAGATGGGTGACTAGTTGGGAATACCAAATGCTTTATATAGATCACTAAAGTTAAGCAACATATTCTTGGTCATTATCAGATGGGTGACAACTTGGGAATACCAAATGCTTTGTACAGATTTCTGAAGTTAAGCCACAATGTCTTGGTCATTAACAAATGGGTGATTACTTCAGAATACCAAATGCTTTATGTAGATCACCAAAGTTAAGCAACATGTTCTTGGTCATTATCAGATGGATGACTACTTGGGAATTTAAAGTAATTCATGTATATACCTAAAGTTAAGCAACATATAGCCGTATCCTTATCAAATGGGTTACAACTTTGGAATACAAAATGCTTTATGTAGATTACCAAAGTTAAGCAACATGGAGTCTGATCATTTTCTCAACCCTGCAACCTCTCTCCCACAGAAGAGACGTTGCAAGCCTATCCTTGTTTTATCGTTATTTCCATGGCAGGTGCTCGTCTGAACTCCAATCTCTGGTCCCCTCTTGCCAATCTTTCACAAAAAACACCCGTCTAGCTGAATCCACTGTGAAAAATATCCCCCACTCTTTATCTGTGCCTAAACCTAAACGTAGATTCCATGAACAAAGCTTCTTTCTTAGAACTGCACGCCTGTGGAACTCTGTTCCGTCTGCCTGCTTCCCACCTGACTACAACTTGGATGTCTTCAAGTCCAACGTTAACAAATTCCTAATGAACCGCCCCCTTAAGTAAACACTTCATCAAATCTCCAGTCTAACGTACTGTACTTGTAATAATCCTTATCCCTGAGTGGCTTCCGGGCCTTGATAAGTGGTGACCACTGTGTAAAAAAAAAAAAATTATCAGATGGGTGACTACTTGGGAATCAGAAATGCCTTATGTAGATCACCAAAGTTAAGCAACATGTAGCCTGGTCATTATCAGATGGGTAATTACTTGGGAATGCAAAATGCTTTATGTAGATCACCAAAGACAAGCAGCATTGTCTTGGTCATTATCAGATGGGTGACTATTATACATGTAGATATCGAAAGTTAAGCAACATGGAGCCTGGCTATTATCAGATGGTTGTCTATTTGGGAATATCAAATGCTTTATGTAGACCACCAAAGTTAAGCTATATTGAGCATAGTCATTATCAGATGGGTGACTACTTGAAAAGCGTAAGTGCTTTATCTAGATCATTAAAGTTAAGCAACACGGGGCTTAGCTATTATTAGATAGGTGACTACTGGGATTACTAAATGCTTTATGTAGATGACCAAAGTTAAGCAATATTTAGCTTGGGATTGAATTAGATTGATGGAGATATATACTAGCAGAATACCTTGTGTGACCCAGGATTGAATGTTATATGTTAGAAAATATACCAGCAAAGTACCCGGTCTCACCCGGGATTGAATGAATGTGGTGGAAATATATACTAGCAGAATAACCGGCATGATGTAATGAGATAGATGGAAATGTATACTAGCAGAGTACCAGGTGTCGTTCGGTATTAAATGAGATAGGTGGAAATATATACTAGCAGAATACCTGCCATCGCCTGGCTAGAATGTGATAGGTAGAAATATATACCAGCAGAGTACTCGGAATCAGCTGGGATTGAATGTGTGGCAATCATACACTAGCAGGATACCCAGTGCCACCTGGGATTTAATGAGATATGTTCAAATATATACTAGCTGAATACCCAGAGTCACCCTGGATTGAATGTGAGACACGCAAATGTATGGTAGCAGAATACACTATGTCGCCTGCGATTGAATGAGATAGATGCAAATATATACTAACAGAATACCTGCTGTTGCCCAAGATTGAATGAGATTGATTGAAATATATACTAACAGAATATTTTGTGTCACTCGGGATTTAATTAGATTAATGGAGATATATACTAGCAGAATACTCGGCGTTGCGTGGGATGGAATTCAATAGATGAGAATATATACTAGCATTGTTAGGGATTGAATTAGATAGATAGAAATATATACTAGCTAAATACCTGGTGTTACTCAGGATTGAGTTAGATAGATGGAAATATATACTAGCAAAATACCCAGCATCGCCTGGGATTAAATGAGAGAGGTATAAATATATACAAGCAGAATACCAGGCAAGTGCAAATAAATACTAACAGAATACCTAGCATCGCCTGGAATTGAATGAGATAGATACCAATCTTGAACAGACGAATACTTGGTGCCGCTCTGGGTTGTATTAGACAGCTGCACATATACACTAGCAGAATACCTGGCGTTGCTCAAGGTTGAATGAGATAGGTGAGAAAATATACTAGCAATATCGCTGGTGTTGCCCGGGATTGAAGGAGATTGATGGAAATGTATATTAGCAAAATTCCTGGCATCGCCCTGGGTTGAAGGAGATAGGAGCAAATATATACTAGCAGAATACCCAGTGTCGCTTGGATTAAATGAGGTGGTAGAATGTAAAGTTTTTCCTGGAAGTGGCTTAAACAATTTTCAATCTCAAAATTACTTTATTTGTGAAGTTGAAACAGTTTACGATCTCAAAAGTAGATTAATTTATATATATTGTTGGTTTCTATGAAAGTTTACTAGGCCAGTTTCTGTAGGGGTGATCCATATTCTTTTGAATATTTTAATGTTATGATGTGATGTTTATAGAAGCATGATTTTGTTAATTTTAAACAAGTTCTCTTTTGGGTTGGAGAGAGTAATGTCCGTGTTGGGGTCACAAAGCAATGTCCCATAATGTCATATTCCAAAAAATTTAGAATACCTGTGGAATCATATTCCGGAAAAGGCACTACTATTATGTTATGTGGGAGGGAATAACTACATTAATATTGAAATTCGTAGTAAAGTAAAAGTTGCCTAATCACAATCCGTGTCAATGCATTTCTATACTTATTTGAAAAACCTGCTCAGTTATGTTCAAGAAATGATATCATTTCACTTAAAAATATGGCATCGGTAGTCGGGAGGAATAGAACACAGTAATGTAGAATTTTGTAGTGAAGCAAGGATTGCCTAATTACTAAACTTAACACATTTGTGTATTTGTTTGTAAAATTTACTGAGTAATCTTCAGAAAATTCAGTCTTTTTCAAAAAAATATTGTGTCGGTAGTGGGGAATGGAAATGAAACACAGTAATGTGGAATTTGATAATGAAGCAAGGGTTGTCTAATCACTAACTGTGTCAATGTATTTATGCATTAATTTGAAAATTTTGCTGAGACATCGTTAAAAATGTCATAATTTTTCTTACAATTTTAGTACCGATAGTGACGAAGGAAAAAACCCAGTAATGTTGAAATTTATGATGAAGCAATGGTTGCCTAATCCATAATCAAGATGATGTATTTATGTACTAATTTGGAAATCCTAATGGTCCACTTTCTAAAAATTGTTTCGGTTTTCTTAAAATTATGCTAGCCTTGGTGGTAAGAGAAATTATTTAACATGTTGTATAAATACCTGTTGATAGTATGTGAAATTGTTTCATATATGTATTTAAATTACCCGTCCGAGGGTAGGTAAAATTATTTTAAATATGTGTTGTATATTACCCATCCCCGCAAAGGAAACATTATTTAATATATATGGTATAAATTACTTATCCTAGATGAGGTAAAATTATTTGATACGTGTAATACCCGTCATAGGGTAGGTAAAATATTCGTTTGCTCGAAAAAGCTAATGATACATAGACATTAAAAATTCCTCTATCCGAAGAATAACAAATATGTTCAAAATCAACTTCAATTTTCTCATTGTTTATATGGTCCCGAGCAACGCCAGGTAGCCCCGATAGTAGATAATAAAAAGACTACAGAATTCCCCTTTGGAACAAAGTATCGTAGGTTTGCAACAGAATATGCCACATACAAATTCAATATATCGACCCTGATATGTATCTTATATAGCGTACGGTCACCATTTCTGATAGAAATACAATGCTACATTGCATCTGCAACACCATCACAATCGCACCATCTACAGAGGAAAGACTTCCTATTTTTATCTCTCAATATTTAGTGTTTCCACCACTACTAGTTGACACCAGGACAGAATCTTAATTTTCCTACGATATAACTAAATACACATAGCATAATCTTTTCATTTTCCGATCACAAATAATAGTCTACCTTGCTTGATTTCGGCCATTCTGATTGGCTGACCTCTGACTATTCTTATATTCTTCATTACCATTCGCATCATAAACGAACGCTAATCTATCATTCAAATATGGCACCGCAATGATAACTTTTTCCCCTCTGAATAAATTGCTTTCTTTTTCTTTTATCATGCCGACAAAACACCCTGGACCTTTACTAAACGAAATCAAGTACGTACTTTTTCGTTCATACGTTATTTTTCGTTATTTACATTTACTGCCATACGGCGATTCCTTACATGTTGCGGTATCAACACTATCTTAAATAGCTTTATTCCCCCTATCTCTCTTCCATCTCTCTCTCTCTCTCTCTTTCTCTCTCTTTCTCTCTCTTTCTCTCTCTCTCTCTCTCTCTATATATATATATATATATATATATATATTCTTTCCAACTCTCTCTCACTCTCTCTCTCGCTTAATAACTTCGCAATATTTCGTTTTTACGTTAATTTTCGCCGTAACTACGCTAAATTGCTAAAACAAAAACGAACAAAAAATAAAAAATTCATCTTCCTAATTTATTTCATTTCTTTTTATCCCGAGAAAAAAAAACAACACATTACGAAACATCTTACGTTCTTTTTCATTATGATGTCCTCTAACGGATTTATTATTGCGTTTATTCAACACCAATTTCCCTTAATTACTTTGTACCTTTTAGTTTTTACGTGGATTGTCGCTGTTTACATTTACTGCAATACGGCGATTCATAACATGCTACGGCATCAACACTATCTAAAAAGTTTAAATCCCGTCTCTCTCTCTCTCTCTCTCTCTCTCTCTCTCTCTCTCTCTCTCTATATATATATATATATATATATATATATATATATATATATATATATATATATATATATATATATATATACGAGCAAACAGTTAATAAAAAATGTTAAAAACACGTTGAAAAAGAGTTAAAAACATATTTAATCTGAAAAGGAAACACTTGATAAGTCCAATCCGCGGAGCCCCGAAGAACCACCCTCCTTCTCATCAGAGGGCAAGAATCAGCAAAATGCGAGATCGGATTTTGCATACAAAAGTATTTGTTGAAATAACAAGTAAGTCAAAGATCTTACTTGATAACAAAAAAGTGAAGCAGAGGAAACATGGTGAAAAAAAAAGGTGATTACACGTAAATGGATAGTCTGCTGAAAGATAAATAATCCAATGACGGTAAAATCCAAAAATATAACTCCAATAAAGTTAATTGAATTTCCACTTGCACAAGTAAAATCCAAGAAAATCCCGCAATTGGAAGATGGTCCAAAATAATCCAAAGGCCGAAATCCATGGAATAATTCACAAATATGTATAAGGGAAAAGGGGAAAAATTCCAATAATATTAATAAAAGAAAAATAAGATATGCTTTTTACAAGTTCTCTCCAATTCTCTCTCCTCTTATCTTGAGCACGTAGTACAATGGGGAAAGGAGTGGCTGGTTACTTTTAATGCATCTAAAACCAAGCTTCTCTCTTTACATCATCAGCATTCTAATCCACATTTGTCATCAATTGAAATGAATGGCTCTCGTCTTCAGGAGGCCTCAAGTTTTGACAAGCTTCTGGGCTTGACCATTACTCCTGATCTTAAATGGAACACGTATATCAAATCTGTTGCCAAAGCCGCTGGAAAAATGGTGGGATCTTTCTATCGATCCAGTAGATATCTCACTGCTGATGCTATTCTCTATCTATATAAGAGCCAGGTACGTCCACGGATGGAATACTGTTGCCACATCTGGGCAGGAGCTGCTAGAAAGGACTTGTCCTGCCTTGATAGAGTTCAAAATAGACTTCGTAGCCTCGTAGGAGATGTCCTTTTCTCCTCCTTGCAACCTCTATCTCACAGAAGAGATGTTGCGAGTTTGTCTCTGATGTATCGTTATTTTCATGGAAAGTGTTCAACTGAGCTTCAATCTATGGTCCCCCCTCGCCAAACTTTCACAAGAAACACTCGTCTAGCTGTAAACACTATCAATAATTTCCCCCACTCTTTATCTGTGCCTAAACCTAAACGTAGATTCCATGAACAAAGCTTCTTTCTTAGAACTGCACGCCTGTGGAATTGTCTTCCGTTTTCCTGCTTTCCGGCTGACTACAATATGGTTGTGTTCAAGTCTAAAGTAAATAAGTTCTTGATGAGCCGTTCCATATAAGTTATTGAATTTACCAAATTTTCATTAATAATGATTATTATATTGACCAATTTCTACTGTTCACTCTTTAACCCTTATCCTTGAGTGGCCTCTGGGCCTTGATAATGTGGTGATGCCTTTGTAAAAAAAAAAAACAAAAAAAAAACACTGCTGCCGAGACATAAGTATAAATAAGAAAGATCAGAGAAGAAGAAGAGGAAAAAAATTAAATGGTGAAAGAATTAAAATAGAAAAACAAATGTCAAAATGACCCAGACAGGAAATGTTAAAAGGCGCGAAAAAAAATTTATAGGGAAAAATAATATAGGTCAACTGAAATGTACAGGTTATTACTCAAGAAAATGTCAGCAAGAGTTGTTAAAAGACACTAAATGGAAAATTAATAAATAAATAAATAAATAAATAGAAAATAAATAATAAATAAATAATAAATAAATAAATAAAAAATATAAAATAAAATATAAAATATAAAATAAAAATTATTTAAGGAGAGAGGATGGCCGGTATCTGCAAATTCAGGAAAAAGCAAGAAAGAAAGTAAGTAAATGCATATAGTAAAATAATAAGTAAATATATATACAAGATATGAAAGTGTGATTAGATTGATATATAAGATAGATAGAAATATTTAAAGACTAAAACAGAAATTGCAGATAAAAAACTGGCCAAGCAAAGAAGAAATAAAGAATTAAAATAAAGGATTATTAAATCATAAAGCATTAAGAAAGTATGTAGAAAAAACGATAAAGTTAAAGAAAAAATTATATATCTATCTAAAAGTTAAAAGTAACAACTATGTAATTTCAAAATTGCCATAATTAAATTTGGACTTATGTTTTCAGAAAGAGATCAGTCCATTTTTAGAATTTATTATATTGTTACTTTGAGGGGAAGTAATTATAGTTATAGCTTCGGTTGTGCAGAGGCGACATGACTTAGAGACTTAACTTTTTTATGATGGTCCATTTCATTGAGAAGGGGGTATTATTAAAGTTAAGTTTTTTAATTAAAGTGGTTAGAGAAGTTCCTTGGTTATTATTAGAATTATGGTTGTTAAAAGAAGAAATGTGGTTTGATATTCTTTTCTTAATTAATTTTGAAGTAGCGCCGATATATGTATGTACTTTATTAAAAGCTCGAGGTCTGGTATTAATATTAATTTGCTGATTTGTATTAGTTAAATAGTTTGAATTTTGTTCATGGTGGGACAATGATTATATGAGGACTATTTTGGAGGGGATAATGAATGTTGTTAGTGTTAGGATGGCTGTTAGGAGAAATATTAGCATTATTATTATTATTATTATTATTATTATTATTATTATTATCAATATTGCTAGTTGTATAATTGTAGATGGAGGGGCTGCTCGAGAGGTGTATTGGATTAGTAACTATATCAGATGGAAGATGAGAAGAAGGATAACTTGAAGACGAAATATTAGTGTCTGTTACGGGAGGATTGCGTGGGAGCTCAGTAATTGTGCAAGAATATATAACATCTTTATGTATGCAATCATTATTGAGTGGGCAAAGATGTTTGTTATTACAATTACAGTTGGTTTTGGGTTTAATTGGGAAAGGGTTTTTTTTTTGCTGATTTAATTTTTTTGTTATTAGATGTTAAGATTCTTTGTGCTAAATTAGGCATTGTTGAATAAGAAATCCTGATTGAAATTTTATTGAAAACAGAACTATATCTGTGTGGGTATTTGAAAGAGTGTTGTATAATGTTGAAGAATTCCTTTTAGTTTTGACATTTATGTTAAATGGAGGATTAAACCAAATATTTTTCTTTCTCCTGATGCAACTGGGTGGGTTAGAGGTATTGCGATTAGTATTTTGGTTTGGATTATATATGTGGACTGGTTCATTGTTATTGATAGCGGCAGATCTTGTTATTTGAACTGGTCCCTTACGATTCATATTGTGTGTGATTACAGATTTAAGGCGGCTTGCAGGAGGAGCATAATTGTTGTATTTAATCTTTTCCTTGTGTCCTGAGTTCCATTGAAGAAAGTAGCATTTTGATTAAAAGTTTTTTTTATCAGCAGAAAGAGCAGAAATTCTTCTAGAGACGGATGGTACTATAGATTTTATAACTGAGTTATTAGGTTTATGATAGGGGCTATGAGTTTCGGTGTTAAGATTAAGTGTAACATCTAGAAAATTTGAAGTTTTTTAACAAAAAAACTTTAAATTTACCAGATGTTCGATAATTATAGAAAGGCCAAAGTTATTAAAGAAGTTATGTAATTTTTTAATTGTTTTGTTGTACTCTCTTGGCCTGGCTGTTGTAGTAAAAAGGGCATCGTCTCTATAAAGACCCCCCTTGGATATGTTTAAAGTGGTATTTAAGTTCTTTCAGTAAGAAGAGTCCCACTAAATCGGTAACTTCTGCAGAGCCAGAAGGACGCATCATGATGTCAAAATTATCAGAGGTGTCCTTTCTAGTTCAAAGCTTATTGTTAAATTGTATAAGGGACTTTCTCGCTAGGAGAATTAATTTAATTTCTAAATTAGTTAAGTCAGAATTTCTTTTAGAAAAGATAAGAGCCTTATTTAAAAGGATCGGAGAAATTGGTTGATAATAATTTTGGATGTCAAAGATTATGAAGTTAAGGAGGTGCTTATTTTTAAGGGAGACAAACCAATTAATAACGGAATCTGAATTCAGCCAAAGAGGGAAACTTACTTTTTCTTTAATAGAAGGCATGATTCTATCTAAGATATTTTTGCTTACAGCTCCTTAGTCAGAGTTAGATGGGCGGATCAATCTGATGGATAAACCTTATTTCTATGACAACCCCTCCAACCCTTTTGCTAAAAGAAATTCTGGCTTAACTAATAATCTAATCGAAGTCATGCTACATTGCAATATATAAGGTTTGTATCTTCGGTTTTTTCTGAATTTTAACAAGATAACTTAGATTCGAATAATACTTTTTCATGTATAAAATGTGTTGTGGAAGTGTAAATACGTAAGGAGATCATAAAGTTTGGAGAATTCAAATGTTTCTCGAGAGCAGAATATTACTTACCAAGGGTAGACACTATGAGAGCTATATTGCCAAACAACATTGGTCTTCTATAACCAAACCTGTATTTTAAGAAATAAACAAAAGTATTATACAATTGCATAAAAGGACAATAATATAATTGCAACATTTCAGTCAAAAAGAAACTATAATATCACAAACTAATTTTCTTTCAGTGTATTTTATTTTGTTTTCTTACATAATTAAACCATCACCCTTTCCTTACCTGAATGTGCATGCCACAATGTCAAGGTCTAAAATTTTAACGTCATGACGCCATTTCTAGTAAACTTTTCATGTTGAAATGAAGTTGAAATATATTTTGTGTAAATTTTTTGTTTTCAATCACAAAGAAAGGAAGGGGAACGCTTAAGACATCCTTAATTATATTTTTATATTCAATGCTTAATAGCGCTCTGTTTTTTTTTGTTTTGCTTTTTTTGTTTTGTTTTTTGTTTGCTTCCACTGATCACTTTAATAATTTCTCTTCTTGTGGGTGAATAGAAAATTGGTTTTGTAGTGCTCTAAGGGTCTCTTTGCTGATATAAGTGTCCAATATCCTAAGTAGAGCTAGAATCCAAATTGCTTAATATCCTGAGTAAAGCAGGTAGTATCCAAAATTATTATTTTTTTCACTCTTCGAAAAACAAGAAGTTTCTCTTTTGAAAAAAGAACCTTCACATACATATATATCTGTATGTACGTTATAACATTTCACATACATTTAGATTTGTACATACATTATTTTCACACATTTGTTTGCATGTACGTTATCACCTTTCATACTTTCATGTTTATACATACGTTATCATTTTTAATAGACATTTATGTTTGCACGTACATTATCATCTTCTATATATTTTATGTTTTTACATACATAATCACCTTCCACAAATCTATGTTCGTCCGTAGGTTATCACTGTTTGTTTGTACGTACATTATCACATTCTTTTACATACATTATCACATTCTTTTACATACATTATCTCCTATCACACACATTTCTTTTCCTACGTATGTTATCACCTTTCACACATGTTTGTAATTTATTACTTTTCACATACATGTTTGTACGTACGCTATCACCTTTCATTTGTTTCATTTTACTTCAGTCGAAGTTCTCCAAAAATCAAACGGACCCCTTTCTAAGGGCTAACACTTGATCTCCATATGAGATATCCAGACATTCGAATATTCCATTAAAGTTCTTTATCTCTTAAACATTCAGTTAGTAAAGAAGCCGAGAACATTATTTTCCCTAATCGACCATATTAAAATGTTATGTTATATCTTTCTTTTTGGTCT
Source organism: Euprymna scolopes (assembly GCF_053919585.1). Lineage (NCBI taxonomy): Eukaryota > Metazoa > Mollusca > Cephalopoda > Sepiida > Sepiolidae > Euprymna > Euprymna scolopes. The sequence goes on from NC_136496.1 coordinate 53,638,058, forward strand.
CTTGAACTTGCTGGATTCTAGAACAAGAATACATCTAGTCTGGTAGAGTTTCCAGCTTCGTGCTGTTACTTGAAGTAACATCACTTGAAAAAGATGTAATATTCCTTGTAAAAGTCATTGTGGGTAAGCCATTCTGAGGAGATCTTATTTGGGCTACAAATACGAATGTGATTTTGAATGTTTAGTCAGGGTTTACTTGTAGCAAAAATGCCAGGCTGTCTTGACAAATTCTTGTACAGAGAATGGCTCCGAGTAGGGGAAAATGTCGATAGTAAGACTCTAGGATCAACATTGCAGCTTTCCAGTGGGGGAAACATCCGGAATAAAGCTGCTGTAAACACCATTAAGACTCTGTGTTATACGAATCTTCATGTTCAGCTTTTCTGAGAATCCGTCAAATCCAAACCAAAAATAGACCAGGCATGTTTCTCTTTTGGCCGATGCAAAACCTCAGAGTTGTTATTTGTCCCTTAATATTATAATTGTTATATGTTTTGTTTAGAAATTCACATCTAGACGCTAAAATATATGCAGACGATTAAATATATGTACACGTCAATAAATACATATGATATATACAACCTCCACATTATACCCCAAGACGATACACAAATTCAATCACACACATTTATATATATATATATATATATATATATATATATATATATGCAGAACACACGTATATAGATTACTGTGACATTCTCATACAATCTAACCACTAGAAGACACATGCATATATATTTATACACCCACCACTACACAACAATAATACTCGTAGAGGTTTACATTAATATTTAAATACACGGTTCAAGTATAAAGAAATAATGGAACTTGAAATGTTTTACCTTGTGACAATGTAACCGATGAAAGGATTACACACAAACTGTGCAATTCCTTTGGCGGCAATCAAGTAACCATAACGACCGTTGTTGTTTATATCGTGGGAATAGATTCCATCTTTAGCAGGTTTATTACTTGTTGAGTTTAAGTCTGTCATGTTTAGCGCCTCCGGGTGTTCCATATTGTACAGCATTTCTGGAAGAATTGGATCTACAAGACAAAACAATAGAAAAAAGATGGGAAGATGCTTAAATGTTGTTTTCAATGGAAATCCGAACGTTTTAGATTAGAATATCACAAAGTATTTTCTAGAAGAGATCTAATTGAATTTTAATGTATTCTTTTTAACAACGTTCGATATACAATAAACTAGAATAAACATAATGATTTTATAGGAAGAGAGCTATCGATGACAAGAAAAACAATAAAGAAAATTACTTGACTTTATATATTAGGTGTCTGTTTTACTTACCAACTAGAGTCAGCAGTAAGCTGTCGTTGAACAAGGAGAGGCACACAATACAAATGATTAGGTGCGGAGAAGACCGTAATCGATCGAAGCACGACTGTTCATTCATCGGTTCTTCTCGGATGATTACTAAATTGGATAGAAGATGTTCCGTTGACGATGCTGATATCTCTGGCGATGGTCCATATTGATGCTGGAAGAAAAAACGATAAGAAATATTCAGAAAAAGACCAAAATAGTATAAAATTCTCAAATCCAGGACGAATTCATATAAATATCACCGATAGAATTAGTGATAAAATCCTTTCTGAGATGCAACCATATTTGGTAGAATAAGATTTTATCTATGGCTGACATTTCTTAAAAATTTAAAAATAAAAAATGCACCTCTTTTGTGTGTTGCTACTCTATTGCACATTGAGGGTCGTCTCACCAGAGATTTTACATTTAAGATCTTTATCTGTGAGGTTACCTTAAAGGAAATCTCAAGATTATTCCTGAATTAAAAAAAACTATTACAGCTCAAAATAATGACAATGTAAGGAAAGTATAAAAAATGATAAAAAATCAAATCGTCTTATAGAATTATGCTATTTTGTAAAGTTATATGGAATCATGTTTGTAATGTAAAGTTTTATTCAATTATTTTTTATTTTGTAAAGTTTTATTCAATTATTTTTATTTTGTAAAGTTTTATTCAATTATTTTTATTTTGTAAAGTTTTATTCAATTATTTTTATTTTGTAAAGTTTTATTTAATTATGTTTATTTTGTAAAGTTTTATTCAATTGTTTATTTTGTAAAGTTTTATTAAATTATTTAATTTCGTAAAGTTTTATTCAATTATGTTTATTTAGTAAAGTTTTATTCAATTATGTTTATTTTGTAAAGTTTTATTCAATTATTTTTATTTTGTAAAGTTTTATTCAATTATGTTTATTTTGTAAAGTTTTATTCAATTATGTTAACTTTGTAAAGTTTTATTCAATTATTTTTATTTTGTAAAGTTTTATTCAATTATGTTTATTTAGTAAAGTTTTATTCAATTATGACAAATTTGTAAAGTTTTATTCAATTATTTTTATTTTGTAAAGTTTTATATAATTATTTTTATTTTTTAAAGTTTTATTCAATTATGTTTATTTTGTAAAATTTTATTCCTTTATATTTATTTTGTAAAGTTTTATTCAATTATGTTTATTTTGTAAAGGTTTATTCAATTATGTTTAATTTATAAAGTTTTATTCATTTTTTTATTTTGTAAAGTGTTATTAAATTATGTTTATTTTGTAAAGTTTTATATAATTATGTTTATTTTGTAAAGTTTTATTCAATTATTTTTATTTTGTAAAGTGTTATTTAATTATATTTATTTTGTAAAGTTTTATTCAATTATGTTTATTTTGTAAAGTTTTATTCATTTATATTTATTTTGTAAAGTTTTATTCAATTATGTTTATTTTGTAAAGTTTTATATAATTATGTTTATTTTGTAAAGTTTTATTCAATTATGTTTATTTTGTAAAGTTTTATTCATTTATATTTATTTTGTAAAGTTTTATTCAATTATGTTTATTTTGTAAAGGTTTAATCAATTACGTTTATTTTATTTTTGTAAAATTTTATTCAATTATATTTATTTTGTAAAGTTTTATTCAATCATCGTCATGTTTTATTTGTTTATTTTATTATTTTTAATTTGTAACGTTTTATTCAATATTGTTTATTATGCAAAGTTTTAATGAATTCTGTGTATTTTGTAAAGGTTTAATCAATTGTGTTTATTTTGTAAAGTTTTATTAAATTATGTTTATTTTGTAATGTTTTATTCAATTGGGTTTATTTTTTAAAGTGTTATTCAATTATGTTTATTTTGTAATGTTTTATTAAATTATGTTTATTTTGTAATGTTTTATTCAAGTGGGTTTATTTTTTAAAGTGTTATTCAAGTGGGTTTTATTATGTAAACTCTTATTGATTTTTTATGTGAAGTCATTTTTTGAATTTTGTTTTGTATATGAAGTCTTATTTTTGCTTATAAAATGATGTTTTTTTGTTTCTAAAAGTCTTATTCAATTGTGTTTATTAGTAAATTCGTATTTTTTTTTTATTCAAGTATGTTTTCATATAACTTTCATAGGTCCATCACAGTGAAGTATATGATAAGTTTTTTATCGGTTTGTCGTGAGGATATTTTAAATAGACTTTTGTTTTGTTTGTGAAAATGAAGTTTCAAACAACATTACGCATGAAACGAGGAACAATAATCTCAAAGTTTTAACATATCATGTGATGCCGATTCGTTGATCTGCCATTTAGACGTTAGTTATAACGTATGAAAGAATGAACTTTAAAATAGCATTTTTGTTAGTCAATCAAAATGAAGTTTGATATAGAATTTTTTGTTTGTCACAATGAAGTTTAAACTAACGGTTTTGTATATGTATAACGATGTTATTTTAAATAGAGTTTTGCTTAGTCTGTCAGGATAATATTTGAAATAGACTTTACCTATGAAACGAGAGGCAATATTTTAACATATAATTTTAATTTAACATTTGATGCTAATCTAGCGTCCCGAATTTTAAACGTTCTACTAAAACTCTCCCGGTTTATTATATTTTAATGTTTAGCGACATTACATACAACTTTCTTGGTTTTCTGTTCATTTGGTTTTGTGTCAGGAAAATGATTCTATATTATATATTGTTTATATATATATATATTGTTTATATATATATATATATATATATATATATATATATATATACATATGTATATATATAAACATACAACTATAACCAATCAATGACTTCTTTACCATCGTATTGTTTCTTTAATAACTACAAATAGTTAGAAATGATAAAGAAGGTTCCAGATCCAAAGAGTAGGTTGGAGTATTAGGACTAATTTTACAGTAAAGCATAAGATAAGAACGTTTTACAAAACAAACTGATGAGGTGAAAGGTATTTACCTACCTTACTTATGCCATGATAGGTATATATTAATCAATATTGGAAAGAAACATCAGTTTTCATTTGTAATTTATATACAGAAAGCTTGTAAAATAATAGTCTTTGATTTACTATTTCATATACGCGCTTCAATTATATCAAAATAAAGTAGCAGGTCTTTCTTTTTACTTATGTATGTAAATCTCACTCTTTCAGCCTCTTTATACATAAATACATACATAAATATATATATATATATATATATATATATACGTTTATATGTGAGTATATATGTACATATCTAAAAGTATACACACATATGTATATTTGATAGTTATTCATATTCTAAAGAGAAAAATACACCTTCTTTTTAAGCTGGCATATTATTAATTAGCACTCTCTAAAGAGAATGTTTCTCTTAACCCTCATTTTTGTACTTATTCAGTGGGCGGGCAAATGCATATATTGTATTCAAGACATTAGTGTCTTGAGTTGAACGAATATGTTAGTCATGTGATGATTTTCATCTTTACTTGCTGCCCAACTTATGAGAAAATGTTAACGAGTGGAATTAAATATATCTACTAACAAACACATATACATACAACATTTGAAAAATTCCCATTCCATAGGCATACAAATAGACCAACACTTCACAACAGTCGGTTAAACTGTCGAATCATTGACTGAAAAATCGTTTACATTTGGCATCTGTAACTATATAGATTAAGTGTTCAGTGTTTCTATGAAACAGAAAGTATCGATGGAAGATCGAATTAATCTATAGTTTTAATTTAAATTACACTAGCCAACAAAAAATTGTTATGGTGCCTAAGATGTTTCAACTGTTTTTATATAATTTGATGGCGCTGATTCCAGAAATGCTGTCACTTTTTTCTATCAGGTCTAGTTTTTCTGCTATGGTATCTGTAGGAAGCTGATAGCTAAAATAAAAACAGGCAAATTGAAGAAACAATATTTTTATGCAACTTTAAGATTCATATTCATGAAATCACACCAAAATATTTACAATTAAAGTTAAAAAAAAAAAAATGCTACGCATAGACATCATCATTCATAAATTGATGTTTTACTGATTTTCTAGAATGAATGATAGAATAACAATAGTCTGCAAGCATGGTGGCATCCCAACGACCTTGATAGCCAACTTCCATGTCGCTGATGTCTTGATGGAAGCACTCCCCTTACTCGTTGCTCACATCACCTAGATTTACTACAAAACGGGCAGGATGGCTGTGCAAAAAATAGCTTGATGCTCATATTTGCACCCAGTTGATGGAAACTTATGAGTAATGTATCAACAAGCTCTTTGTATACATATTATTTTAATTGGAATTCATTATTGATATGAGTATGATTTATATAAATTTATTTTATTGCGGACTATTATTCTCATCTTTTTATTAGTTGTTGTTTCACGGCGTTTCGGCCAACTATTCCTCTGGCCTTTGTTAGGTGGTAACCGCGACGGATAGGAACTTCGAATCTCCTAACTGCATTCTCAGCAATCACTGCCATCTGTAGTTATTGTCGTCTCACCAAGTTTTGGCCAAGTAAGCCTCTGGCCGGCTTTGGGTAGGATTGAAACCGCTATCTTCAGACAATGCTCATCTGGAACCGTAGAGATTGAACGTCTCTGTCAACTGCACCACGGGCGCCGAAGATTTATAAGCTAAAAAAATCTAACCTTAATTACCCTTCGGAGCCCGTGACGCAGTGGATAGAGACGTTGAATCTCTACGGTTCCAGATGAGCATTGTCTGAAGATAGCGGTTTCAATCCTACCCAAAGCCGGCCAGAGGCTTACTTGGCCAAAACGTGGTGATGGCAGTGATTGCTGAGAATGCAGTTAGGAGATTCGAAGTTCCTATCCGCCGCGGTTACCACCTAACAAAAGCCAGAGGAATAGTTGGCCGAAACGTCGTGAAACAACAATTAATAAAAAGATGAGAATAATAGTCCGCAATAAATAAATTTATATAAGATCTTTGATGTTGGACGCTTTTATTTTTCCCCAAAAGAATTTTATTACATTCGTAAACGCCGTAATTTTGCAGGCTTCACAAAATTACACAAATTTGCGTCATTCATTAAATTTGGAATTTAGGGTCCATAAAAAAATCAAGCTTTTAATTCCTCTATGGTTAGACCTGAAAGTTTCATGCAAATATATTTGAAACAGTCGCCATCTTTCTCAAAAGCCTTCACAAACTGTTTCACGATACCAAGCCTTATGTGAAAAGGAGGAAACACAATTTTGGAACGCTCCACCAAAGAATATTAAGAGAGCCAGAAATCAGTTCATTGCACGAAGGCCAATCTGTTTTTATCCTTGTTGTTAGCATGGTATCCAACAAACACAAGGAGCAAGGAAATTTTGTGTTTTTTTTTTTTCTTGAGGATCGTTGAATGGTCTAGAGCAATTGAGCCATATAAGCTTCATTGTGAAGAGGAACACATTTTAAACTTCTTTTGGAACTGTTTATAAAAAGGCGTTAATCTTAAGAATAATACTGTTCAAAACCAAGCTGTCGCAGCAGGTCGGCTACGTCGCTCCAATATACTATGTCATTTTCTTACGTGAAATATGGGGAGAATTCAATATGGCGTTTTCTATAGAAGGTTATGAGTGTTACAGGTTGAAATAGATTTTTCTTTGAGTCTTGAAGCTAAAATTCAGAAAATTCTTTGGAAAAGTTGAGATCTCTAGTCACGACAGTAAATTCTCCTTGAGAAAATAGCGGTGGTAGTGAAGAAGGCGGACAACTGGCATCTAAAACAATGGTTTTACTACTTTCAGTGGACAAAACAGAGGTTTGGTCCGCTTCAAAACCAGGCAATTCCATTTCAGGCAATCCTTTAAACACTCGAGCAGGAATTTCGTTGCAATGTGGAATTGGCCTAATTGGACTTGAGGTTTGGATAAACGAATTCCTGTTCTTCTTGTTGATTCCTTTCATTTTGACTGCACAGAAATAGCAGCCATTGAAATGTTTTTTTCGATTCACGCCAGACGATTGGAATACCAAAACGGAGTTACTTTCTATCTTTTTTATTCACGTTGTTGCTTGCATACAATATGGGGCCCATGCTTTATCTTTGTCACCTAGCATTACTTTGAAGTAAACAAGATAAGCACATTTCATAAATTCACGGGTCCTTTTCCGGGTTGCATTGCAACGTGTATTCTCCACAAATATACATGGTAGCATTTATATGCATAGTGGTTGGACGGAGCCTTTTGTTATCCCCATGAAGAAGGCAGAAACTGTGGTGTATCTGTTAATCGACGAGATTTTCTCCAGATTTTGGACATTGCTTTAGCTTGTAATGGATAACAAGCCTGAAAATATAAATAAAGTGATGAAATGTATTGAAGGACCTCAATGTACGTCATATGACCACGCCATTCTACCATCTTAAGTAATGGGAAAGTTGATAGAATTATGCATGATGTCCTAGCAAAAACAGGGAACCAGGAACAGTTCTGCAACGTTTAAACCAATCAAATGTGGGCGGCTGTCAGGTTATATGTGAATAAGATAACAAATTCCTCCCCATATTACTTGCTCTAAAACAGAGATGTTATTCTGCCATTAGATAACATACTTTTGTGATGAACATCATGAAATTGTTCTACAAGAAATACATTGGACCTTCTCTTTAGTGAGCAACAACATAAGCCAAAAAAAAAAAAAGATGATAGAAGATTCACTTAGCAAAACGAAAAACGTGCAGTTTAAGATTGGCTATTTAGTTTATTATAAAAACAAAGCACCAGAAGAGGGAGAAACTAGATGCGCGCTGACAGCCGTCATAATTAAGGAAACTGGGCTCATCTGTTATAGAATTAGAAACCAATTAATGGACTCTGTTACAAAGGCACATTCTGAACATATTGGAAATCCTCACAACAGAGTGGTCGTTAAAGAAAACTGTGTTGGCCGCTCTAATGAAAACCAGCGATTCGGACAGCAAATCAGTCACAGAGCATGCTGATTTTCCCATGCAGAAAACATTAACGTAAGGATTCTGACGAGGAATCCAACGTAGCGTTGACGAAGCGTAAATTCGTGACGTGTAGTATTACGTTAGAAGGCGTTAATAGGATTGACGCAGGTAGTCACGTAATTGGGACATTTTCAAACTCTATTTGTACGGTTTTATTTTTTTATTCTGTTACGCTGGAGACGACGAGAAGACGGTCGGGGATTAGCAATACATCGACTAACATTATTAGTTCAGAGTAAAAAAACCGTCTTCACTTTCTCATGACAACAAATATTGGTAGAATTTGCTGGTAGAAATGCCGATTTAGTATTTATATTAAGAACAATTAGAGACCAATTCACAATTTCATTTGTCAAGAATACGGTTTGATTTTTTTTCTCATGGACATAGTGTGAACTTACGATTTACTTTTTAGCACGTAGGATCATTTTTCAAGACAATTAATTACCTTACCTTTCAGCTAGGATCAAATGTTAATTGTCTTTTCTAGGCCAAATTAGAGGTGAAAGCAAATTATTTATAAATAATGAATTCCAATTGCTTATAATTTAATTTGGCAATTTATTCGCAAAATAATAGCCCTATTTGGAATATCAGACTTACAAAATTAATTTATGCATATCATTAAATCAAGCTGAATGTTTTTTGCATTTTTTTAAAATTAAAAATCAACGAATTAACTTCATGAAATAAAAAGACTACATACATAAATAATCCATTCAGAAAATTACTGATTTAATTATATGCGCTCGTTGGGCTTTCCGTTTCTTAGAAAACAAGTCAACATTTTAATTAATTATTTCATCTATATTAAGTAGTGTGAACTAGCATACAATTAAATCGACAAGAATATTCGAAGACCTTCCGCATTATTATTTCAAACCTAGATTTAAGTAAATACAGTTAATAAATGCCAAAGACTTCAAACCGTAAGTAATATGGTGTAAAATTATTGCCATAATATGGAATTCCTTGCATGTTTCCTGCTTCCCATGACTACTAACTCACAAAAGTTTAAATGACAGACATTTTGCTGCTATCTTTTTACAATTATATAAAAAAGAATTTTGTTTGTAAGTGGACTTGAAAACTGCTGGGCCGATTCTTTTGAAATTTAACCCAAACATACTTGATGTGTCTGGGAGTACTCTTATATAGATTTTGTATCGGGGTGCGTATGAAAAGTATCGAAAATCGATAATCGAAAAAATCAGATTAAAGAAGAAAGTCCGTATAAGTGCATTTGAGAAGTTTTATCACCGCACGACCAGAAATCAACTGTAGATTCATTCTTAAGACAGGTTCATTCTTAAGGCACGTTCAAAATGAATGTTTCTTTTTAGAACACAATTGAACCATGATACTTAAGTTTTGTATGTTTAATTTTAATTCAAGCTATTATGTAAAAATACTTTCATAAAATCAACAGTTGGTTCTTTGATAAGACAGGAGCGTGTTAGAAGTGAATGCTTCTGTTTAAAGAATAACTGACCATGACACTTGACTTTTGCATTTTAAACTTTAAATGAAGCCATTATTTAGAGATAATTTTATCAAATGAGCAATAGATTCTCTCCGGTGCAATATAAACTACATTATATTGTGGACTAAGTCACAGTGGCGAAGCGTGTAACGCTTCTTCACGGTACATTGCGCGGGGATGCCTAACTAGAGCAATCAACCGATTTGATTAAAGATGGGCGATTTTATCGAAGGAGGGTGGAACATTTGTTGATCTTATTTCATCCTCGATAACGTCGGGTCTTTCTGCTAGTATATATATATATATATATATATATATATATATATATATATATATATATATATATATATATATAAAGATTTAAATAAAATACACGGAAGTTTCTCTAGAGCTCTTTTCGGCTGTCATCTCGTCACGAGGAAAATCGATAGCATAACAAAATAATGTTATCTCGAAAGTTTAAAGAGTTCTAATGGGGAACTATTGAATGTGCCAAAAGTACGGGGGCAAACTAAAATTAAGTTTATTGTCGTTTAAAAACGATTAAAATATTGGCACAACGAGGGTGGGGGGAGCGAGAGAAAAGATTCAAAGTTCCTCAAAGAGAAACAATGCGTTCGCTGTTTCTTTTTGCCGGTGCAAAGAAGGTTTACGCACCGCGATAGAGACAGACTCCAAAATCTTTAAATGGTTTCCGGAGTCCGCTCTATGTAGCACCTCGAACCATTCTATTTTATATCTATCGGCACAGCATGGATTATCAACCAAATGCTGGCCAATAGCAGAGTTCAAGGCTGCAGAAGGAGGGAGACCACCAGATCCCATCCTCCCTTGTCTGATTTTAAATGGAACGTGCTGGTTTATATGAGTCAAAAGAGGCAAGGATGTTCGCCCAACATAACCAGCATTGCACTGACATTAAAATTGATACACAATATTGCTATTTTTGATGTAAGGCTAACTATCCCTGCGAAAAGAAGGAAAAGCAGGTCTCGTAGTGTATACCAAACGCAAAGACACAGAAAAGAAACAGTCGTAAATACTTCTGTGAATCTGTTTGGAAAGTCTAATACTCTTATCCCCAATCCACGGTAGTTTTAAATAAACCGGGCATTTCAAAGGTTCAAACTTTTCAGGGAATTTAAAATCCTCAACCTTTTTAAAAATACAGTCATCAATAAGGTCAACAGGATAACCATTATTGATGAATATTTCCTTGATCTTATCGAGTTCGGCGTCTAATCTATTCGGTGAACAAATCATGAGGGCTCTATGTACCAAAGTATTAAGCCGACCTTACGTGATTTTGGTACAAAAGACAACCAGTTCACATATAGGCCAGTAAAAGTCGGCTTCCTATAAATTGTAGTGAGAAAGTCCCCCCCCCTTGAACGTTCGACAAGAACATCCAAGAAGGGAAGCGAATTGTCCTTCTCACTTTCCATAGTGAACTTTAGAGCCCCAAGCAAAGAATTCAACCTATTAAAAAATGTTGACGCTTCACTTTGCGATGGAAAATAGCAAAAGTGTCGTCAACATATCTGTCAACGCCGGGTATTCTGCTAGTACATATTTCGACCTATCTCATCCAATTCCGGGAGACGCCAGGTATTCTGCTAGTACATATTTCCACTTATTTTATCCAATCCGGGGTAACGCCGGGTATTCTGTTACTACATATTTTGACCTATCTTATCCAATCCCGGGCGACGCTGGATATTCTGCTAGTATATATATCAACCTATGTCATCCAATCCTGGGCAACGTTGGGTATTCTGCTAGTACATATATTCACCTATCTAATCGAAACTTGGGCGACGTCGAGTATTCTGCTAGTACATGTATCCACCTTTCTCATCCAATCCCAGGTGACGCCGGGTATTCTGTTAGTACATATCTCACCAAAATCCGGGCAACGCCAGGTATTCTGCTAGTATATATATATCCACAAAGAGTAGGTTATGCCTGGGATCTCAAGTTTTAGAGAAACAAACCTTACTCGAAAATAAGAAGGAGGTTATGCCTGGGATCTCAAGCTTTAGAGAAATAAACGCTACTCGAAAATAAGGAGGAGGTTATCCCTGGGATCTCACTAAAGCCATTAACTCACATTTCGTATATTAAAATGTATAAGTCTGTAGTGAAACAAACGCTAATTAACTCATATTATGCCTCCCGCTTTCCCTTCCTACTCGACTATATGCAATGTTTTGGATTGAGAAATAGTGTTTACATTTTAAGGTATAGCAACTCGATCCTCGTCGGTAAAAAAAAATGTCAATCACTCATTATTCACCCCCCCCCTTCGATTTCTCTGTAAATTTGGTATTCTACGTTTTTAAATGCGATAATTACGTTGATACCAATTTAATATTTAACTCTGTGTTACCCTTCGAAGGCGGTTAATGTATATATTAAACGTCGCCATTAAAGTGAGCTGACGTCATCCACGTGTCATGATTAAGCGTTTTTTCAATTATGTATAAATAACATAGGAATCTATTTATATTATAGAGAATTACGTAGTATTTAACGTTAAAATGTCACTAAATCTGATGACCTCCCCCCCATGCAGAAAAACGGCCAGATGATCAACTTAGACTTGACCGTTTGGGCCAAATTTTATATATTATTTATCTGAAAGTCTGAACTTTAAAATGATATCAAATTTGTCAATTTTGGTTGGGTCTGTCAAAAGTTTTAGGCGGACATACAAACATACACACTAACAGACGTTTGAGATTTATATATATAGAAGATAGAAGCCTTCTTTTTATAAGTAACTAGTAGTGCTACCCGGCGTTGCTCGGGACCGTATACACAATGAAAAAATTGAATTTGGTTTTGTAATATATTTATTATTCTTATGAGAGAGGAATTTTGTATGTTTATGTATCATTTGCTATTTCGAGCAAAAGAATATTTTACCCGCATAAGACGGGTATTACATATATGAAATAATTGTATCTTACCTAGGGTAGGTAATTTACAGCATGTATATGCAAGGACAGTTAATATGCAACACATTTATCTAATCAAATCCCAAGCGATGCCAGGTATTTTGCTAATATATATTCTCACCTAATTCATTCAATCCCGGGCAACGCTGGGTATTCTGTTAGTATATATTTCAATCAATCTAATTCAATACAAGGCAACGCCAAATATTCTGCTAGTATGTTTGCATCTATCTCATTACATCCCAGGTGATCATGTATTCTGGTTGCATACATTTGCATGTATCTCATTGAATCCAGGGTGACTCCTGGTACTCTGTAAGTATATATGTTGACGTATCTCGTTGAATCCCATAATTCTTTGATTGTTACACATTTCGACAATTTAACCCACATTATCGCTCACCTGTCTAAAATAATAACTTTAAGACATTGTCTTGGCTGTTTTTCATTACAAACACATCATCCAAATAACTCACATTTAATCATTTTTCATAATATTTTGATATGTTACTAATTTACACAACCATGTCACATGATTTAACTTACATTATTGCCTCCACTCTTACTAAAATAAAAACATTGATACATAGGCTATGGTATGTTACTAATTTCTGCTATCATTTTTCATGAGTAAATCCACGTTATCGCCCCCTTCTATCACTAACATAATAACTTTTAGACATTATATGGCTGGTTATTTCATTACAAACCCACCAACAAAGTAACTCACATTATATCATTTATCATAATTCTTGGATATGTTACTAATTTCGACGATTATTTTTAATGAAGTAACCCAAATAATCGCCACCTCTTGCTAAAATAATAACTTTAATAAATTGTCTGGTATATCTACTTCATTATGAATATACCATCAAATAACTCACATTTCATCATTTTTCATAATTTTTGGATATGTTGCTAATTTCAACCGTCATTTTTTCTGAGTTCAATCACATAATCCCTCTCCTCTTACTAAAATAATATCTTTGAGACATTTCTAAGCTGTTTATTTCATTACAAACACAACAATAAAATACCTCACATTTCATCATTTTTAATAATTCTTGGTTATGTTATGAATTTCGACAATCAAATTTAATGACTGCGCACATCTAATCGCCCAATTCTTATTAAAATCATAAATTTACTACATTGACTGGCTGTTTATTTCATTATAAACACACCAATAAAATAACTAAAACTTCATTTTTCATAATTCTTGGATATGTTACTAATTTCGACAATAATTTTTCAAGAGTTAATCCACATTATCGCCACCTCCTATTACTAAAATAATAACTTTCAGACATTGTATGGCTGTTTTTTTTTCATTACAAACACACATATCAAGTTACTCACATTTTACCATTTTCATAATTCTTGGATATGTTATTAATTTCGAGAATTATTTTTAATAAAGTAACCCAAATAATCGCCCCCCCATCAACCGACATGATCCTGTTCCTCTTACAAAGATAACAACTTTGATACATCTTCTAGCCTGTCTATTTCATTACAAACACACCAATCAAATAACTCACATTTAATCATTTTTCATAATTCTATATGTCACTAATTTCGACAATCATTGTTGAAGATTTAACCCGCATAATCGACCCCCTCTTACTAAAATAAAAACTTTCAGACAATATCTGGGCTGTTTATTTCATTATAAACACACCAATCAAATAACTTACATTTAATAACTTTTCATAATTCTTGGATATGATACTAATTTCGACAATCGTTTTTCATGATTTAACCCACATAATCCCCTTTCCTCTAGCTAAAATAATAACTTTGAGACATTGTCTCTGGTTATTTCATTATAAACACATCAATCAAATAACTCACATTTTATAATTTTTCATAATTCTTGGATATGTTACTAATTTCAACAATCATTTTAATAATTTAACCCACATAATCGACCAACTCTTACTAAAATATTAACTTTAAGACTATCTGGCCTATTCATTTCATTATAAACACATCAATTCAATAACTTACATTTAATCACTTTTCATAATTCTTGAATATGTTTCTAATTTCGACAATCGTTTTTTATAATTTAACCCACATAATATCATTTTCTTTTGCTAAAATAATTACTTTGTGAGATTGTCTGACTGGTTATTTCATTACAAACACATTAATCAAATACCTCACATTTTATCATATTTCATAATTCTTGGATATGTTACTAATTTTGACAATCATTTTTCATGATTTAACCCACATAATCCCTTTTCCTCTTACTAAAATAATAACTTAGAGATATTATCTGGCTAGTTATTTTATTACAAACACACCAATCAAATAACTCACATTTCATCATTTTTCATAATTCCTGGCTATGTTACTAATTTCAACAGTCATTTTTCATGATTAACCCCACATAATTTACCCCGGCCTTCTAAAGAAATAACTCTGAGGCTTTTTCTCGGCTGTTTATTTCATTATAAAAACAGAAATAATATAACTTGCATTTCATAACTTTTCATAATTCTTGGATATGTTACTTATTTCGACAATCATGTTTCATGAGTTACCCAACATTATCGCCCACCTCTTAATAAAATAATACATTTGAGAAATTGTCTGGGCTGCCTATTTAATTACAAACATACTAATAAAATTACTCACATGTCATCATTTTTATAATTCTTGGATATTTTACTAATTTCGATAATCATTTTTCTTGATTTAACACTAATTATAGCCCCGTTCTTACTAAAATTATAACTTATTATTTAATACAAACATACTAATAAAATTACTCACATGTCATCATTTTTATAATTCTTGGATATTTTACTAATTTCGATAATCATTTTTCTTGATTTAACACTAATTATAGCCCCGTTCTTACTAAAATTATAACTTTAATGCATCATCTTGGCTTTCTATTTTATTAAGAACACACCAAACAAATAACTCAAATTTACTCATTTTTAATAATTCTTGGATATGTTACTAATTTTTACGATGATTTTTTATCATGTTACCCACTTAATAAAATAATAACTTTCAGACTATATATGGGCTGTTTATTTCATTATAAACACATATAGTTTACATTTAATCACTTTTCATATTTCTGGATATGTAGCTAATTTCGACAATCATTTTTATCATGATTTAACCCACATAATCCCCTTCCTCTTACTACAATAATAACTTTGAGACATTGTCTGGCTGGGTTTTTTTTTCATTACTAAAATACTAACTTTCAGACAATATCTGGGCTGTTTATTTCATTACAAACACACCAATCAAATAACTCACATTTCATCATTTTTCATAATTCTTGGATATCTTACTTATTTTGACAATAATTTTTCATGATTTTCCGACATAATCGCCCCATCTTCCTATATAGATTATTCTGTTATCACAAATCTCCACCTATCTGATCCGATCCCAGGTATTCTCCTAGGAAACAAACCGCCTATCTAATCAAATCCCAGGAATGTCAGATATTTTGCTAGTACATATATCCACCTGTCTTATCCCATCACCGGCAACGCTGGGTATTCTGCTAGTACAAATATCCAGCTATTAAGCCACATAAAAGAGAGTTCACTGGCATAATATTACAATGATTGCATATTAATCTAACGGTATTCGACAATAAAGCTACATCCAAGGGAGGTCACTTGCATATTATAACAATGATTGTATATTATTCTAATGGTATTCGACAATGAAGCTACATCCAAGGGAGGTCACTTGCATAATGTAATGGTAGTTGACAATGAAATTACATTCAGGGGAGCTCACTCGCATATTATAACAATGATTGTATATTTATGTAATGATGTTCGACAATGAAGCTACATCCAAGGGAAGCCACTTGCATATTATAGTAATGATTGCATATTATTCTAATGGTATGCGACAACGAAGCTACATCCAAGGGAGATCACTTGCATATTATAACAATGATTGTATATTATTCTAATGGTATTTGACAATGAAGCTACACCCAAGGGAGGTCATTTATATAATATAACAATGATTGTATATTAATCTAATGGTATTCGACAATGAAGCTACACCAAGGGAGGTCACTTACGTATTATAACAACAATTGTATATTAATCTAATGGAATTCGACAATGAAGCTAAACCCATGGGAGGTCACTCGCATATTATGACAATAATTGTATATTTTTCTAATCATTTTTCATGATTTAACACACATAATCCGCTCTCCTCTTGCTAAAATAAAAACTTTGAGACATTGATACTGGTTATTTCATGATAAACACACCAATCAAATAACTCACATTCTATCATTTTTCATAAACCTTGGATATGTTACTAATTTTGACAATCATTTTCGATGATTTAACACGCATAATCGCCCCTCTCTTACTAAAATAAAAAACATGCGACATTGTCTAGGGTGTTTATTTAATTACAAATATGCACATCAATAACTAACATTTCATAAATTTTCATAATTCTTGGATATGTTACTAATTTCGACAATCATGTTTCATGAGTTAACCCACATAATCCATTTCCTCTTACTAAATGAATACATTTGAGACATTGTCTGTTCTGGTAACTTCATTACAAACACACCAATCACATAACTCACATTTCATGCGTTTTCACTTTTTTTGGATATGTTACCAATTTCTACAATCATTTTTAATGATGTAACCCACATAATCGACTCCCTCTTAATAAAATAATAACTTTAAGACTATATCTGGGCTGTTCATTTCATTATAAAACCCCAATCCAATAACTTACATTTAATCACTTTTCATAATACTTGGATATGTTACTAATTTCGACAATCGTTTTCATAATTTAGCCCACATAATATCCTTTCCTTTGAAAAAATTATTTGTGACATTGTCTGGCGTGTTATTTCATTATAAACACACCAACAAATAACTCTCATTTCATCATTTTTCATAATTCTTTGATATGTTACTAATCTGGACAATAATTTTTCATGATTTTACAACATAATCACACCATCTTCCTATATGGGGTATTCTGTTAGCACAAATATCTACCCATCTGATCCGATCCCAGGAATTCTTCTAGGAAACATCCCACCCATGTCATCCAATCCCAGGCAACGTCGGGTATTTTGCTAGTACATATAACCAACTTTTCTTATACAATCCCCGGCAACGCTGGGTATTATGCTAGTACAAATATATCCAGCTATGAAGCCATATCCTAGAGCGTTCAATGGCATAATATTACATCGATTGCATACTAATCTAATGGTATTCGACAATGAGGCTACATCCAAGGGAGGTCACTTGCGTAATCTAATGGTAGTCGACAATGAAGTTACACCAAAGGGAGGTCACTTGCATGTTATAATAATGCTTGTATATAAATCTAATAGTATTAGACAACGAAGCTACACCCAAGGGAGGTCACTCGAATATTATAACAATGATTGTATATTATTCTAAAGGTATTCGACAATGAAGCTACATCCAAGGGAGGTAACTTGCATACTATAACAATGATTGTACATTATTCTTATGGTATTCGACAACAAAGCTACATTAAAGGGACGTCACTTGCATATTATAACAATGATTGTATATCAATCTAATGCTATTCGACAATAAAGCTACGTCCAAGGGAGGTCACTTGCATATTATAACAATAATTGTATATTATTCTAATGGAATCTGACAGTGAAGCTACATCCAAGGGAGGTCACTTGCATATTATAACAATGATTTATATAAATGTAATGGCATTCGAGAATGGAGCTACATCCAAGGGAGGTCACTTGCATATTATAACAATGATTGTATATTATTCTAATGGTATTCGACAATGAAGCTACATCCAAGGGAGGTCACTTGCATATTATGACAATAATTGTATATTAATATAATGGAATTCTAGAATGAAGCTACACTCAATGGTGGTCACTTACATATTATGAAAATAATTGCATATTAATCTAATGGTATTCGACAATGAAGCTACACTCTATGGAAGTCCCTTGCATATTACACCAGTGATTTTATATTATTCTAATGGTATTCGACAATGACTATATATCCAAGGGAGATCACTTGCATATTGTAACAATGGTTGTATATTAATCTAATGGAATTCGACAATGAAGCTACACTCAAGGGATGTCACTTGCATATTATAACAATGATTGTATATTGATCTAATGGAATCTGACAATGAAGCTACATCCAAGGGAGGTCACTTGCATATTGTAACATATATACTGCACAAGCACCTTCTAAATTTTTCAAATCGGACCTATAATGCACAATCACCTTCAAATTTTTCACATCGGACATATACTGTACAAGCACCTTCTAAATTTTTGAAATTGCACCTATACTGCACAAGCACCTTCTAAATTTTTGAAATTGGACCTATACTGCACAAGCACCTTCTAAATTTTTCAAATTGGACCTATACTGCAAAAGCACCTTCAAAATTGTCAAATGGGTCCTATACTACACAAGCACCTTAAAAATTGTCAAATGGGACCTATACTGCACAAGCACCTTCAAAATTGTCAAATCGGTCGATAATCCACAAGCACCTTAACAATTGTCAAATCGGACCTATAATGCACAAGCACCATCAACATTTTTCAAATCGGACATATACTGCACAAGCAGCTTCAAAATTGTCGAATCGGACCTATACTTCACCTATATCATACAATCCCAGTGTACACTTGGTATTCTGCTAGTACACATCCACCTATGTGATACAATCCCGGGCAACGCCGGTTGTTCTGCTAGTGCATATACACCTACTTTATCCAATCCTGGGCTATGCCGGGTATTTTGCTAGTACAGATATCCACCTATGTAATCCATCCCGGGTGACGCTGGGCATTTGGCTAGTACATATATATATCAACCAATTTTTTCCGATCCCAGGCGTCGCCGAGTGTTCTTCCAATCCCAGGCCATGCCGAGTAATCAGCTAGTATATATGTCGTGCTAGTGTTATGTCATATTATTACGGGCGACGCTGGGTATTTTGCTTGTACATATGCACCAATTCTGTCCAATACGCATCTTTTTTTTTACTTGGTCTTTTGGCTAAGATCAAATGTAGTATCTGTTCTTAGAAAGAAAGCGGTTTCATCTTTCGCCCCCTCCTCCCACTAACTCATAATATGCGTCTCACCTTCCTCAAAAATATATAATACGTATTTTTTTTTACTTGGTCTTTTGACTAAGATCAAAATGTAGTATCTGTTCTTAGAATTAAAGCGGTTTCATCCTTCTCCCCCCACCCGCACTAAGAAAATAAGGAGAGAACCAAACGTCAATCGAAAATAAGGAGGGCCTTCTAAATAATAATGTTTTTAGTTCAGCTGTGATTTTTGGAATATGACATCTAAATATAAATTATGCATCTTTTTTTAATAGGAGATAATGCTCGGGGGAAAATTAAGCTGTATAAGACGGTTACTTGGTCTTTTGGCTAAGATCAAATTGTAGTATTTATTCTTTGAATTTAAGCTAATATACGAAAAATATATAATACGCATTCTTCTTTTTACTTGGTCTTTTGGCTAAGATCAAAGTGTAGTATCTATCCTTAGAATTCAAACTAATATACGAAAAATATATAATACGCATGTTTTTTACTTTGTCTTTTTGGTGTAGTATCTGTTCCTAGAATTCAAGCGGTCTCATCATTTTCGTAGAAACAAACGTTACTCGAAAATAAGGAGGGTATAGGCCTGGGATGTGCGAGTTTAAATTCCCGGGGTCCTACGCTCTTCAATTGCCTGCCACGTAACATCAGAGAGATCACGAACTGCAAAACAGAATCGTTCAAGTCGGCGCTGGATACCTGGCTGAAGTCTGTACCAGACGAACCTCAGATCCCCGGTTATACCGCTATGAGACGCAGTGAATCCAATAGCTTACGCCACATGCTTGTCTGTGTAAAGAGGGACAGCGAAACGGTGCAGCGGTCTATTGATTCGACGCCGCCTATACCGTCCCAACTGGAGGCCGCTTGCCGCAGTGACCTTGGAGGGCTCTGACCGCCGAAAGACATCACACAAATCACACAAATACAATCACTCTTATATGTTTGTTTATTTACATTTTAAAACACAGTAAAACGAATCTCGTTTCCTGTCTAGACATCTCTCTCTCTCTCTGTCTCTCTCTCTGTCTCTTTTTCTCTCTGTCTCTCTGTCTCTCTCTCTTTCACTCTCTACTTCACATTTTTGGCTTGTTATTTTTCGTTTAACTATCGTATCTAATTATTTTTAACGTACTTTGGTAACGTTATCCTAACGTGAATTTTTTGTATTTTGATGTGTATGATGTGTCTTTTTTACCGATAACAAAAATCTCTATTCAATGTTTTCATATACCTATCACCATTACAGCTTGCTTACGTCAGGTTCACGTGACATGACTCAGGGTTTATTAAATTACGTATAAATATCATTAAAATGTCACTTTTTATTTGGCCCTCCCCCTGCAGAAAATCGATCAGCTGACCCACTTCTGATGGTCCTTTTGGGCTAATTTTTCGATATTTCTCAACCGGAGGGTGGGGCTTTAATATGATACCAAGTTTGTTAATTTTTGTTGTGTCTGTCAAAAGTTTTTAGCAGACACACAAACATACATACATACATACAAATAAACATACATACATACATACATACATTTTCGCTTATATATATATAGATTACCTTTAACGATATATATGTTTGTGTTCACGCATGCCACCCTTAAACTACTAACAAGAATGCAATGTCATTAAACAAATTAGTAGCTTTTAATTGTATTTATATTTTGTTTGTTACCAGCAGTAAGGATACTTTAACAATTTATTCCCTTAGTGATTACAGCTGTCTAGTTCACGTATTGGCATTTCTATGCGCACAACTAAAGCGAAAGTAGAATTGCAAACCATACAACGCCTACGCCGAGCCAACAGATACTGTTATTTATTTTCTCGTTTGATGGATATTACCAAGACAAGCGAAAAAAAAAAAAAACAACCGATTTTTCGCAGTTTTTGTTTGTTTGTCGCTTTTCTTTGACTATTCATATAAATCATTCTCAGGTTTTAGCGAGTAGACTATTTTCCCTCAAAGTCGTTGTGTGTCAGTCTGTTAGATTTTCGGATCTCATCGTAGGTTAAATTGTAGAAATCACTATGATTTCATTTATCGAGTCGTTTTGATTACAACAGAAAGGAAAGTGAAAGTTTGAGTGTCGAATTCCGTTGCTAAAGACTTTTATATTCGTACATTTCCAGATTTCTCAAGATTTATCTATCGATTATTAGACGCGATCACTTCATGTAATTTAGTGAGTGTCTTGTCTAATTTGGGGCTATTTCATGTGGTAGTAATCGTAGGTTAAATGATTGCAACTTTATGGCATCTCTTTCTCTTTATCTCTGTCTTTCTGTCTCTGTGTGTCTGTCTCTCTCTCTCTTTATATATATATATATATATATATATATATATATTTAGTAATTTATAAAATATATATGGCGATTAGGCTACACTGAATATTCGGCGTTTCATCCACTCTAGGATTATTTACGCATAAATCTCTCTCTCTCTCTCTCTCTCTCTCTCTCTCTCTCTATATATATATATATATATATATATATATATATATATTATCGCTTAAAAATATTAACACAAAAAATTGACATAATTTAAAAGCGGTAAAAATAACACGTAAAGTCATGTAGGACCTTGTAGCGTAGTGGTTATCGCACACGACTATGGTACATATGGCCTGAGGTTCGAAACCTAGAACAGTAAAACTATGCTTACAAGAGGTAGCACGTGGTGTTCGTATATTACGGCTTTATAAGTAGACTAATAAACATATAATATTTGTTAATTTGTTTACGTCCAAAATATGTTTGATCTTCTTAGGAAAGATCTTTTCCTAGATTTCCAAGATTGGAGACGCTAATAACCAAATTATCGTTTAAAAATCAACACGAAATAACCAGTATATATATATATATATATATATATATATATATGTATATATATATATATATATATATATATATATATATGTATGTATTAACCAAGACTTCAAAAAAGGAAGTGGTAGCAACAAAAAGTGTATTTCATTGTAAGTGACAATTGTTTCAATACCGGTTGGACAATTTCAAGCATTATGTCGTTTGAAAATCTTCAC
Source organism: Euprymna scolopes (assembly GCF_053919585.1). Classification (NCBI taxonomy): domain Eukaryota; kingdom Metazoa; phylum Mollusca; class Cephalopoda; order Sepiida; family Sepiolidae; genus Euprymna; species Euprymna scolopes. The sequence goes on from NC_136496.1 coordinate 53,660,987, forward strand.
ATAACCAGCCTTTCTTCAGACTTTTTGAATAAAAACACTTAACAATAGAACATTATTTAAAGAAATTTCCCTTAAAGGAAATGCAGCATGCGAAAATATTAATCCTGGACGCATCAAGAGCTTATTTAAATATTAATATATCACCTAATTTTCGTATCCTTATTTAAAAACCTGTCATAAGAAGTTTCCACAAAAACCCGTAGCCATTTAATATCTTTTAATAATACCATTCATTGAATTCCTAAATTAGATTTCTATATTTCTTTATTTCACATCATCAATTCCTTTAAAAAAAATTTTTAATTTTATTTTTATATTTATAATATGGCCAGAACAACCTAGCTATAACGTTACGGTTATTTTTAGTTTCGTATTCGCCCAATGGTGGTTTCAATGTTTACAAAATATCGATTATTTTAAGACCAGTTTTAGGTTAATATTTTATTAAATAGGGAAATAAAGAATGACATTACCTTATATTTATTAATCCCCATACAACATTCCAAGTTAGGGAACCTATTCTATTTTTTATTATTTAATATTTTATTATTCTCTCTCGTGGTTCTCGGTAGCTGGGAAAACCTAACTACGAAGGGAGATAATCCATCACGTTATTGATTTTCTAAAAATTAGTTGAAAAATTATCTGGAAAACATCGTCAGTAGTTATAACAGTTAAAGGGAGACAACTAAGGCCGTTTGATGTTTCAAGTCTAGTAAATACTAAAAAGCGTCTATGATTTATCAATTAATTTAATTAAACAGATACAGAAAAGGCTATGATAGCTGATTTAACAAATTAAGAATTTAAAGTATATTTTTAATCTAAAAGCTGTTTATATACCCATGGGGTTAACCTACACCTGCCATCCATTCATAATTTACTGGGGTTACTCATGGCTCCAAATCCAAAATTACAATTCGTGTATTGTGTTCTTGGATACCTAAATAAAATAATATATATCTTCATAATAATTATTCTGACAACAAAACCGGCCAATAGCTACAAATGTGTTTCACCCCGATGAAAAGGTTTACCCTTGCATTTTTGGATAAAAACATTTTGAACAAGAGTAAATCAACCAGCAGGGATTCCACAAGGTTTAGTTGTCAGAGAACAATATCAATTAATTTCCAATCCAGTAATTGCTAATTTATTTTTTTAATAATTGCTAGTTTATTGTTAAGTTGTTTTATTGATCTGGAAACGGTACCACTTATTTCATCATCAACACTACTACAACTAAATACCAAAAATGCCGGCGGTTATGGAACAATGTTTCTAATCTTTGTTGAGCTTTATACTTTATCTATATTTCTTCTCCAGTTTAGAATAATAGAAACTATATTTGCTTACTAGATTTGGATCCTTCGTTTAGACTACATCATTCCAAGCTATTTAAGTCTACATTAAAATTTGGCCTTGTATCCAAGGATCTTTATTGTTATAAAAAGTTTTACCTCAGTTACATTTAAGGCGTGATAGCAGAAACATATTCCTATGAAGACATCCCTGTATAGCATCTAGCCTTTTATTCAAAATTTCTTCTTTAGAATTCACTACGTAGAAGGCTTCCAATAAACATAGATTGCACCTTCTTGATTTCCCAGGCTATACTTCCTCCTATCCACTACTGACCATTTCAATTCAAAATCTTTATTGTTTCTATTAAGTTCCCTGACCCAATCCCCTAATGCAGTTGTATTTCTCCTTTTATTTCTAATGTTGAGTCTTGTACCCTCCCCCTGCTATCGTTAACACCTTCTCTATTAGTTTCCACCTCTGGTTCCTTTTTAAAGGATACTACGTGGTTTCTATATCTTTCCTTAAAAACGCAATCCGTGGCCCCAAGATATATCTTCCTAGTACTGTCGGTCTTAATCTCGCATTTATACACTATTTCTGAGGTTAGGCATTTCCCACCCAACGGCAATTGCCAGGTATTTTGCAATTACATTTTCTGTCTAAGATACTTTCATTCGATGTTAACTCGTTATTATTTCTTATTTTGCTGATTTTCCTATTGTTGGAGCTTATTATAGTGTTAGTTAAGTTGCTTGATGTCGAGAAAGATAATTTTACCGAGTTTCTATTTATTATTTTGCTTTATCTATTCTCCGGAGGGAAGTTTTTATCAATTATTCCGTAGAATTCCCGAGGTATATTATTTTTTATATGCTCGCTGAACAGCGGATTGAACCAAACCTATCTCTTGCGTCTATTTCTCTTATTAATGGCACCCCCTCGTCATGACCTGTTCTGCTGTTATTATTACTCCCTCCGTTCCCATTCTTTTGATCATTATTAACGTATCCATTATTGATCTTCGGTTTCTTTCTAGCTCTCATTACCATGTTATACGATATTGTGCAGTTAGGTTTGTTGTTCTTACTATTATTTTTCCGTTGTATCCCGATCTCATAAGAGCTTCATTGTAATATTCCTTGTTTTTACCAAAAATACTTTCATTCTTAGAAGGTTCAAAAACTTTTTTGGAAATGTTGGGGATCAAACGCCTTCTTCATACACTCTGGTGATTCGATTGGCAATCTATGTAGAATATTTTCTGGCTGGGTTTGTGATATGGTTCATATGTATTATCGTTTAAGTTGAGGGTAACATCTAGAAAGTTAACTATCTTGTAATTGCTGTCAATTGTTATTTCTAATCCCAATTCCTTAAAAAAACTTCTGATATTTCTTCTTGATTTTTCCGTAATACGATCGCTAAAATTAACTACAAAAAGTGCGTCATCCCTATAAATCCCCCCCCCCATTCATTAAATAAGCTCTGGACAAAGGATGCGTCCAGGATAAATGTTTTCGCATGCTTCATTTCCTTTAAGGGAAATTTCTTTAAATAATGTTCTTTTGTTAAGTGTTTTTTATTCAAGAAGTCTGAAGAAAGGCTGGTTATGTGCAGATTTTCAAACGACATAATGCTTGAAATTGTCCAACCGGTATTGAAACAATTGTAACTTACAATGAAATACACTTTTTGTTGCTACCACTTCCTTTTTTGAAGTCTTGGTTTAGTTAATACAGTATATTAATGCTCAATTATAAAATATGATAATTTTGTAGCTTACTTTTTAAGTCATCTCTTTTTGGCTTAAAATTCATTAATATATGAAAAATTTACTGAATTATATGAACCCAGTAAAATTCAGTATGTTACAAACAAGTGTATATATATATATATATATATATATATATATATATATATATATATATTACGTGAAAATGAGAGGGATTGAGAGAGATGAATAGAATGTATAGATAATCGAGAAATGTTATATCATAGAGTTTATTATCATAGATGTGTGACGTGAAACTCAGACACAATTTCTAGTGACCGTTATCAATTCGGACATGAAAATAAGATGACATAAAAGGGCTTTAAATAATAAAAAAAATATTGTAGTGTGGAGAAAAGAATAACATGCCCGCAATTGCCACATCCGCATCTTCGCGTTTGATGTGATGCGCGTAAATAGATGCAATCAACATTTGTTTCGTTTTGTATTATGCGCGTGTGTGTAATCTGCAGGTCAATGTTCTGATAAACATGTACGATGCCGTCACATTCTAAATGCTTAACTGACCCTTTTTCCCCAATCATTCAGAATATTATCGAAAAATTATAATCTGGAAGATGTCGTCATTTTTACATTTGACCTTACTTTACGTGCAACTATTTAGCAAACTGTACAAAAACAAACAAACGAAAATGGATCATACTTATTTATTAAAATTAAATATTTTATGCAAGTGAGATATCCAATCGATATCTAAAAGACATTAAAACGGTATGTCGTACTTGCGTCCATGCTTTCCTATCTACGTATTTTTTATATTGAGCAATAAAGTTAACTTTTCCATATTTACATTTTTTTTTCTTTTATATTTTCTTATTCTTTTCCTTTCTCTCCCTTTTTTCCTTTTTCTTTTCCATTTTCTTTTTCTTTTTCATAATTAACGTCTTTGTCGCACGTGCGTCATATTGTTTCCCTTTTTTTTTACCGTATTTCAATAAATTTTAATTTTTCACATTCGTTACTCCACACGAAACTGTCATTCTTCCGTTTTGATTTATTCATGAGATTATTTGGATTCCTTTTTGACTAACTTAACATCCAACCGTTTTCAACTAAGAATAATACTGTCCTACTGGAACCCTAACCCTTAATAACTTCATATAGTTCTGTGTTACTTTTTTTCTTATTTCTATGCTGAAAAAGATCAATAAAGACATGGAAGCACTCAAGAAGATTGTAGCGATTTTGGTGAAGGGCATATCAGCAGAATTTATTTAGTACATAGAAAATAAAGTGAAAGTGTATTAGACTCGAGAGGGTTATTATATTCCTTGGAAATGAAAACTGTAACAATAGTTCATATACACTATTAACAAACAAAAATGCATACGCCACCACTGGCTTAAAAACCGTAAACAAATGCATTGCAACTTTTAACTAGTCTTTAAAAAACTCTTATAAAAAAAAAACCATGGACATCATATATTTAATACTGCCCCAATATTCCTACATTGTATGTCCTCTCCAAAACCCACTAATCAGATATTCCTACGCACCCTATAATATCTGGCATCGGTAGCGCAACAAATAAAATCGCAAGAGTCATATCCAATACCTTAACTCTACAAATGACCGCTATCAGCACCTTCCACAAACAGAACTCTGGAGATTTACTTAATAAAATAAAATAAAAACAGCAATGTACAAAATAAAACTATACACAGCTTAGATAAACATCAATATACACTAATGTCCATATTAAGAAATGTTTAAATTTACTTCATACATATCTAAAAAATAACATTATCTTACATTTTCCTCTCGACACCTTTATAAAAATTATTATTTATTTTCAATTCAATAGTGATTTCCATAAGCAAAATTTCTGTTTTGTTTTGGGTAATCCTCTTCGTGGGGTACTAGCCTGTTTTTTTTCTTAGAATTCCTAAAATCTGATCCTTTCAAGTTTAGAATACCTTCAAACAAATAATACTTTAGATATTTTGACGACATTTTCATTTTTCTTCCTAGAAAACACACATATCGAAGATATTAAAAAAAATTAGACTCAGGCGAACCCTCCATAAAGTTCAACTATGAAACATGAAATACCATTTCGATGTTTTATTATAAAATCCAACAAAATATTTATACATAAATTATTACATACATTTCTACTCAAACCAAATATAAATAAAAAACAGGCATGCCAATCGTTTCTTTCTACGCGCATTCCGAATTTGTATCCAGAATATTTGGAAGAAGAATTCAAATACCTTACAAAAACTCGGAAAACACTGCAATACGCCACATATTTTATATTAAATACAAATTAAAAAAACACACAGAAATATATTCCAGAATCAATACCAGACACTTCTGTGATAAACAGTCACGCCAATAATAAACTAATATGAAAACAGCTATATAACGTTAAACAATCCTACTCACCCCACAACGCTATACACATTTTGAATGCTAACGATTTTTTCGTTATGAAATAGAACAAAAGACACCCTTTTCACAACAAGTATATTTTCAAATATTGTACTAGTAATTTATTTTCTACAATTTAATCATCCCTAAGAAGTCTTGAAATGAAGACGAAATGTTAATGAACGTTAATTGGTTTGTTACTTTTTCATATATATATATATATATATATATATATATATATATATATATAGTAGGGCATAATTTGTTTTTGTTTGTCGCTTTTCTTTGACTATTCATATAAATCATTCTAAAGTTTCAGAACTCCTAATATAATACACTGCTCATGTAACACAGCAATAGAGACAACTATCCGCCCTGGATCACGACATAAAATTGACATCCCTTATCACCTGATTTTAACGCTCTTGATTATTATTGTGGCTGATTCTGGAGAATGAAGTTTGCTCTACTCCTTGTCAAAATGTTGAAGCTTTCGTAATAAAATCGTACAAATGCTGGGAGAAAATGCCCTTACATGTTGTGCGTGCTGCTATAAATAACTTCCCCAAAAGACTTAGTATTGTGGTAAAGGCTCAAGGGAAACATTTTGAATAATATTAATGTCATATTGTTTTTTGAGTATTTTCTGTAATTGGGCTTTGTAATAAATTGTTTTGTTTGAATAATTCTGAGCTTTATTTTTTAACAGTGTTTATACCCATTCTACACACACACACACACACACACACACACACACACACACACACACACACACACAATATATATATATATGTGTGTGTGTGTGTGTGTGTGTGTGTATGTGCGTGTTTGTGCGTGTGTGTGTAGCGCGTTCACGCACGCGCGTGTTTTAGAAGATCATATAGAATAGAGTCCGACATATGCGACCAAAGACTAGTCCTCTTTGTATTGGATTTGAAACCGAGGTTTTTATAATCTTCTGTAAAATCAATAAAAATAAATGAACATGGCGCTTTTATATTGATATTTTCTTTATAATCGAGCATATATATATATATATATATATATATATATATATATATATATATATATATATATTGTTTATTAAGTTTTCACACCAACAAATCACTGTGCCACTTTGAAGTAAGGGGCTACTATCGGGGACATAAGTTGCAGAGGTATTATGCAGGGAGATGAGTAGCAAGATGTCTGTTCACATAACACTTGAACTTCTGCATGTTAGTACAGTTGGAAAAGCAGAATATCGGAAGGAAGTTCTAAAGTCTAACAATTCTGGGGAAGAAACTATCGGAGTAGAAGCCTTTCTAATACCTAGAAATCTATACTATGTAGGGGTGGGATTTAGCTGCTTTTCTGGTTTGTCGGGGGTATTTACGTCGAAGAGGTACAAGTGTTTGTAGTTCGTCAGAGCATTCACCATTAAAGTACTTGTAGCAGAGGGATGCAACATTTCGTCGATGGGACAGAGGCTGAAGCCTAGATAACAGTTCAGGACCTATCAGGTTGGCGACACTCTTTTGTACCCTGTCGAGGAGTGAGAGACAAGTAGCAGATGCACCAGCCCAAATGTGACAACAGTACTCCATACATGGGCGAATGGTGGTCTAGAGGTGCAGGATACTTTCAGGCGTAAGTAGCTTTCTAGCACGTAGAGAGAGATCACTTTCTTTCCAGCCGCCTTGACAAAGCTCTCAATGTATCTATTCCAGTTCATGTTCCCTGTGAATGTTAGACTGATGAGTTTAACGGAAGTACTTCCAGGTAATATATTTTTTGGCCATTGCTATTGGTGGTAGATAAGGTTTCTTGTAGTTATTGAAGGAAACAAGCTTAGTCTTGGCAGCATTAAATGTGACCATCCATTTTTGTCCTCGTACCACTACAGATTTGAGGTCATCCTTTAGTGTTTCTGCTATTTCCTTAGATATGTGTTCATTTGTTTACTCCCTCGTGCCTGTTATAGAAAGTGGTGTCATCAGTAAATACACTCATCTCAGAAACAATTTTATCAGGGAGATCATTTATGAATATCAAAAATAATAAAGGTCCCAGGACGGACCCCATTCATGCTGTTTAGATGTACGACCGTCGATGACAACCTGGATTTTTCTCTTAAGAAGGATTTAATTACATGCATTCTTCCAGTGATAGCACGTGATCTGATTTTCCTTAGAAGACCATCCTGCCATAACCTGTCAAAAGCCTTAGATATATCGAGGGCTACTACTCTACCCTTCCCTGTGAATAATATATACGTTCAGAGATTACAGTTATGATATCTGCTGGGAACGGGCTTGCCTAAATCCATATTGATTCTCTGTGAGAAGTTTAGCAGCTGTATGGTGATGGACTAGAACTTGATTTATTATGGACTCAAATATTTTGATGAAAAGCGGGAGGAGGCTAACGGGGCGATAATTTAATGGGTCAGTTCTTTCGCCATAATTCTTGAAAACTGGTACCACAGAAGCAGTTTTCCAGCAGTCAGGAAAGCAAGATTCGTTAAGGCATTTGTTGTAAAGTTTAGAGAAAAGCGGAGCATTTTTTTTAATAGGACAGCCGGGATGAGATCGGGTCAACATGCTTTTGAGTTGTTTGGGTTTTTAATGATACCATGCACCTGAGAAGAGGCGATTTTCAGATCACCTAGTGTGGCGTCAGTCCGCAAAGGAAAGTTAGGGGGTGGTTTGCCGGGTCCAATTTGGAGTATGGGGCAAACTGACTGGCAGTATGTTAGCCTTCTCGATTGCCGTGCAAACAACCTCACGATTGTTTGATAGTGGGGGGAATCGTTGACTGCCATTATTTACTACACTGCTGTAGCTTTCCAAAAATCACGGGTTCCTAATTTCTGTATTTCGATACGTTTTCTGGTTATTTCAGTGTATTCTGTCTTAGCGGTTGCTATTTCTCTCTTACAATTACTTCTAGCTTCTATAAACTTCTGTCTGATTGAACTAAACTTATGTCGGTGAAATCTACGGTACGCATGTTGCCTTTGAGCAATGGCAGTTGCACAAGTAGAAGTAAACCATTGATGTGCTCGGGTTTCGGACAGAAATTTGGCTATTAATAGGTCAAAGTTAAACGATTTGACCTTTGAGAACTCTACCAAACTCCTCCGACAATTTTGGGTCTAAACACTTGACATTTTAGATATTGGTTCCTTGGACATGGATCGAACTTAATAACTTGATTTGAGACCAAAACAATAAATGATAAGGGGTCATAATAGGAGTCAAAGTAAAAAAAAAATGCTTTTTTTATTGTTGCTTAGCATACACCTCCAAACACACGGGCAACGCTGGGCACCCATTGCTAGTATATATATATATATATATATATATATATATATATATATATATATATATATATAAAACCTTTATATATATATATATAAAACCTTTATATATATATATATATATATATATAAAGGTTTTTATTTTATTTATTTTTATTATGTCTATGTAGATGTGTTTTGTGCGTTGTATATATATGTATATATGTATCTATGTGTGTACGTATGTGTATATATATATATATATATATATATATATGTTCTTGTATGTTTATGGGTGTACTTATGTATTTATAAATGTGGGTAAGTACGTGTATGTATGTTATGTGTATATATATATAAGTATGTATGTATGTGTGCATGAGTGTGTATGTGTATGTATGTATATGTATAAGTGTATGTACGTGTATATTTACTTTTATCAATATCGCTATATGATTGACATAGTCATTTATGTCACTATCCCTATTGTTGCTATTATAAACATTATTATTATCGACATCTTTATTGTTTTTTTTTACTAAATTTTTTATACTTATTACTAAATTTGTTACTATAATTACTGAATTATTATTATTATTATTATTATTATTATTATTAATGATCATTGACTATACTATTATTAGAATTATTTTGCATTTATTATTATTATTATTATTATTATTATTATTATTATTATTATTATTATTATTATTATTATTGGCTAACAATGAGCTTTCACACAAGTCAATAAACGATCTATGGTGTTCTCTGGAAGCTGATTGAAAAAAAAGTCTCCCCAGACGTCCAGCTCTCTCCTCCTCCTTCGATAGCATTTGCAAATAAATTTGCATCATTCAACCGCCTCTTACCATTGATTTCTCGCTGGCAGTGGCCATTGGTTTATACTGGAATTTGAGTGGCACTAAGCCTCCCCAAGATCCCAGTTCTCTTCACACTTGTCCAGTAGAGTCTGGCCAGTGCTCCCTCCTCGTTCTTTCCATCCTCCTTGACCCTTCTCGACTCTTTGGTATCATTTTTCTATTGGGAGAACGGCGGTGAAACAATGGAGGGGATGCATGATGAGGGTGTAGACATATAGTTCTGCAGCTTCGGTGTTCTTCATTCTCTCTAACGCTTCTTCGTTATATTGTCTTGTGTTATTCTCCGCATTCAAGGGTTTTCCTTAATATTTTAGCCGTTTTCATTATCGTTAGGCGTTGTATTTTTGCAGCTATTCCTCTGATTCCAATTTCTGCCATTCTTTTTTCCAGGTTTTTCGGAATTGTTCCTAGTGCTCCTACTATTATCGGTATTATTTTGATTGTCTTCATCATCCAAATCCCTTTTAACTCTCTGGCTAGTTCTGTGTATTTGCTTCGTTTCTCCTTTTCTTTCATACTCACCCTGTGGTCAGCTGGGGCAGCAAAGTCTACGATTTGACAGGATTTCTCTTTCTTGTTAATTATTACGACATCTGGTCTTCTTGCTTGGATGGGTTTGTCTGTTTGTATGCCCATGCCCCATAGGATTTTGTGGTTCTCGTTTTCGAGTGCTGTTGCGGGTTTATGCTTGTATGATTTATCTGTACGCTCAAAATGCAGCCGTTTGCACAATTTCCAATGCACCGCCCTCCCGACTTGGTCATGCCTGTTTTTGTATTCCTTTTGGGCCAGTTTGTTGCATTCACTTACTATATGGTTTATCGTTTTGTCTCTTTGTCCACAGAGTCTGCATTTGCTGTTTTCTTGTGTTTTATTGATCCTTGCTTTGATATGGTTGGTTCTTATCGAGTTATCTTGTGTTGCAGTTATTAGAGATTCAGTTTCTCGGTTTATATGTCCTTTTTGCATCCATGTCCAGGTGTTTTCGTTATTCTCATCTTTTGTCATTCACATGAATCTTCCGTGGAGTTGTTTCTCTTCCCATTTCTCTTTTCTCGTTTTGTCTTTTGTCTCTTTGTTTCTGTTTTGTTGGTTTTCTCCGTGTCTCTCGTTGCCATAATTATCCTTTCAGTGTTTTGCATTATGTATTTTTCTAGTTCTTTTTTTTTGTGTTCTTCACACAGTCTTCTATAGAGATCAGTCCTCTCCCGCCGTCTTTCCTTTTCACGTAGAGTTTGTCAATATCATCCTTTGGGTGTAGTGCATTATGCATGGTTATGAGTTTCCTGGTTTTCTGGCCGAGCTGTCTCAATTCTTCTTTTGTCCATCCTATAAACGGTCCAGAGTAGCTCACTAGTGACACTGCCCATGTATTTATACCTTTTATTAGGTTTCTACCGAATAATTTGGTTTCGAGGAGTTTTCTTGTTCTCCTGAGGTATTCCTTTCCAATTTTCTCTTTCATTTCTGTTGCTCTGATGGTGTCCGCTTCCAGAATTCCCAAGTATTTATAGTCGTCTTGTTCTCCTAGTGCCCTCATTTCTGTTTGGTTGGGTAGTTTCATGCATTCTGTCGTTTCCAGTTTTCCTTTTTTTATAACTAGTAGTGCGCACTTTTCCATTCAAAATTCCATTTGGATATCTTGACTGAAGATCCTGGTAGTGTTAATTAGTGTTTCTAGCTCCTTTTCGGTTCTTGCAAAAAGTTTCAAATCGTCCATGTACATCAGGTTGTTCATTTTTTCCTCAGTATTGGGGAACTTGTATCCGGCTTGGCACTTTCTCAGAATACTATTCAAGGGAATCATGGATATAACGAACAGTAATGGTGATAATGAGTCTCCTTGGTAGATGCCTCTTGTTATGTTAATTTCTGTTATGTGTTGTCCATCAGCTGTCAGTTCCAGTGTCCATGTTTTCATTGCATTTTCTATTATATTGGTGATCCCGCTTGGTATTTTATACATTTTTAGGTATTGTATTATCCATGCTTAGAGGACCCTGTCGTACGCCTTTTTGTAGTCGATCCATGCCATGGCTAAATTTTTCCTCCTCCTTTTTACCTCCTTTAGAATCTTTTGATCAACATATAGCAGATCATGTGTTCCTCTTTTCCCTTTTTGGCATCCTTTCTGTTCCTCGGGGATGAGTGCACGGTTATTCAGTGAGTGGTAGATTTTTTCCCTCAGTTGTGCTGTCAGTATCTTCCACATGGTGGGTAGGCACGTGATTGGCCTATAATTGCTGGGGACGGTTCCTTTCTCCATGTCTTTCTGTAGCAGTGTGGTTATACCTTTTGTCATCCAGTCTGGCACGTTGGCTTCCTGCATACAACTTCACAGGTTTTGGGCTAGCCTTTCGTGTAAGATTGTGAATTTTTTGAACCAGTATGCATGTATCCCGTCGTGCCCTAGTGCCATTTTTGCCAGTTTGCCATTTCTCCTATGGTTTTCTGTAGGGTTTCCTTGCTGATTCTTCGATTTTTTTGTAACTGTTCTTTCATGTATTTCAGCCACTTGGCATTTCTATTGTGATCTCGTCACTCTTTCCATATGTTACTCCAGTAGTTTTGTTTCTGTCGGATTTGGTTGTTCTGTTTTTGTTTTTCCTCCGTTCACATTTTGGTAGAATTGGCGTTCATCAGTTTCAAATGTTCTGCTTTGTTTGTATTGTTCAGATTTATATCTATATCGTCTCAATCTCGCTTCTTTTGCTTTTATTTTTTGGTTCAGTTTTCCATGTTTCTTGTTTAGCCTCTCCCTGCCAGTTACATGTCCAATATTCTGTTTTCTCCACATTGCTTTCTTCCTGTTGATCATTTTGCTTTCTTTTTTATGTTTCTGTATTTGGGTTTCTAGTCTTATTTCCTATCCAGGTTTTGTCGGTCCGCTTGTCCCCGATTGTTTTTCCGATTTGAGATTCATACTTACCATTTTGGCGCCTGCGTAAATGAGGTTGTTTAAGTCTGTGATTGTGTTTGCTGGGATGTGTGGAAGGAGCTTGTTAACCTTCTCTGTTTCTGTTTTTAATTTCTTCTGCTCTTGGTTCTTTAACGATGGGAGTTTTGTTTTTTCCTCGTTCATCAGCTGTGTTATTTTATTTATTTCATTTGCTTCATTCTCTGTTAGTTCTGTTTCATTGTTCTCGGTTTCAACGTTTGTCATCTTCGGTCGTCGTAGGTCCTGGGCCTTTGGTGTTTTTACTTGTGAGGCTTCAACTTGTGAGGTTTTTCTACGGGAAGTTCCGTTAGGGGGTGTTTCTTGTTCAGTTTCATCATTTATTTTTCTCTGAATTTCTGCTAGTTCTAGTTTAGAGAGTCAACCTTTCTTGAGTATCGGTCTTACTTGGTCTGCAATTCTTTGTTTTGTCGTTTGATGGTCACTGGAGAGGTCCCATAGTTCTTTCATTCGTTTCCGATAACCTCCATGTATTATTATATTCAGGATGACTTCTATAATAGCATTCCATTACGAGTCTATTCTCTTTTGTTGTCCATTTCTTTCTTCGTTTTTTTCCATTTTGATGATTATCACGGCTATGCTGAGTTTATTCGGTGTCATTTTGTTCCCTGAAATTAGAGATTATGCTTACCTGTTCAGCGTCCATGTTATTTGAGTTTCTGAAATTAAGAAGTTGGGCAACATTCGCAGGATGACGACCGGGTCCCCCACGCTGGCTACCGAAGGAGCACCTGCCAATCATGACACCCAGATCTTTCTTCTGGGTCACATGATTTGACTTATTTGTACTTGACATTTTTCATATTTTGGTGTTTGTGGCAACACCGAGCCCAGAATTGTTTTACCTGTGGTTCTGACGCAGGAGGTATCGTGCGCTATCACACATACATACAAGGCATAAACAGAAGTTAAAAAGAAATAAAAACAAAACAAATAAAAAATAAAATAAAGAAATAATAAAAAAAAATTAAATTAATTTTTTTTTAATATTATTATTAAAAAAAATTATATATATGTAAGAAACTAAATAATTTTAACTAAGTATTCTATTTAGTAAAAGTCGGTAGTAATGCTCTGAAAGAAGGTGTTTGATGATAGGTCTACCTTACACCATACTGGTTAGTCGCTAGAAATGTTGGATGGGAAGAAGACAAGGAAGGCAATTTCCCCTGATGCTGTGGTAGTATTTAATTCCCTCGTTCTAAATCGGGGCAATTGCCATCTTGATATCGCAGACAGGACTGCTTCCGGTTACAAGTTCGGATCAACATTCAGCTAAGTTATTCGTCAGTCGCCCGCCTGGCCACTTTTCGCATTCATGTTAGAGGATTTGCACTAGTCAAATTTAAATGGACAGATCGAATTATACATTTATATCGCAATAGAGACTGCTTCCTGAAATAAATTCGAAGTAATGATTAACTTTTTTTTTTTGGTTTTTAAAAAACACACACTCACATTTCGTTTCATTCTTTTAGAGAGTTTCGGTGCCTAACACGTGTTAAGTTTTCTCTATTAGGACTCGTGTTAAAGTTAATGTCTTGTCGTTGGTCAGTTAGAGTGTAATGATAGGTATGGGAGTCACAACCCTTTGCTAGTACAAACATACACGCATGTATACATATATATACACATACGCAGCATTTCTGCCGGTCTTTGCCAACAAGGAAACAAAAAAAAAGTTCTTATTTTTTAAAACTTTTTCCCCTTAAAGCCAGTCGCCCCTTCTGGTCTTTTTTCTTGCATTCATGATAATAATAGAGGATTTGCATTAGTGGCATTTAAATGGACAGACAGAATTATACATTTCTATCACAATAGAGACTGCTTCCTGAAATAAATTTGAAGTAATAATTAAGTTTTTTTTTTTGTTTTTGAATAAGACAAACTCACATTTCGTTCCATTCTTTTAGAGAGTTTCGGTGCCTCACACGTGTTAAATCTTCTCTATCAGGACTCGTGTTAAAGTTAATGTCTAGTCGTCGGTCAGTTAGAGTGTAATTATTATTATTATTTTGTCACCTTTATCATCATATATATATATATGCATATGAAGCATTAGTAAACAACGTTGTTAAAGATATAAATGTATATTTGCGCATGCGTGGAAATAACACGTTTCCTCGACTTACGACTCGCAAGTTTCCATTTTTTTCAATTTTGCTCCCTTAGCACGCTGTTTTTACCGGATTAAAACCAAATCAAATTTGTTCCACAGATCCACATCCACTATATATCAAGTGTTTAGTATGTAGACCCAAAATTGACAGAGTAGTTTAGTATAAACCATTCTTCTCACAAACAGACAGACAAACAAGGTCACTCTTATCTATATATCAATAAAAATGACGCGTACATGGTTCTCAGGACAGATTCCTCATGTTAAGAAAAACTAGGTTTGAAACCACTTTTTAAAGAAAGTGTCAAGCTGGCCTAATGGTTATTGTAGTTGACTCATTGCCTTTAGGTTTTGATTTCGATCTCAGCTAGAGTTTTTTTTTACTTACAAGAAGTGAACTGTCTAGAAAAATATAAAACTCGCTTGCACATGTCTCAGTTTCTGTATAAATTTAAATATAATAATTATGCGTATTTTAAACCGAGAGAGTTAGGCGGCCTGCTAGTATATATATATATATATATATATATATATATATATATATATATATATATATATATATATATATATATATATACCGTACTTTTGAGTAATTTCGCCAAATCCGGGAGTAATTGCGCCAACAAAAATGTACTCTTTATATGCGTGGTTGCCAAAAGAACTAACTAGTTGACGCAATTACCCCGGACTTAGCGCAATTACCCCAAAGTACGATATATATATATATATATATATATATATATATATATATATATATATATATATATATGTGTGTGTGTGTGTGTGTGTGTGTGTGTGTGTGTGTGTGTGTTCTTTTGGCAACCACGCATATATAGCACTTTTTGATATATATACATCTATAAATATAAAAGCGAAAATGTGTGTATGTATGTTTGTTCGCTTTTTGTGTATGTCTGTAAAAGGCTTTTTTTCGAGAAGCGATCGGTAGGCCCACAACTACTTAATACTTTTTATATCACGTCTAAATCATAATATCTACGAGTTAACAACAGAGGTCACCTGTCTATTTAATTTGCTCGACTTTGAAAAGATAAATATTCAACATTGTTCGATCGCTGCATGTGAATTAGGCTTTTTTGTATAATAAAAGCAACACTAATTCTGGCGGTATTTTTACGGTCGCGATCGCCGGAAATGTCCGAAAGCAATCAAATTTGATCAATGTGGAGTTTTTCCTTATATCAGACAATTGCTATTCAATTTGGACAATCCTCTTTTTATGGGGAGCTGGTCCCCCCCCGTCAACATCTTGGGGAAACAAAATAATAAAAATAAAAAGAGTGTTCCCGCAGTAAATAAAATACTGCCCCGCAGTCAAAGTTGACCTCATTAAGTAATTAAAAACGGGCACCTGCTAATTCTAAATCTCTTAAATAAATTCAAACGTGTTTCCGTCGTTTTTGCACACTTTAATTACCAACTTTTCCTCAAGGTTTCGGATTCGATCCTTCATACTTATTTACCAAATTTTTTTTATTTTAACCCCTCCCCCAACACAAACACCCGGGTGTTTTGATGTACACAAAACCACACACACCTTCAAACACCCGGGCAACGGCGGGTAACCTCCCCCCGCTAGTATATATATATATATATATATATATATATATATATATATATATATATATATATATATATATATATATATGTATATATATATATATATATATATATATATATATATATTGTTACGAGATCGGAGAAGGTAAGTTCGGGGTAATTGTCCCCTGGTCAGAATTGTCGACTCTATGATAGGAGCCCTTCCTCTACACTGCCGATAACACAAAAATGAAAGAAAAGTATCGGATGCTACGTCACGATATTAAATAACGCGTGGTCTTTATTCATGGATATTCCTCACTTTAACAACTCAAACACAAAGCATGAACGAAACAACACGTTGTTAAAATACGAAAAAGAAGCTTTCTATCAGTGAAATTCAACACAATACTTAACAGGTCGAGGTAAGGGTGGAACGAACTAAAATCCAAAACAATGCAAACTGCTATATACAATGAGATGAATAAAAAACGGAAAAGGGGGGAAAAGGAAGCAAAAATGTAAGGATATCGTCATGGAAATTACAAGTTGATTAAAGGTATGGACGGGTTGGGAGTTTGGATTAAAATGGGATTATTAAGATTGGGTACTTATGTGCAGACAAGATAAAAAAAAAAATGAAACCGCGGTTAACAGTCATTTATAAAGTTTGGGGATTTGAGCATGTCGTCGTATATTGCCCTTATGTTTCAGATTGCCTTTTCTTTCTCATTTTTCCCGTCTCTCTCTTTTTAACTAGTGCTGAACTGTTCTCGATCGTTTTTGTCAATACAGGAACTCCACAGAGTTTCTTCATTTTTCTGATCATTCCCAAGTAAATGACTTGGGCGAATGACACTAGATTGACATGCCGTAACATTTTGTTGGGGAGTCTGGAATGAAGATATGTGTCTCAACTCCTTTCTTCGATGAGTGATTCTTTGTTGCGTTGGAGAGTCTGTAGGCACATTCGACCTTCTCCGATATAGATATGTGAATATATGCATATATGTATTTCGGCTTTTAAGTAAAGCGTAGGAATTTTGCGGGATCCGTCCTTTTCTACTGTGTTGTAAAATCTGTGGACGTATTCACCTTTCTCCTGTGCAGATATATGTAGTTCGACATATACACTCTCGGCTTTTAACCAAAGCATAGGTATTTTCAGGAGTTCGTTCTGAGAGAAAGGGGTTGTTGCTGACGGTGTGTTGGTCGCAGTGGCTGCCGAGTCAGATGTGGAGGTCTACCTTGGCAACCATATGTTTACGTTTGATGTGCTAGGGGATGCATTCGCTGTTCGTGCTGATTTCTTAAGTTTTTTCTCTTTTTCTTTAAATAAACTTTTCGTTGCTTTTATTTCGACTCGAATCATTGCAATATATATATATATATATATATATATATATATATATATATATATATATATATATATATATATATATATATAGGGTGTCCAAAAATCACTGAAGGATTAAAAATCTTTGTTATTTTACCATTAATGAATATTTTTTCTCTATTTCAGATATTTTACAGATAATATTTTTGAAATTAATTAATAAGTATAGCATTGAACAACGTATGCAAGTTGTGAAATTGTTTTATCAAAATCAGGGGTCAATTGTTTTGACTCAAAGAGCTTATCGACGGCATTTTCATGTAAGAGATAGCCTATGGTCACAACAATTCGAAACATTGTGCACCGATTTGAATACCAAGAAGCTGAACTTGATCTTCCGCGAGCTGGCAACCTCGAAACGTCATTACAAATGAAAAAAAAAGAGAAAGAGTGCGAAATAGGGAATTTAAATCGCAATCCAGAGATTCTGCAATCTGTCATGCATACTGTTTTGAAAAGAGCACAAATATGCAAAGTTGAAAATGGGCAACATTTAAAAAACGTTATTTTTCAAAAATAAAAATTGAATTTTGCATTTTTTTTTAAATTTCGCGATGTCTTAGTCAGATCGTGTAAAAATTAGAGAAAGATATAAAAAAAATAATGAATCTATTTAAGTTAAAAACCTTTCAGTTACTTTTTGGACACCCTGTATATATATATATATATATATGTGTGTGTGTGTGTGTGTGTGTGTGTGTGTGTGTATGCTTCTTTTGACATACTGTGTGTATATATATATATATATATATATATATATATATATATATATATATTGGACACCCTGTATATATATATATATATATATATATATATATGTTTTTTTGGACACCCTTTATATATATATATATATATATATATATATACATGCATGTAAATATATATATATATATATATATATATATATATATATATATATATATATATATATATATATACAGCTGAGTTCATCGATGTTAGTTATCTTGTTACTTTGCCATGTTGCTATAGTACATAAGAAATTCCAACCGGAAATAACCTTTACCTCTACAAAGCTGTTTAATCCTTCTGAACTGCTTTCCATCACCCTGGAAGACTTGATTACTTTGCCAGTATTAAAAAATACCTAGGATCGGACGTCTGCATCTTATTACAGATGGATCAGTCCCTTGTTTAGCATGAGTAAATTTCTTGAATCTGTAATAAATCCGGACATTGTCTACAACGACATTAAAAAAAACTTTCTCCCCCATAAGTCTATAACAGTTGATGGACATAAATCTGAAGAACATAATAGCACTAACGTCATAAATGATTTTCTAAATCATATTCTTAGATAATTTGTTGAAATTTATGCAGACGACACAGTGATCTCTGGCATTATTTTGAAAAGCATAATATAATTATATGCGTAGTACAATGAGGAAAAGTGGCTTGTTACTTTTAACTGCTCCAAAACCAAACTTACGAGGGGCGTGCAATAAGTAATGCCCCTGACTCACTTCCAGTTGTCGGATCTAGCTGAAATTTTGCATGTGCAATGATTTATATCTCTACAGGTTATGTGGCAAATTACAGCTCTGAAATAATTGTGGTTTCTGCTTTATAGATGTTTGAACTGAGTCAGGTGTTAAATGGAGCCTGTTGAATGTCGATCAGTGATCCGGTTTTTGTATTTGAAAGGACGCACACCACAGGAGACTTTTGATGAAATGAAAGAAACATATGGTGATAATGCCCCATCATATGACCATGTAAAACGCTGGCATCGTGAATTCAAACATGGCCGGAAGTCTGTGGAAACAGCTCCCAGACCTGGTTGCCCCCCTTCTGCCATTGATGAGGCATCTGTCCGTCAAGTTGAGGCTGCCATTTTGGAAGATCGGCGCATTACTATTCGCCAAATAGCTCAAGATGTCAAGATTAGTACAGAGTATGTGGAAACTATCATTCATGATCATTTGCATATGCATAAGGTGTCTGCCAGATGGATTCCCAAGTTGCTCACACCATTCCAGAAGCGAGAACGTGTTGAGTGCTCGAGGATAAATTTGGAGATGTGCCAAAAAGATGAGTCAAAGTTTTTCAAAAGACTAATTACACAGGATGAAACCTGATTCCATTACTATGATCCAGAGACCAAAGCCCAGTCAATGCAGTGGAAGCACTTCCAAAGAAGGCAAGGGTGCTCACAGTCTTCTGGAATCAGGACGGAGTAGTGATGACAGATTTCATGGCAAAGGGTACCACAATTACAGGAGCCTATTAAGCTTCACTTTTGAGGAAATTGAGGGAAGCTATCAAAATCAAGAGGCGGGGCAAGATCAGTAAAGGTACCCTCCCCCTGCAGGATAACTCTCCGGTCAACAATTCGCATGTCGCCAGATCAGAAGCACGGGCGTGTGGTTATGAAATCCTTCCCACCCTCCCTACTTTCCTGACCTTGCACCCTCTGACTTTCACCTCTTTCCAGCCATGAAGTTGTTTTTGAAAGGAAAGCGTTTCCTAGATGATTCAGCCTTGATTTCTGAAGTCACGTCGTGGTTGGAGGACCAACCTGGGGTGTTCTACAAAAACGGTCTCCAGAGCTGCATTAAACGATGGGAGAAATGCATAACTCTGGATGGTTCCTATGTAGAGAAAGACTAATAACTGTGCCAAGTTTCGTTGCTCTACTGCTATGGGAAATGGGTCAGGGGCATTACTTATTGCAAGCCCCTCGTATCTCCTTTAATAAACAATACTCGGATTCTCTATTCTACTCGGTTGAAAGAAACGATAGCCTTATATTATATTGTTATATCCATTGTAGGTGCTCGACTGAGTTCCAATTTTTTGGATCCACTGTAAAACATTTACAGCAAAAACTCAACCACATAAAATAACTTTTTTTCGCTCTTTGTAAAAAATGGCATTTCATGAAAAAAGTTCATTTTATAGAATATTTAACCCAAGCTCAATAGGTGACTCCCAAAGATGAATAATTAATATTTAATTAATATTTAATTAATATGTTTATTAAACAAACATTATTGGTTACATATGTGCATATATGTTTCAGTTGAATCTCAATATAGAGAGAGCCACCTCATCGAAAAAAGAAGCGACACTGAAACGAAAATAAAGTTTCATTCATTTTGTATATAAAAAAGTTTATTGGGTGTCATTTAAACCCTGAAAAAGATGATTAGTTCGTGAATGAGGGTAGTTGGGATTAGAAGGTAATAAATAATAAAGATAAAAAAAGATAAAGGGAAGAGAGAGTAAGACGGGAGGGAGAGAAATGAAAATACAATCGGATGCATCAGACTATGCTATTGCTGCTTCTTTAAGACAAGCTGATCGTCTTATAGCCTTTTTTTCAAAGGCCCTCTCACGGGGTGAACGACGACAACCCGCAATTGAAAAGGAAGCCTTCGCCATAGTCGAAGTATTAAGAAAATGGCGGCACTCCCTAACTGGACGCCAGTTTAAACTTATTACTGACCAAAAACCAGTTGCTTTTATGTTCAACTCTAAGACTACAAGCAAAATAAAGAATGAGAAAATAGCGAGGTGGAGAATTGAACTATATTGTTTCTCTTTTGACGTCAGCTACCGACCCAGCAAGGAGAACTTAACAGCTGATACACTGTCAAGAGTATGTGATACGGCATCAAGCGGTGACGAACTCCGAACGCTGCATAAAAATCTCGGTCACCCGGGCATTATTCGAATGGTTCATGCTATGAGGCGTAGAAACTTGCCTTTCTCAGTGAAGGAGGTAAAAACAATACACATTTTTGCCAAACGTGTGCTAAAATAAAACCTCGGTTTTATAAACCCAAAACTGGCGTTTTAATAAAAGCAACACAACCGTTTGAAAGAATCAATGTTGATTTTAAAGGACCGCTACCAAGCAAAACAAGGAACCGATATATATTAACTGTTGTCGACGAATATTCACGGTTTCCTTTTGCCTTCCGTACTAAGACGTATCTGCTACTACAATTATACAGTGCCTCTGCTCACTAGTCGCCGTCTTTGGAATTCCTGCCTATATACATTCGGACCGAGGGGCTTCTTTCATGTCAGACCAGCTTTGACAATTTCCATAGGAACGAAGAGTAGCTATAAGCCGGACAACTCCCTACAACCCTAAGGGTAAGTGCCAATGCGAAAGATATAACGGCATTATTTAGAAGACCGTTCAATTGGCTACATCAAATAAAAATAAAGGATGTTCGAATGATAATTGGGAAAATCTCCTTTCTGCCGCATTTTACGCCATTCGATCCCTATTGTGTACCGCCACGAATGCCACCCCACACGAAAGGTTTTTACCTTTTCAGTGACGGAGTTCGGCGAGAGTTTCGCTTTCATCTTGGCTCTCTCGATCCGGTACTGTGTTCCTGAGACGACGTGCAGGTTACACCAAGAATAGTGGACGAAGTAGAGCTCATAGAGGTTAACCCCCGGTACGCTCTAGTACGACATACATATGGTAGAGAGTCTAATGTGTCTCTCAGAGATCTAGCACCTGCCGGAGACGTACCAGGACTGTGGAAATCCCTGAGGACAGACATCTCCTCCTTACACTGAAGCCCCTCCGGAAGATGATGGCACTGAAATTGCTCCTGACACGTTGTCTAATAAAACTGTCTCCGTTGGGACTCCGCTAGACACTTCAGATGGGCTAACACCTGAGTCCCTAACAGATGAAGGACTAGCACCAAAAAAAAAAAAAAAAGAAAAAAAAAACGTGTTCATCCAGAGACTGACTCTGACGCGGATCGGCCTGTTCTCTGAGAAGGAAACATTTCGGAGCGAGGTATTTTATAGCCTACAGACAGGCTCGCACTGAAGAGCGTTCCTGTTTAAGTACTCCGACCACGAATCATAGACTGCCGAGGCGGCCACTGCAAGCTTGTAGAGGCCCTGGACATTTTCTTCCCTATCAGTGAGAAATTTGGTAGGGGAGAGTGTTGTGAATATGGATTATCTCCTCTTTGATAAGCCAAGCCATAAAAGCTGTATATTTTATTTTAGTTTACTTGTCAAGTAAACGACTAGTAAGTTTTTTAATTGAATAAAAGATTACTAGACGACATCTCTTGTCCCGTTTTCATTACAGTGGGATTAATATTTCATTTTATAATTCTCTTTATTCAGTTACGACCACTTTTCGAAATTACATTTATCTATTACATTTATCTATTATCATTTATATGTATGCTCAGTCCGTCAAGTAGCTGAGCAGCGGCTTGGTTCCCACCAATTTTTGCAAATAAAAAACAGGGTGCTGAATAGCTCTTCCCCAACAATCATAAATGGACCTGAGGTAATTTTGTCAGCATCGAACAAAGCCAAACTCTTTGCCAAAAACTTTGCAGCTTCACTACTATTGTAACACTTCAAAAGCCGTAAACAACAGAGTTATTTCTGATTCTCTCTCCTCTGATCTTGATCATGCGGTGCAATGGGGAAAGAGGTGACTGGTTAATTTTAATGCATCTAAGCTTCTATTTTTACATCATCAACGCTCTGATCCTAGTCTGGCATCAATCGAAATGAATGGCTCTCATCTTGGAGAGGCTCCATGTTTTGACAAGCTTCTAGGTCTGACCATTACATATGATCTGAGATGGAACACGTATATCAAATCCGTTGCCTAGGCTGCGGGAAAAATGGTTGAATCGTTCTACCATTCCAGTAGATATCCTACTGCTGATGCAATTCTCTACATGTATAAGAGCTAAGTACGTTCAAGGATGGAGTACTGTTGACACTTCTGGACAGGAGCTCCTAGAAGCAGCTTATCCTGCTTTGACAGCGTTCAATAGACTTCGTAATCTAGTGGGGGACGCCCTTTTCTCTTCCCTGCAACTTCTTTCCCACAGAAGATACGTTGCGAGCCTGTATCTGCTTTATCGTTATTTTCATGACAAGCGCACGTCTGAGCTCCAATCTATGGTCCCCTTTGGCCTTACTTTCACGAAAAACACTCGTCTTACTGAAAACACTACCAATAATGTCCCCCACTTTTTATCTGTGCCTAAACCTAAACGTAGATTCCATGAGCAAATCTTTCTTAGAACTGTATGCCTATGGTGCTCTGTTCCGTTTTCCTGCTTTCCAATTGACTACAATTGTCTTCAATTCCAACGTGAACAAATTCTTGATGAGCCATCCCCTTAATTAATCCAATTCCCACTATTAACTACTGTACACTTATTAACCCTTATACTCGAGTGCCTTGGTGACTCCTTTGTAAAAAAAGATTGGTATTCGTTCTTTAATTGAATTTTTTTATTATCGTTTAACGATTTTCGATATCAGACGTATGAAAACCTATCTAAGAACACCCCAAACACGTAAAATATATTTGTGTGAAATTTCATAAAAATCGGTCCAGTATTTTCGGATTCAATAGGGAACTCTATCTCTTTCTCGCAAACACAGACACACAGGTAAAGTGCCTTTGATATATAAGTAGAGATGTATAAATAAAATTTTCATGTGATTTACTAGATTTTGCGTTTTAGAACACGGTTTTTAGTAGAAAAATTTAATAAAAAACCTAGAAAATACAACTAAGCCGTTAAGAGACCCTTTCTGAATTGAGTTTCACAAGCTGTCGATTGCACTCTGGCATATTATCTCTTCCTTTAAAATTTATTAGTAAAAAAAAAATGTTTGAACGAGAAAATTTTTCAGATCAAAAAAAGAAAATATCAAATATTTAATTAAATTCTACAACAGATTTTTGTAATGTTTAATATTTAATGTTTGAAATATTTCTGCATTAGTAACTTTGTTTATATTAACATTATTTGTTTGCATTTTTGTTTTATTTATTTTTGTTACTTATCTTCCATTTTTCAATTAAACTAATTTATCGTTCGTTTTCGTTTTAAAAAAATTATTTATTGTTGGTTTTGATTTAAAAAATACTATACATTTTAATTAAATATTTATTGTTTAATTTTAAGTTGTTTGTTTAATAATTGTTAATTGCCTAAATTTATGTTTCATGTTTTTTCAGCATTCGATTGTCTTCTGCAGCAAACACACGTAATTTTACATGCATGATGTTTTTTGAATGAAGTTCAGTTTTACTATAAATCGAATCTCGTTCTTTTCTTGTTTTCTTTTAGATGTAATTTATAAGTAAAAAATGAAATCCATAAAACAACGAAATGATTAAAATTACTTTTCATGTATAAATACACATCTTTTCCGTTTTGAATTCTTTACTTTAATTAAAATTCAATTGGTTTTATTACAAATTACCGTGTTCCTTACTTTCCCTTTTTATGCCCCTTTTAAGTTTTTTTATGCTTTTTCATTCATTTAAACAGTCTAAATGTTCGGCAGGTTTTACTTGCTAGGACCTCAGCAATGACATTATTTTTCAGCTCAGGAACTTTAATGGCATATATTACGAGGGCCACGCTTCTACCTCTGTCTGGTGTATGTGAATGATGATGATAGGTCCTGGAGGCTACCACGCGACTATAAAAGATGAATGTAATTTGTTTTCATCTTCTTTCTTTTCCAATCTTATTGGCTAAATACATTTAACTCTTACATAAAAAAAAACAATTATTGAAAAACAGATGTTTTAGAAAATGAAACTCAACTAAATAAATACACATGCTGCCAAATTCTACAGTGTGTAATGAAAAAATATTTTGTTGTGTGTCTTATATTTTTTATTTAATATTTTCCATTTTCCATTATCGGTAATTGTTATTTAGTTAATGATAACACGTAATCTATATAATTATAAAACTCAAATGACCTTGTAACGAGTGATGTAACCAACTTTCTGGTTTACGACATCTGGTTGCACATGTGCGCATAAATATTAACCCATAACAACGTAAACAAATAAACACAAATCGCTTATTTTTCAGATTTTGACCTGTGCATATTAACATTATTATTTAGAAATTATTATTTAACATGGGAAGGGTGAGGATGTTTTGCAACTATTCTGTATTAAAACTATACTGTCGCAATTTTCTTACGAATGAATCAACTTTGACCCGTTGACAACGTATTGTTTTACTGCGTACGTTTTCAGCGCCCCAATTATTTCTTTTCGCGTTTAAATTATCTAAATAAACAATTGCTAATACTTTCTACATTTTTTTACATCGTTCATTTCCGTATTACGTTTAAGTTATTTTAACGCAATTTTCTTACAAATGAACCTACTTTAACCTTTGACAACCATAAGAGCATTTTACAACATGTACGTTTTCAGCGTCCCAATTGGTTTTTTTTTCGCGTTTAAATTAAAAAATATATCAAAATTTGAATAGTGCACATTTACCTATAAGTATGGCAAACCACTTATAAATCAATGGCTGTAAGTTTTTTTTTTAAACAATTATAAACAGAACGACTCATAGAAATCTATCTATATTCTTTTTTTCATTTTAATATACTTTCATAGAAATGTTTCTGTTATGTCACAAAAAACTATTTTCTTTACGTCACAAGTGTCACCCTCATACATTAATTCCATAGCTAATATAACATACTGACCCAACGGGTAGTCTAGTTCCTTTTTAAATGCAATAAAATATTTACTGGATAAAATTTAATGTTATTGCAATCTTTAGCAAATAAAATTCGGTTGAGTAGACGATACCGAAAGGAGGAACAACGCGGAAATCCGACGTAGACAAATACGTCAGCTCGTATTAAAAGTCTCCATTTTCTACCCTAATTCGATGCGAACTAATTCATTTGCACATTAACGCTGGTATATTTATTTTCTGTCACATGACAAGTTGAACTCATTTGCTGTTTGTGACAAACTTTTTGGACCGTAAAATACGAAATCGCCTCTGGTGCTTGAATTCTATAGGAGGATTTCAGCGAGTGGGCTTTTTTTCTGAATTATTGTTTTGTTACATATTCTAAATCTTTTGTTGAAAAAGCTGACAAGTGCTGGCAATTTGAATACTTGACGAACGATGCCCGAAGCGCCGCATCAGGCAAATATTTCAGTTGTCGTTATGCGGATGCAAAAAATGAAAAGACGCCCTATAATAAGATTAAATCACGTTTCCACTAGAGCTTAATGTTAGCAACTTTTAACAAACGAGAAAGATAGAGACATTTATATGTCTCTCTTTATATATGATATTAGTTTTGCCGTCCGAGTATTGAGGAAATAGTGTACTTCTTACCTCAACGGGGTGGATTTCCAACACTATATATATATATATATATATATAAAGTAGAACCCCGGGATACGACATAAAAAATAGTAATACAAATACAGTACAGTATATAATAAACATGTATATAATCAAATAACATTATAAATAACACCGTAAGGCTGGGCAAATACCGTAACCAGGGGACGGAAAACATCGTATTCCACATCGTAACCTGAAAAAACTGTATCCCATGACCATCGTATCTCAGGTTTTTTATGTTTTTCAACTTCTGATTAACGGTCTTTACTTTCGGCACGAACTCGCTGATGTAAGTCTGAGTACTTTATAATCCTTCTGGAGTCATCTTATTTTATTTTGTGAAATTTATATATATATATATATATATATATATTTGTAGTCATCGACATACAGTCCTGTTTCGTTGTATCACAACTCATCAGTGCCGTTAGACTAGCACCTCTCCCAAGCCAAGGATTGAACCTGGAACCATCGCGTTGACAGTCAGCAGTTCTACCGATCGACCCCCGAGAGGGGCGCAAAAATAATCTCGCCAAATGTCTATTTAAACAGATATCCGTCCACCATTTTACAGTGCTCTGACCACTTTGTTTATAACCAAAGAGCGAGCGTCGTATATTCAGCCAATTAAGTAGCGGGTGAAATTACTTACGATAGTGCTCTACCCAAAGAGGGGGGGCTTTACTCTCTCTCTCTCTATATATATATATATATATATATATATATATATATAGTAAAGTATTAAAATATACTTTTGATAATCAAGCAAAACAGATGTGCCCGCATATCATCCGCATAGGAAATTGTTAGGTGAAGAAGGGCATGGAATTCGAGTTATTGGTTATATATAGTATTTAGTTTAGCAAACATATTTTTATTTACTACTTTGCCTTACTCACGTATTTGACCTTACCGAAGGTAATACTGAAAATCTATACATAATATATCTTCATTATAATAATATATGTCTATTAATGAAATATACAAATTACATATATATATATATATATATATATATATATATATATATATATATATGAGATAAAATGGAGGTGGAAGGACCTGGATACTCAACGTTTCGCCCGATTTATGCGGGCTTCTTCAAGAGGGATGGTCATTGACGAGAGAGTCGGAGGATTGGGGCTATATATAATGATGGGGGAGAGCAGCGTGTTTTCCTTATGTAAATTAGATGTCATATATACATGTATATACATTTTATGAGAGAAGAACTAATTAGAGTAAACTAGTGTAGTGGATTACGTCTAAAAGATAAAATATCGTAGAGATTAAAAATTGTGTTTGGAAATATAGCGGTGATAGATTAAATAAATAAAATGACACGAGATTACGAAATAATTTTTTTTTTTTTTTTTTTTTAAATTAGAAATAATTGAATTGGGATAAAATAGCGCAGTAACTTAAAAGATGGTATCTAAATATAAGAATAGGAGGTGATAAAATGGAGTCTAAAAATAGATAATGATAAAATACAGTAAATAAGTAAAATAAAAATAAAATTAAGTGAAATTACGAATTTTTTTTTTTTTTTTTTTTTTTCGCGTTTAACCGGTGTCTAAGTTGTTTTCTTTGATAATTATTTTCGACAGAAAGGGAGCAACGTGGAAAAAACCTTTTCTTTGCTTAATTATATTGCTGGAATGGGAGATTATAGCTGACTCAATTAAACGTCGTGTGGATCTGTTATGTATGTGTTTAAGGAAAGTTGCTTTGTTAAAATCAAAATGGTGGTCGTTTTCCATGATGTGACAAAATATGGCGTTGAGTGTATTGTTGTTTTTTACATCTCTTTTGTGTTCATATATTCTTTTATTTAAATTACGTTGAGTTTCTCCTACGTATATTTTTCCACAATCAAGGCAGGGTATGGAATATATTCCGGCTTTGGTGTTAATGTTGGTGTTAGTTATAATTTTACGTGTTAGATCCCTAATTGTTAAAGAGTTTAGTTTTGTTATTTGAATGCCTGTCTTATTTAGGTTCTTATATATTGTGTCGTTGTTTTTATTAGTTGGTAATGTTAATTGTCTGTTGTGTATCTGGCTATTTAAGGAATGGTCTTGGTTTCGGTTATGGTAAATTTTTAGTGCTTTTCTTTTTGTATTTGCCAAAAAATGTCGAGGGTATTGCAAGTTCATGAATGCACGTTCGATATACTCAAATTCTTCCACGATGTATTCTTCACTACATATTCTCAGGGCCCTAAGAAAAAATCCTATTAGAATACCTCTTTTTACTTTATCATCGTGATGAGAGTAAAAGTGTATGTAATCATTTTTATTCGTGACTTTCCGATGGACTTTAAAACTTAGATGATCATTGTTATTTATGATGTTGATGTCCAGAAAAGGTATGGAGTTGTTATTTTCTCTTTCATACGTATAATTAATAGTGGGTTCAATCTTGTTTAATTTATCAGTGATATTCTCTATTTTGGAAGATATAGGGAGAAAAATTAAAATATCATCAATATATCTATAGTAGGAGGTACCCTTGGGCAATTTATATTTCATGGGTCCGGTTTCGATGAATTCTAAAAATAGACATGCCAAAACCCCACTTAGAGGGTTACCCATGGGCAGTCCAAATTTTTGTTTGTAGCAGAGTCCATCGAATGTGAAATATGTCATGTCAATGCCTATACTTATAATTTTAATTATATTATCTATCGGCAAAGGTAATTTAATTTTTATTTTATTTAAGTGTTTTGAAAGAAGGTTGAGACATTTCTTGGTAGGGATATTGGTGTATAAAGATTCTATATCGAGACTATTCATGGTTTTATTTTTCATATCTATGTTTTTTTATCTTATTAAGAAGGTCGCCAGAGTTTCTTATATGGGAATTGCTAATTGTGCCCAATAATGGCGTTAGGAGTTTTGTGATCGCTCTTGCTATCTTATGGGTGGCACTGCCAATGCCAGAGATGATTGGGCGTATTGGATTATTATTTTTATGTGTTTTGGGTAAACCATATAAGGTCGGGATTTTAGGATGGTATTCTATATAGGTAGTCCATATTTTATCATTATGTATTAATTTCTTGTAAGATTTGTTAAATTTGTCAATTTCTTTATGTATTATTTCGGAGGTAGTTTTTTCATATGTGTGCTTATCTTGTAATAGTTGAAGTATTTTATTTTTGTATTCAGTTGTTTCCATTATTACAATCCCCCCACCTTTGTCAGCAGGTGAGACGATAATATTATGGTCGTTAGCCATGTGTGATAACGCATTTATGTATCGTTTTGGTAGGGTAATATCCCTGGTTTGGGCGGTGGTCGTGGATATTATACCCTGGATGAAACCTTTCATAAAGTCGGTATCTTCGTGTTTATAGTTTCGAGCGATTGTGTTGGTTGTTATCTTTGGATAGATTCCCGGTGCAAATTTTAAACCAAGGCTGAGGGCTTTTGTCTCGGTGTTTGATAGTGGCCGGTTTGTAAGATTTTGTATGAGTTTTGGTCGTCCAATAGAACCCCATTTGCTGTTGGAGATTAGATTGGATAGTTTTTTGTTAAGTTTTCTGTTGTGGGTAGAGTTAAAAGATATAATCCGTCGTTTAATTTTAGAGGTTGTATTCCTAGAAATAGAGTGGTTCATGTGTAGATCGTCTGCTAGTGATTTGGCAATAGTTCGTAAATAAGTTGCTTTGTTTCTAAGAGTTTGTGCTGATGTGCTTAGATACTGCTCAATGTGTTCAGGGAAAATATGGTGGGAGGATTGGAAGATCTTATTGGTACATTTGGGAATGACCTTCTCGTCAATGCATCGTTGTAAGAAAGAACTCCTGTTTGTGTTGGAGTGAGCTGCGATCAGTGTGTTAGTATATTTACGCAGCTTTCTTTTGTAAAGTTGTCCTTCCATTCCGACAGTATGATTGTTGAGCTGGATTAAATCCGACGATACGAAATAAAATGGAGGTGGAAGGACCTGGATACTCAACGTTTCGCCCGATTTATGCGGGCTTCTTCAAGAGGGATGGTCATTGACGAGAGAGTCGGAGGATTGGGGCTATATATAATGATGGGGGAGAGCAGCGTGTTTTCCTTATGTAAATTAGATGTCATATATACATGTATATACATTTTATGAGAGAAGAACTAATTAGAGTAAACTAGTGTAGTGGATTACGTCTAAAAGATAAAATATCGTAGAGATTAAAAATTGTGTTTGGAAATATAGCGGTGATAGATTAAATAAATAAAATGACACGAGATTACGAAATAATTTTTTTTTTTTTTTTTTTTTTAAATTAGAAATAATTGAATTGGGATAAAATAGCGCAGTAACTTAAAAGATGGTATCTAAAAATAAGAATAGGAGGTGATAAAATGGAGTCTAAAAATAGATAATGATAAAATACAGTAAATAAGTAAAATAAAAATAAAATTAAGTGAAATTACGAATTTTTTTTTTTTTTTTTTTTTTTCGCGTTTAACCGGTGTCTAAGTTGTTTTCTTTGATAATTATTTTCGACAGAAAGGGAGCAACGTGGAAAAAACCTTTTCTTTGCTTAATTATATTGCTGGAATGGGAGATTATAGCTGACTCAATTAAACGTCGTGTGGATCTGTTATGTATGTGTTTAAGGAAAGTTGCTTTGTTAAAATCAAAATGGTGGTCGTTTTCCATGATGTGACAAAATATGGCGTTGAGTGTATTGTTGTTTTTTACATCTCTTTTGTGTTCATATATTCTTTTATTTAAATTACGTTGAGTTTCTCCTACGTATATTTTTCCACAATCAAGGCAGGGTATGGAATATATTCCGGCTTTGGTGTTAATGTTGGTGTTAGTTATAATTTTACGTGTTAGATCCCTAATTGTTAAAGAGTTTAGTTTTGTTATTTGAATGCCTGTCTTATTTAGGTTCTTATATATTGTGTCGTTGTTTTTATTAGTTGGTAATGTTAATTGTCTGTTGTGTATCTGGCTATTTAAGGAATGGTCTTGGTTTCGGTTATGGTAAATTTTTAGTGCTTTTCTTTTTGTATTTGCCAAAAAATGTCGAGGGTATTGCAAGTTCATGAATGTACGTTCGATATACTCAAATTCTTCCACGATGTATTCTTCACTACATATTCTCAGGGCCCTAAGAAAAAATCCTATTAGAATACCTCTTTTTACTTTATCATCGTGATGAGAGTAAAAGTGTATGTAATCATTTTTATTCGTGACTTTCCGATGGACTTTAAAACTTAGATGATCATTGTTATTTATGATGTTGATGTCCAGAAAAGGTATGGAGTTGTTATTTTCTCTTTCATACGTATAATTAATAGTGAGTTCAATCTTGTTTAATTTATCAGTGATATTCTCTATTTTGGAAGATATAGGGAGAAAAATTAAAATATCATCAATATATCTATAGTAGGAGGTACCCTTGGGCAATTTATATTTCATGGGTCCGATTTCGATGAATTCTAAAAATAGACATGCCAAAACCCCACTTAGAGGGTTACCCATGGGCAGTCCAAATTTTTGTTTGTAGCAGAGTCCATCGAATGTGAAATATGTCATGTCAATGCATATACTTATAATTTTAATTATATTATCTATCGGCAAAGGTAATTTAATTTTTATTTTATTTAAGTGTTTTGAAAGAAGGTTGAGACATTTCTTGGTAGGGATATTGGTGTATAAAGATTCTATATCGAGACTATTCATGGTTTTATTTTTCATATTTATGTTTTTTATCTTATTAAGGAGGTCGCCAGAGTTTCTTATATGGGAATTGCTAATTGTGCCCAATAATGGCGTTAGGAGTTTTGTGATCGCTCTTGCTATCTTATGAGTGGCACTGCCAATGCCAGAGATGATTGAGCGTATTGGATTATTATTTTTATGTGTTTTGGGTAAACCATATAAGGTCGGGATTTTAGGATGGTATTCTATATAGGTAGTCCATATTTTATCATTATGTATTAATTTCTTGTAAGATTTGTTAAATTTGTCAATTTCTTTATGTATTATTTCGGAGGTAGTTTTTTCATATGTGTGTTTATCTTGTAATAGTTGAAGTATTTTATTTTTGTATTCAGTTGTTTCCATTATTACAACCCCCCCACCTTTGTCAGCAGGTGAGACGATAATATTATGGTCGTTAGCCATGTGTGATAACGCATTTATGTATCGTTTTGGTAGGGTAATATCCCTGGTTTGGGCGGTGGTCGTGGATATTATACCCTGGATGAAACCTTTCATAAAGTCGGTATCTTCGTGTTTATAGTTTCGAGCGATTGTGTTGGTTGTTATCTTTGGATAGATTCCCGTTGCAAATTTTAAACCAAGGCTGAGGGCTTCTGTCTCGGTGTTTGATAGTGGCCGGTTTGTAAGATTTTGTATGAGTTTTGGTCGTCCAATAGAACCCCATTTGCTGTTGGAGATTAGATTGGATAGTTTTTTGTTAAGTTGGAGATTAGATTGGATAGTTTTTTGTTAAGTTTTCATACTGTCGGAATAGAAGGACAACTTTAC
Organism: Euprymna scolopes; assembly: GCF_053919585.1. Taxonomy (NCBI): domain Eukaryota; kingdom Metazoa; phylum Mollusca; class Cephalopoda; order Sepiida; family Sepiolidae; genus Euprymna; species Euprymna scolopes. Next base: position 53,694,332 of record NC_136496.1, read on the forward strand.
AAAAGAAAGCTGCGTAAATATACTAACACACTGATCGCAGCTCACTCCAACACAAACAGGAGTTCTTTCTTACAACGATGCATTGACGAGAAGGTCATTCCCAAATGTACCAATAAGATCTTCCAATCCTCCCACCATATTTTCCCTGAACACATTGAGCAGTATCTAAGCACATCAGCACAAACTCTTAGAAACAAAGCAACTTATTTACGAACTATTGCCAAATCACTAGCAGACGATCTACACATGAACCACTCTATTTCTAGGAATACAACCTCTAAAATTAAACGACGGATTATATCTTTTAACTCTACCCACAACAGAAAACTTAACAAAAAACTATCCAATCTAATCTCCAACAGCAAATGGGGTTCTATTGGACGACCAAAACTCATACAAAATTTTACAAACCGGCCACTATCAAACACCGAGACAGAAGCCCTCAGCCTTGGTTTAAAATTTGCACCGGGAATCTATCCAAAGATAACAACCAACACAATCGCTCGAAACTATAAACACGAAGATACCGACTTTATGAAAGGTTTCATCCAGGGTATAATATCCACGACCACCGCCCAAACCAGGGATATTACCCTACCAAAACGATACATAAATGCGTTATCACACATGGCTAACGACCATAATATTATCGTCTCACCTGCTGACAAAGGTGGGGGGATTGTAATAATGGAAACAACTGAATACAAAAATAAAATACTTCAACTATTACAAGATAAACACACATATGAAAAAACTACCTCCGAAATAATACATAAAGAAATTGACAAATTTAACAAATCTTACAAGAAATTAATACATAATGATAAAATATGGACTACCTATATAGAATACCATCCTAAAATCCCGACCTTATATGGTTTACCCAAAACACATAAAAATAATAATCCAATACGCCCAATCATCTCTGGCATTGGCAGTGCCACCCATAAGATAGCAAGAGCGATCACAAAACTCCTAACGCCATTATTGGGCACAATTAGCAATTCCCATATAAGAAACTCTGGCGACCTTCTTAATAAGATAAAAAAACATAGATATGAAAAATAAAACCATGAATAGTCTCGATATAGAATCTTTATACACCAATATCCCTACCAAGAAATGTCTCAACCTTCTTTCAAAACACTTAAATAAAATAAAAATTAAATTACCTTTGCCGATAGATAATATAATTAAAATTATAAGTATATGCATTGACATGACATATTTCACATTCGATGGACTCTGCTACAAACAAAAATTTGGACTGCCCATGGGTAACCCTCTAAGTGGGGTTTTGGCATGTCTATTTTTAGAATTCATCGAAATCGGACCCATGAAATATAAATTGCCCAAGGGTACCTCCTACTATAGATATATTGATGATATTTTAATTTTTCTCCCTATATCTTCCAAAATAGAGAATATCACTGATAAATTAAACAAGATTGAACCCACTATTAATTATACGTATGAAAGAGAAAATAACAACTCCATACCTTTTCTGGACATCAACATCATAAATAACAATGATCATCTAAGTTTTAAAGTCCATCGGAAAGTCACGAATAAAAATGATTACATACACTTTTACTCTCATCACGATGATAAAGTAAAAAGAGGTATTCTAATAGGATTTTTTCTTAGGGCCCTGAGAATATGTAGTGAAGAATACATCGTGGAAGAATTTGAGTATATCGAACGTACATTCATGAACTTGCAATACCCTCGACATTTTTTGGCAAATACAAAAAGAAAAGCACTAAAAATTTACCATAACCGAAACCAAGACCATTCCTTAAATAGCCAGATACACAACAGACAATTAACATTACCAACTAATAAAAACAACGACACAATATATAAGAACCTAAATAAGACAGGCATTCAAATAACAAAACTAAACTCTTTAACAATTAGGGATCTAACACGTAAAATTATAACTAACACCAACATTAACACCAAAGCCGGAATATATTCCATACCCTGCCTTGATTGTGGAAAAATATACGTAGGAGAAACTCAACGTAATTTAAATAAAAGAATATATGAACACAAAAGAGATGTAAAAAACAACAATACACTCAACGCCATATTTTGTCACATCATGGAAAACGACCACCATTTTGATTTTAACAAAGCAACTTTCCTTAAACACATACATAACAGATCCACACGACGTTTAATTGAGTCAGCTATAATCTCCCATTCCAGCAATATAATTAAGCAAAGAAAAGGTTTTTTCCACGTTGCTCCCTTTCTGTCGAAAATAATTATCAAAGAAAACAACTTAGACACCGGTTAAACGCGAAAAAAAAAAAAAAAAAAAAAATTCGTAATTTCACTTAATTTTATTTTTATTTTACTTATTTACTGTATTTTATCATTATCTATTTTTAGACTCCATTTTATCACCTCCTATTCTTATTTTTAGATACCATCTTTTAAGTTACTGCGCTATTTTATCCCAATTCAATTATTTCTAATTAAAAAAAAAAAAAAAAAATTATTTCGTAATCTCGTGTCATTTTATTTATTTAATCTATCACCGCTATATTTCCAAACACAATTTTTAATCTCTACGGTATTTTATCTTTTAGACGTAATCCACTACACTAGTTTACTCTAATTAGTTTTTCTCTCATAAAATGTATATACATGTATATATGACATCTAATTTACATAAGGAAAACACGCTGCTCTCCCCATCATTATATATAGCCCCAATCCTCCGACTCTCTCGTCAATGACCATCCCTCTTGAAGAAGCCCGCATAAATCGGGCGAAACGTTGAGTATCCAGGTCCTTCCACCTCCATTTTATTTCATATCGTCGGATTTAATCCAGCTCAACAATCATATATATATATATATATATATATATATATATATATATATATATATATATATATATATATATATATATATATATATACATATGCGCGTGTGTGTGTGACGAGAGAGAAATAATGTAAAAGCCGAGTGCCTCAGCAGACAGATTAGAGCCTTGTGATCGGCGAGAGATCTTTTAATAGCAAACATTCTGCAGATGTTAGTCCTTTTTAATACAAGTAACAAGATACAAAAGACCAACGACAAGTAAATAAACACGATGAACACCAACTAATAATCACGCAAAAGAAGGTATAAACTACAAAGAAAATGATACTAGTATTGGGTTGCTATTACAGACTCAACCCCCGATGCGAAGGGATAATTGAAACATACAGAACACAATTCCGAAATCATGCCATCAATTTCCAAGTATCAGGTATCCATTACTAATGGAAATGTTGTATATATGTAACTTAATATTGACTCTCGCTTTCCTTATTTCGTTCTTTAGTCCTCACATTACATGAGTGCTATTTCTGACAAAGGGAAATAATTGCTGTTTTCTTTGTGGAAAGCTATCTATCTAAGATTTATCGTTGGCAAGTTTTTGACCTTTAAGTATTTTTTAACTCCTTACATCAAGTGGTTTTCTGTCTTGTCTGGGCGATTTCCATTAAAATTTTATAATTATACTCTTGTGCTATCTTTCAATTCTTGCTCCTCAATTAAGGTGGGGGGAGTAGTGTTGTATCTGTTCTATTGTCATGAAATTATCCTCCCAGGAATTATTTCTTTTTGGGGGGAGGGGGGGGCGAATAGCTTAGTATTTGTTTTGTATATATGTGTATATGTATATATCATGATACCATCACTCCATGCATTATTTTGTCTTTTTGGGGGTGGGGCAGAGTAGCGTATTATTTGTTCTATTGTGATGTGATCTTTCTTCCATGAATTACCTCTCAATTGGGAAAGAGGGGTAGCATACTTCAAAAAGAAATTGTCGCACCCGAATGTTCATTAACAAAGTCAAAACTTGCAGTATATGTATTAGCAAAATATGCCAACAGAGGGTACATATCATCTATAGTATTAATAAATATAGAAATACTAGCTGGGTAGGCGCCCGGCGTTGCCCGAGCGTAAGGTATGCTTATATATGATATTTTAATTTGTCCAGATTTCGTATATATTATTTGATGTCGTGATTTAAAAAAAAACAAAAAAACATTTCGGTGCAATCAGCTAGAATCGACACCGAAACCATATCATTCAAAGCTGGTAACGTTACCACTGTACAAACGTGACACATACATAAACCGATTAAAAATTAAAAATTAAAAATAAACTAAGATGAATGTACAAAATGTTTAACGATTTTCTTCAATTTTGACCCATTTTTGACCCCTTAAAAGCTATTTTAACCAACTAAAAACCCATAAAAAACGGCCCGTAAAAAATCTCTTAGTCGCTCTGCGACTTTTAGTTTTGGAAGAGATAGCGTTTGAAAATATGGAGACATACCGACAGACAGACAGATAGACATACCGACAGACAGACATATAATCGTTTATATACTAGATTATTTACCACCTTTAGAAGAGAGAACGTTCCATGTCGATAGTGATGGAGCTTATGTAGACGAAAGTTTGGATTATGAAATCTGTGTTCATTGTTGATTCTATGCCTGGAATTTTATTATTATTATTGGCTCACAAGGAGCTTTCACACAGGATATCAAATATCTATCCTTGAAAACAGCCTGTGGTGTTTCTTGGAAGCTGAGTGGCAGCAAGTCTTCCCAGATTTCCAGTACTTTCCTCCTCTTTCGATAACATTTGCAAAAAAATTTGCATTATCGCAACAGCTGCTTGCCATTAATTTTTCGGTGGCAGCGGCTATTGGTTTTCACTGGAATTTGAGTGGCAATAAGCCTCCCCAAGGTCCCAGTTCTCTTCGCACTTATCCGGTGGAGGTCTGGTTAGTTCCTCGGTCTTTCCTTTGTCCTTGACTCTATTTGGCCATTTGATCTCACTCTTTTTTTTGGGGGGGGGCAGTGATGTGGTAATGGGGGAGGTGAGTGAGTTATAGATATGCGGCTTCAATGTTCTTGGTTCCATGTAGCACTTCATGCTTTGCCTCTGAAACAGTTTGTCTGTCTCGTGCTTGTTGCACCTGTGTGTTAGTTTCCACATTCAAGGTTTTTTTTTTAATATTTCAGCCGTTTTCATTATTGTTGTTCGTTGTATTTTTCCAGTCATTCCTTAGATTCAAATTATTATTATTATTATTATTATTATTATTATTATTATTATTATTATTATTATTATTATTATTATTATTGGCTCACAAGGAGCTTTCACACATGTCTCCAGAGATCTTTCCCTGAAAACACCCTGGGGTATTCACTGAAAGCTGAGCGAAAACAAGTCTCCCCAGGTTTCCAGTACTCTCCACCTCTTTCGAGAACATTTGCAAAAAATTTGCATTATCGCAACAGCTGCTTGCCATTGATTTCTTGTTGGCAGCATTATTATACCATTCCTATTTAAGTTAAAACATACTTATCAAAGTATTATTATGTACATCTATATCAAAAACACTTGTAAACGTTTTTTTTTAAGTTTTAAATCTTTTATTTCCATACTTTGTGGACCAGGCGCGTCGCAGACCCCACAATTTTAATGAATCATCATTTTGCCAGATCAAACATACCCATTCCTGTGTCTCGATACATCTTCTATCATTATATGTGATCAGTTTTCTATAATAGTCAACCATATAGGAGCCTATTCGTGACCAGAAACACACAGACGTTGAGCTTTATATATATATATATATATATATATATATATATATATATATATATATATATATATACTAGCAAGGAGAAACGACTTTGTCCGGGATTGAATAATGATCAACTCAACAAATGTTCCCCTCCAAATACTTTTTTATCATTGATATCGATGAAATTACCGTTGATGGACAATAGAACAATGCGACATGAAAAGTAATATGGTTAAGCTTAAATGTGGAAAAGTAAATGACTAGTTTTAAAAACTGGAAAAGAAAAGGACACGATATTCTAGTAAAAAATATAATAAATTTATAATTAAAAATATTGCAGCAATTAAGAATTGATTATATAATATTATAAATTGAATTTTAAAAATTCTTAATGCTGCAATATTTTAAGTTATAAAATTATTATATTTTTTACTAGAATATCTTGTGCTTTTCTTTTTCAGTTTTAACAATTAGTCCTTTACTTTTCTATGTTTTAGCTTAACCATATCACTTTTCATGCTCGCACTTTTCTATTGTAATTCATGATTCCTCCAAACTTCCAATAAATTCACTTGTTCTTTGTTTAATTTCAGTCTTATTGTTTTGACCCCATAAACACATGTAATAACAATGTACGGCACTCGTCTGCTTTCAATAAAATCCCCTCAATTATCTCCCCTTCATGCTTTCACTCACTCTGTTTCATTTGTTACTTTTCTTTTCGAATTAGTAGCAACAGCAGTCGCTGAAGCGACGTGGCTGCTGTAGAAACCAGTCATAAAAATGCGTCGCACACCTCCTTACATATTTTTACGATTTTGACCACCAGAAAATTCATCATAACGTTTGTTTTACTGAACGGAAATTGAAAAAAAATTTTTTTGCAATATAGCTGAGAAGATGATCTATAAACCGTAATAATTGTCTGAAATTCGGTCGAAAAATGAGTGAGCGGTGAAGCTTTAAAGCAGTTCTAAATGACAAAAACTGCCATTTAACTATATATTCAAACACCACCGCGTATGAATTATATATATATATATATATATATATATATATATATATATATATATATATATATATATATATATATATTGGATGCAAGTCTTTATCCAAGCAAGTGTTATTATTATTCTTTTTTCCTATCTTTTTGGATATCTTTTCTATTTGCCGAGCGGTCTTTTTAATTTCAGCAGACATTTTATATAAAATGGCGCCCAAAGGTTGTTGTTCGGCCAGATTCTTCTCAAGCCCTTTCTATCGGTGCATCCGGTTATCATCAGGAGCGATTTTTGTTAAATTATAAATACACCAAGCCTCAAAGAAAAAGAAAACAACAACAACAATCGCTTCTGATGATAATCGGATGCAACGATAAAAAGCGCTTGAGAAGAATACGGGCGAATAACAACTTTTGGGCGCCATTTTATATAATGTGCCTGTTGAAATTAAAAAGACCGCTTGGCAAATTGTTGTTTTGTTCTTCAGTTTATTTTTCATTTTTTTTTTTTTGGCGTCTCCGATCGCTGAACAGTGCTGATAATTAGGTTTGACAATTATAACATATTTCTATCGTATTTATATATATATATATATATATATATATATATATATATATATATATATATATATATATTATATATATATAAAATACCATAGAAATATCTTATAATTTTCAAACCTAATTATCAGCACTGTTCAGCGATCGGAGACGTCAAAAAAAAAAAAATGAGAAATAAACTGAAGAACAAAACAACAAAATTCACCGTATTATTATGGCACAGGATGCTCGCTTTTTGTGTTCTTTCATGGGAAATAATCAGAGCTCTTAAAGAAATGCCTGGAATATCGTTTGTATATGGATATTTTTTAATGTTTGCTTTTATATTTTCTATTGAACGACGTTTTATTTTATTCAAGTAGTGTTTATTATGTTGAAAATCCTAATTTTGAATGTGTTTTATTTTAGAGCTTTTGTGTTTTGAAGTGTGAAATTTTGTGTTTTGAAGTGTGAAATTTTGTGTTTTGAAGTGTGAAATTTTGTGTTTTGAAATGTTAATAATTATTAACTCTCAGATTAGCAAAAAACAAAAAAAAAATTATATATCTTCATTATTTTTGCGAAAAAATCTTTGAAAAATAAATTAATTTTTTTAGTGAGCTAAATATTGTTAATATACCATTAAATACCATTAAATAGAAAATGCTTTGAAGTATCGATACAAAAAAAAGAAGAAAAAACGATGAATAACTGTGCATTCTGCTAAAACTACGATAATTTCTTTCTGCAATTTCTTGTTAACTTATTTATGGTGAATCAAGCGTGATATTAGATGCAAGAGTTGTTTTCAACACATACGACGCCCAGCATTCCCAAAATGGTCACCCATCTGTTACTGGCTAGTCTCATCGTTGCTTAATTTCGGGGGTTATGTAAGCAATATATGTAAGCATAAGCTTGATGAACCCTAGCATGGAGGAAACGCGGAATATTATGTGTAGCTTAATCGCCATATATATTTTATAACTTACTACCTAGCTCTACCTACGTATTGAGCACTGTTGAAGTAAATACTTTAAGTTTACGCATAAATTTATTAAAGCGTTCACTTAATCGTCAAATAAAACGACAAAAATAAAAATACATGGCTAAATGTAGTTTACATCATGAAATTAAAAAAAAATCAAAGTTTAATGATAGTTTAAAAGAAAACTACGGAGGCCTGAATAGGACTAAATAAACTACATTTAGCCGGAAAGCAAACAAGTGTCGTTAATCGACCTAGGCACGGCAAAAAAAAAAAAAATGGAAAGATAAATAAGTAGTTGTTTTTTTTTAAACGAATTAAAATTTATTAAAATCAATTATTCTTGAGCAACTTTTTTTCCAGAAAGATAAAAGCTGAAATTTTATCATATGAAAAGCAGAAAAATATAAAACTTTTTCTACTATTTTTAATGGAATTTTAAATTTTCCCCACCATTCACCGTCATTTTTTCTCGATTGATAAAATATTTAAATATTTTTTAAATGGTTTTTGAAACAATCAATGTTTTTTGGGGTTAAATAAGATTTCAGATGTTTTGCTATAAGAATATGCAAAAATATTATAATATAAGTACCTGAATTTCAAATAATTCCAACTGTTTAAAATCATTCTATAGATTTGCGTAGTGAAATTTAAAAAAAAAAAATTTAATGATAGTTTAAAAAAAAAACGACGGAGGTCTGAATAGGATTAAATAAACTACATGATAAAGAAAACAAGAAAAAAAGGAACAATATTGTAAAAAAGCTAACTTTTTTTTCTTCTCTAATCCTCCTCTATCTTTAGAATAATTTTTCTCAATTATCTCGTCTTGAGAAAATATAAGCAATATTAATCCTATATAAATGTACATATGCTTTTATACCAGTTTGAATAGGTAAGAAACCTATCTTGAATTTTTATATAAAATACATGAAAGAGTATTTTAAATATAAATTTAATGTAAACTTTTTTCATTTAAAAATACTTGTTACAGTGTTACGTTTTACTTGGTACACTTTTACTCCTCTCAGCGAGATTGTCAGTAGATTTTGTTAGTTCATCTATGAGTACGCTGCGTTTTAATTCATTTTGCCGAACATGACACTGAACTCCTTGTAGTATATGTTTTATATGGGATGATGTTAATGGCCTGATAATCGAACGACTCAAATCTTGCAGTAATACTCAAGGCAGCTGTCCTATCAACAGGAGCGAAATAATGGAGCTGCTATATTGCACTCTTCTCACAGAATAGATGTTGTTAGTCTTTCTCTCCTTTATTGTTGTTTTCATGGTATTCAACTGAGCTCTAATCTCTTATTCCCCTATACTTTAAACATAAAAACAATGTCAATAATATTCCTTTTTTTTACGCTATGTACATAAAACTCAACGATACTTCACAGTTGATTAAAACATAGTCGTTTCCAAGTGCAATGTAAACAAATTCTTGATACAAGTAATCAAGTTCACTTTAGATCCAACTATGGTTTCCAATCCTTAAGGTGTTTGTCTCATCATTCACCTGGCGTAAATAATAAACCCTTGCCCTCGAGTGGCCTTTGAGCTTTATGAGAAGTAACTCGTTAGTAAAAATGCTTACGCCTGGACAAATGGACACAAAAATGCTTTAACAACCACTATAGATTCGATCAAATTTGGGCAACTCATTTGCTGCCATAGTCCATAATCAGCGACTAAATTCATTACACCAATCACGTGACAGTCGCAGCCATTTCAGTCTTCTCCCCCGTTTCCTTTCTACAGTATATTTAGTTCGTTCCGTTTTGCTTCTTACGTTTTACGGCATATCAGCCCTTTTCGGATTAATAGTGAAACTGCAGAACTATTTCAACGATCATTCATATAATTAACGGAACACAGTTGCTACTTTATTCTTATCATCTCGAGTTCATAGCGTTCATAAGAATATTAGTGAGTAAACGGCAACAGTAAATTTAATCGTCAAATCTAATTTGTAGACCTCAACGCTACTCACAAATCGAATCACGCCCCCGCAATAACACTGTCTTTCATTCAACAAACGGCGTGTGAATAAATGTCTGTTCATGCGTTCGAACAGTAACCCCAACAGGAAGTTCATAATTACCTTGGTCTCGAAGATTGTTTCCGATTGTGCTAATGTTGTGTTAAATAGCATTCAATTTAATGTCGACGTTTTAAGCTTTTAATTCAACCTCACGACTGATGGTCGTTAATAAACCAGCCGCGTGCTAACACAAAATCAATGGCCACTAATCTGAGTTCCCGCGAAATCATTTTCAATGTTCGATTTGTGATTTGCTTTTCTTAGTCGGAGCTATTTTCTTTTAATCTGATGACATTAATCTAATTTTTCCATTCTCGCCCAAAACTCCCTTTTTACCATCACACGACATTTCGTAAGCGACAATTATTGACTAAGTCTCTTTGGGTCTGTTCAATTTTCTTTGAGTTATGCGACCTTTACAACAATAAAACGTCAACCATCAAATTCACAAGAAACGACTCTGCAAGCATTTATGTAAATCAGATATTTTTTTTAAATCACGGAAGACTATGAAATTCAAAAGCGTGTACGTCTCCAAATCTTCTAACTGCTGTTTAAGTCTGATAAAACTACGCCAACAATAAACTGGTAAATAAGGGAAGAAGCGGTGTGACGTGGATAAAAGGACTTATTAACTTGAGTCCTGTCGGTACCATTGAATAATTTTTCTGTCTGTTCTGTAAAAATATGATTCTGTCGGTGTATTCAATGCCAACAGAAACAGGATCAAGAAATTGAGACTTATCTTTGCGGACTTGTAGCATAAAATATACTAAGTTTTAAGTGACATTATTCTAGAGGGTGTAGGTTCAATCCGCAGTTCAGGCGATATTAAAAATACAATTGTAATTTACTTAAAGCTTCTACCTGATCATAGCTGTCAGAACGAGGACATACTATCCCCGTGGATAAAATAAAGTGTTTCATTAGAAATTCCATGAAGATTCCGGAGTTTGACAAAGAGATAACCATGTTTGACAGAAAAATCCCGAGTTCAACAAGGTTACGTCGGCTTAAAGTTTAAATAACACTCAAGATAAGTACAGTGGTTACAATAATCCAAATAATACGAATGAATTTACCATTAATATTAATATATTAGACATTTCATTAAGATTGGATAATTTTCTGACTTGAACTTTCATTCATGAAAACAAAATTTATAACACAAAATATAAATTGTAATTTTCTTCTTACAAATGTTACGGTCTGAACTTGAACCAGAAGCGACAGTTGTATATCCAACATGAGTGATTCGTATAAAAGAAATGAATATTTGTAAAATACATCGATTATGTCTGTGCGTTTATGGACGAAAATATCATTTCAAATTTAATTATGGAAGACAAACTGACCAACTAAAACTTCTGTAGAGATGCATATTAATCAGGAATAATTTTTTTCAATGAAAAGTTCGATTAAAAAATTAAGAGTGGCAGAAAAAAATCACCGATCATAGACGTATTTATGATGAGATGAGTATGCAGTTTTCAGATAAGACTTGAACGTTCTCAAAACAAACAGCTCGTTTTAGTAAATAAATTAAGATTTGTCTTTAGATACAAAAAAGTCTATTTTCAATGGTAAAGTCAAATCGTAAGTTTAATAAAAATATAAATAATCAGCTTTAATTTAGTTTCGCTAACGCATGACACGACACTTTTTGTTTTCGTAACATATTTGTTATGAAAACAAAAACTATCTAGACAATTGCAATTATCTGGATAATATCTGTTAACAAAAGGAGAAAACACCTTCTTATCCACTGGATAAAATAAAGCATTGTTTGAATGATAAACTCACAATCAGGATTACTAACAATATCAACCATTATGCACACCGTTATGTGGGCGGCTCTTCTGTCATTTGGGTTCACTAATATTAAACAAGTCATCTTGGTGCCACCAGTGGTTGGTCAGTACTTGTCATATAAACTTAACGAGAATTATTCGAAAAAAACTACTGACATTTTACACACATCAGACATCAGACATCTCTATATTGACATCTCTATATTGTATTCTTGGTGTCACATACTATGTCAGTCTAAGGATGAAATTATAAAGCCATATACCAAATTCAAACAGCGTTTCTCGAGTAAAATTTTACGATGGATTAAATGATGGTGCCGAGGACAGAGTTATTTTTCTTGGATATAAATTGGTTTCTCGGCCTGAATGATCTCCCATGGTAAAGGAAAAGGCCAGAATACGAATCTCGTGTTGACACTAGATTTTGTTCGTAACTTTCGTTCCACTGATGTTAAGAATGTGGACTAGATTTAATGTCATTTGCTCAACGGTCACTCTACAGAGAAGATATGTGACATGTCTCACAACATAAAATAAACCGACGGGAAATATAAATTTTGCATTGTACATAGTAAATAAGTTGTTACCGCACACGACGGTATTACCAGTAAACACAGCAATTCTTAGGATAAATTTGTACAGTTATCAATTAGTTTGTACATATCTCAATGGTTCTACATTCACACAAGATATCTATACACACGAAAGACGAATTAATAATTTGATAAAGACTGATTTAATCCAAATTTTAAACGCAATCGAACGGAAAGATGACGTAAGCAATCTAATAAAAAGCAAAGCACTTATTCTCAGCCGATAAAAGACATGAACAGCAAACATTAGCTAATTTTACGGAAAAGTTTTAACGAAAAAAAAAAGCACTGCACAATATTTAACCCGAAATTAACCTTGAAGCAGGAGAAATAGCGGTACTTGTACAGTTTAATAAAGACATTAAAAAAAATAAAAATATCGAAAAAAGTTATATTGTACGTATCCGTTTTGGATTGAAGATCTCCGAAAAAAAATTTCACTTAATTTGATCAAGTAGTTTTTTTTGTTTGTTTTTTTTTTTACATCGGAAAAACACGTTTTTATGAGAGCACGTTTAAGGTAGCCATCTTTGAATTTTTGGAACACGCTACGGAGAGTTATTTTAATGCGCCGACACTCCCCCCATCTTTAATACTAGCTTGTCTTCCTAAGAATCGAACCTTTTGCTCGGTATCATAATAATTTTTTTTTTCGCTGTAAAAAAAACTACTTGATGAAATTAAATTATTTTTTCGAACTTTATTCCATAACGGATACGTACAATATAAACTTCTTTTTCGATATTTTCATTTTTTTAATGTCTTGATTAAACTGTACAAGTACCGAAATAGCAATTAAAACCAATTTTTACAGTCGTATAATTTTAGAAAAAATATGAACTCGGGAAAATAATCCAAGTACAAGAACAGTAATAAATGCGTGACATTTAATGGAAGCATTTTGATGAGCACTTCGAGGTATGAGAACAAAAACGAATGAAACAATATCTAGTCTCCTCTACTCCAACCTCCTATTGGCTACAATGTGACACAAGGTTGGTTAAATTTGAGTAACCCAATTTGATTGAATACAGGCGTGCATGGTTAATGACAATTGCCTATAAAAACAACCGAACTCAAAGAAGATGGTCTCCTCAAATTGGTCATATAAGTTTGAATAACTTTTATAGAAAATTTAATGAAAATATAATGCTGTTTTATTTGTTGGTCGTCATCATTCACAATTGAAAATGTTCATAAAAAAACGACCCTTGCAATAAACGGTTTACACAATAATTCCACGTGGTGCACGTCAATATGAATTACGTTGTCAGAATTTTCGAAATCTTCTCGCCGAATTTTCAGGCGAAGATATACACATTTTCCTCATTAGGAAATTAAAACAATGAGAAAACACTTGATCGTATTTCAGAAATAAAACAAAATAATATTAACTATCAAATTTATTTTTTTTACTTACGCATTAAAATACGTAAGTAAAAAAAAATAAATTTAAAAGTTAATATACTTAGTGCGCACTTATGGTACATTGTGTTGGAATATGAAAGAACTGATACGCTTCCATATATTTATGATGTTAACAATAAAATCATTACGAAATACAAGTTAATATATTACACTAAGATTGGTGGGCTCATATTTTGAAAATAACTTAGGGTTGCAAAGGTTTATGATTTCAACATAAGACACTCTGGGAAAATACACATAAATTGAACTATGAATTTTTCACGAGTCCATCTAGTTTTAATATGTGAATTTAGATGTAAATAATAAAATCAATGTGAATTACGAGCTTATACAATGGCGATCACGTGATACACTAGTTTAGGTAGGTCTTCCCCGGAGGAACAAAGTTCTTGGGGCGATAGTAAACTGTTTCGAACCCTCTTGAACATGGTGTTCAAAACAATCCACTGGGATCTTCCGACTACTTTGTTGTATCAGTTAAGATAAAAACGAAATGTAATAGGTCCTCAGATGTACCTCTCCATCGTACTGTATATCGATACTCTGTGGCTGACTGGGATAGCTTCCGTACATTTATATCAGATCTACCTCTGTGTCCCATGTTTAAAAAGGATGTGTCCTCTATAGTATCAGACCTGGCGGAATGGTTAATTGTAGGTATAGACCGTTTCATACCCTCGAGAAAGTTCCAGCAAAAACCTAACAGCCAATGGTGGTTCTCTCCAGAATGTGCTGCTGCCATTGCACACGGAAATCACTTTTTCCACGGCTTCCAAAGCAATATATGTACTGAGACTAAAGCCGTTTTCAGGACCGCCGGATACCTGTGTAAAAAAGTAATAAAGAAGGTGAGAGAGTTGTATGCTCAGTCCGTCAAGTCCAAAGTAGTTGAGCAGCGGCTTGGGTCCTATCAGTTTTGACAAATAGCAAACATAATCCTGAACAGAAGTGTGAGCTCTATCCCAACTATCATCAATGGAGCTAAAGTAATCTTGTCAGCATCAGAAAAAGCCAAAATCTTTGCCAAGATCTTTGCAGCTAATTCTACCCGTTACGACCAAGGCCGTGAACCCCCAGTATTTCCTTGTGTATCTGAAAACACGCTACGCAATATACAAATATTTGTACGTGATGTTGCCAAGCTAATAAAAAACATTGATTCCAGTAAAGCAACTAGCCCTGACGGCATTTCAATAATAGTGTTCCAAAAGTTTCAAACAGAACTAGCGCTCATACTTACAAAATTATTTAAACGTTGTCTTAGGGAGAAATGCTTCCTAACACCTTGGAAAACCTCATCAGTATGCCCTGTATTTGAGAATTCAGATGATCGCTCATCTCTCTCTCTCTCAGTACAGACCAATAAGTCTCCTGTGCATCATGAGTAAGTTGCTGGAACCTGTGTTAAACAGAGAAGTAGTCAACTACCTCAGCAAAAATAACCTTAGTGACATGCAATATGGTTTCCATTCTGCTAGATCTGCAGCAGATGTGCTTACAGTTATATCTCATAGGATTAGCAAATCTCTCGACGGAGGCTTCCTCTCTAGTGCAATTGCTCTTGACATATCAAAGGCCTTTGATAAGGTATGGCATAAAGGTCTACTGCACAAGATCTTCAGCTATGATGTAGCTGGAAATGTCTTCTCTCTGTATAGGTTCATAAGAGTAGTGGTTGATGGGCAGAAATCAGAAGCTCTCAGTATTAATGTGGGAGTCCCTCAGGGGTCCAACTCTCTTCCTGATCTACATTAATGATCCCCCAAATCACATCCTTAGATCATTCTTAGACAGTTATGCTGACGATACTACAATCTATGGTAGCACATCAATGACTGTAAACGACCAAGTTCTCTCTGAGTCTCTCTCCCCTGATCTTGAGCATGTGATACAATGTGGAAGTAGGTGGCTAGTTACTTTTAATGCATCTAAAACAAAGCTTCTATCTCTACACCATCTATGCTCTGATGCTAATCTGGCATCAATTGAAATGAATGGCTCTCGTCTTGCGGAAGCGTCATGTTTTGACAAGCTTCTGGGCTTGACCTTTACTCCTGATCTGAAATGGAACATGCACATCAAATCTGTTGCCAAGGCCGCTGGAAAAATGGTGGGGTCCTTCTATCAATCCAGTAGATATCTCACTGCTGATGCAATTCTCTATCTATATAAGAACCAGGTACGTCCAAGGATGGCGTACTGTTGCCACATCAGGGCAGGAACTGCTAGAAAGGATTTGTCCTGCCTTGATAGAGTTCAAAATAGACTTCATAGCCTCGTAGGAGCTGCAACCTTTTTCCCACAGAAGAGACGTTGCGAGCCTGTCTTTGCTTTATCGTTATATCCATGGCAAGTGCTCATCTGAGATTCAATCTATGGTCACCCCTCGCCAAACTTTCACGAAAAACACACGTCTAGCCGAAACCACTATCAATAATTCCCCATACTCTTTATCTGTTCCTAGACCTAAATGTGAATTCCACGCACAAAGCTTCTTTCTTAGAATTGCACGCCTGTGGTACTCTCTTCTGATTGCCTGCTTTCCAGCTGACTACAATCTGATTGTCTTCAAGTCCAATGTAAACAAGTTCTTGATGAACCGCCCCCTAAGTAATCCAATTTACAAAATTCCCACTACTTATGTTTACTACGCTATAATCACATTGACTAATGTATACCCATTAACCCTTGTCTTCGAGTGGCCTCCGGGCCTTGATAAATGGTGATTCCTGTGTAAAAAAAATCTTTCTTGACCCTTTTACATTTTAAGTTTTTATTTTTTCCCTTTGTATTCGTATATCGTACTTCAAAATCCTACAAAACTGTTTACTCCAATCCTCTTTTCGAATGTGATTAAATCTACATCCGTTGGTGAGGCCCGAATTTTTGAGATTAGGTTAGTGTTTAAATCAAACCAAAAAAAGTTTCTCCATATGCCGTGAAGCAAGCCAACTGAAAACCAGGGTTGTGGAGTCGGATGGTAAAAGTCCGACTCCGACTCCGACTCCTAGAATTACTAGGATGCCGACTCTGACTCCGACTCCTTTAATATCTTCAACTCCGACTCCGACTCCCGACTCCTTGACCCTATGTGAAAATCTATTTTGCAGATCCATATGCCAGCCTCCCACATCGATTCAGCATGCATTTTATAATTACTTTTCATGTATATCATTTTCGACGTTTAACATTCACTTGCATGATAAATATACTCACATATAAACTCAACCAGCTTTATAGAATAAGTTTAGATAAGAAAGGGATAAAAAGTTTACAATTAAATTTTATTATGCTATCAGTTCAAAATAGAATACAATATTTAGGGATAGGGAAACCTCTTTAGGCTATGGCATTTCGAAGCGAAACGCTTTTCATCAGAAGAGGGGGATAAAGACATTATACATAGAATAATATTTTAAAAGATAATATTGCCTTTATGGAATAAGGATCAAAGGTAAAACAGGAAAAAGCCATAAAGGGCTATAGTAGAATAGATTGATTATTATTGAAATATCATATACATATATATATATATATATACACATATAGATATATATATATACATACATATATATATACATACATATACATATATATACACATATAAATACACACATATATATACACATATACACATACACATACATATATATACATATACATATATATATACATATACACATATATACATATATATACATACATATACATATATATACATATACATATATATATACATATATATACATATACATATATATACATATATATACATATACATATATATACATATATATATACATATATACATATACATATATATACATATACATATATACATATACATATATATATATACATATACACACACACACACACACACACATATATATATATATATATATATATATATATATAATACACAATGGTATTATTTATGCTCATGATCATTTACCAGCCTATCAGCATATTCAAATCTATAATAGCAGAGTTGCACTTCAAGCTATATATTTTCTTTTTCCTTTGTACCCTCTGCCGAAAAAATTCATCTGTTATTGCATTTGTCCATTCTCATAAATTTTCTATCACAATATTAGGAAAAAAATCAATCTATAAAAATGTCTTATTTGTAAACATAAAAAATAGGCTTTATTTATAATTATAGAATTGAAAGTTGCAAATAAGAATTTAATAATTTACTCTCAAAAACAAGATGGCTTCAGTGAGCTTCTCTTTTATTGCAGCTCTTTGGTCTGTCCTGATTAGCTTTAGCGCTGAAAACAAACGTTCAACACTCACTTGTGTTAGAGGAAGTGCAGATTCTTTCACTATCGCAGCTTCATGAACATTTAACTTAGACTTTCTATCTAGTTGTTCTACTTGCTGTAATGCAGCATTAAAGTCTAGCTTGAAACTTGCTAAGGCTTTATTCACTGAAGATAGCGTTTTAGCTGTTTCCTGTAGCTTATGCCGCTTTGACCTTGCTTTATGATCTTCTTGATCCAAAAGCTTTTCAAAATCCTCTTCATCGCAGGTTCCCTCTGAGTCTGTGGTTGAAATAGTGTCTGGATCTTCAGTAGATGCCTTTGAATTTAAGCCCGAAATCCTCACAGCAAGATCACAAAGTGCCGATTTCGGTTTATCTTTCTGAGTGTCAAATAACAACACTCTATTCATTGGGTCTACATATACTCCAGCCAGTAGGATTTTATTATGAAGCAGTTGTATTTCTCTTTGACGCATTGACTCGCACATTATTCTTGCTAGCAAACCACCACGCCTGAATAAGGAATGTTCTAACATTTTCCATTCTTTCAAGAACATTCCTGGAGTGAGGTCCTCTTCTTGAAGCTTTTTTGTCACTTGAAAAGGAAGCTTAAGAAGGTCTTCCAGTTCTTCAAGTTGAATCCATTGTGCTTCTCACATTGCCTTAAGGTTGGGATTTAAATGTGATGTCTACTGATACCACTAGGTGGTCTGCGTTTCTAAGTGGACTGTGGGCATTAGTCACACAATCCTTGGGTACTGTGGCGAAGAATAGATCTAGAAGTAAAGCCTGGTAGGCGAGTTGGAAACATTACTGTCTGTGTGAAGGAATGGGCTACAGAAGCTATAAGTAGAGCGTCCAGCTGCATCTGCGTAACCTGAGAAACCAAGCCAATTATGACTAAGTGTAATGTTTAAATATAAGGCCTATACTGGCCACATGTATATTGTTACAGATGTATGTAACTAAAATAACTGGCACAAATGTTATTTTTTATATGTTTGCTTGGAGTGATAATACTTTGCCTTCAAGACACCTGCCTGTCTGTTTTGCATAATAAACATTAAAAATCCTAAATCCTCCCCAAATTCCTGTATATCTATATTGTATATTAATGCTGTATTCTTGTAAGTATATCATCTCTCCTGTTTCAACTGGACAAAAAAAATTGCGCTTTCCTCCAAGCTGATATAAAATCACATACTTTGCACTTAACTTGGGAGGAGGGTTTAGCTTCCGGTCCTAAACTTAATCAGGCTGACTCTTTAAAAATCGATAAATACTAAACATCTATAGATTTCCATTGCTAAGGCATGTATTAGCCTAACCTATATTTATACTCTATAGAATATCTATAAAATAGACAACTATCAGCCACAGTTTGTGCCCAGTTTATAAGTGATCTACATTAATTAGCAACTATATCTTCCTTTTACTAAGATGGGATAAAGTACTAGTGATTATCTTTACATGAAAACTAACACTAAAGGCACATTTCGAAACGCACCATAACCCTTATACTATAATTTCCGATTAGTCACTAATCCACAGACACTATTTGATCTTTTCTTAACCCTAGTAGATAGTCACCTTTAATCTACACCCCATACTCATAGATACCTCCTTTAAAAACGTAACAATTTTAATCCTATTCTGAGGAGTGTAACTTCAAAGCAGATACTAATTCTTTGATACTAACTCTATTAATCCAAACTATCACTTCAGGAGCATAGAAATACCTGGCTTTGAAACCAGGCGCAATAAAAAAACCCAGGTCATCCATCTAGAAGGAAAACTCCGATTTTTAAACCTGTGCCACTGATCTCATGTCTTGGCATCAAACAGGGGAGGGAGGGTTGCTCAGTCCTTGTCGACAACCTCCCTAGAGCTGGTGACTTGATCAAATCACCGGTTTGCAAAAGCCTAAACTGCTTAAGCAGTAGTTAGACTCTGCCTATTACCCAGCTTCCATACTCCTTCTTTGCCTATTAGCCAGGAGCATAGGTGAGGCCGCAGAGACTCATCAGAAACGTCCAGGGATTAGCCTTGTTTCCTGACTAGGTAATGAATGCTGCCCCCTCCATTTGCCTCATTCCCTTCCCCTATATCTGGGTATCTTGGAGGTGCTTGTTTACCATATATGCTAACATGATTGGACTGCTGTCGGACAGGTTTGAGGGTGCCGGTTTGACAGTTGCTGGTTGCTGTTTCTGACAGACAGTACAGGAGCCCTAACTCTTTGGTAGCGCTTAGAGTGGCTGCTCTATCGTCAGTTGCATAATATCGGGAGGTGTGTAGTGCAATGTCGCGCATGGAAAGGATCCCTGCACTCCTCTCTGGTGGGCATTCCCAAGTCCACATACCTGTAGATGAGGAGCTGGCTGGTGGTCTACTTGTGTTGCAAGGTGGTGGCTATGCACATCCATTTTGCCTACCACCTCATCCTAAATCTGAAACTACAAAATAAAATAAAACAGCTCAATCCAACAAAACGTTTTAACCAGACACACACTCCAAGAATTCGCCTGCTCCCTAGAGGCTTGCATTTCCAAATATCCGTGGACTTAGAGCTAACTTAGATGATGTTGAATCATTTCTCCTAGACAACTCCTCAGATACCTTAGCACTAAGTGAAATTAACTTGCACTTCTCTATCCCATCTAACCACTTTAACATGTCTGGTTATCTTCCACTTTGTCGTAAGAACTCTGATAGACACATGCATGACTTGAAGTCTATATTCATAACACCCTCCCCATGTCTAGGGAATCTAAACTAGAATCAGGTGACCAGGCCTACATATGCTTTAAACAAACTTTACAACATAACGTTAGCTACCTGTATTTTCTTTATCGCTCTCCATTAACCCAGGGCTGTACTATAATCAATCATGTCTCTGACAGCATAATTGTAGCACTCTCCCTTGACACTAGCACCAAAATACATGTATTTGGTGACACCCACCACAGAAATCGGCTTGGCTTCTATAACTACACTGATACAGCTGGTAACGTCATCCATAACTTTACTATATCCCATTCCTTGACACAGTATCATTCCCGACCCGTCTCGTAGATCGTCAGGACCAGCAACTCTCACTTCTGGATCTATTTCTGACAACAGTTCCTGAGGATTGTGTAACAAATGCTCATTATGCATTCGGGAATGCTGATCATGCTGTAATAATGATAGACATCATACTAAACTCTCGACCTTGAAGTTGAAGTGCCATTGCTCCAAATGACAAAGTAATACAATAAGGCTGACTGGGATGCCATTAGAGATCACATTAGAGACACCCCATAGGGAAAATATATTTTCTCTTCTTGCAGAACAGTGTGTAAATGAGACTACTGAATGGTTCAAAGCAGCAATTGAAGTACATGTTCCTACACGGAAGTTCTATAGCAAACCACACCCTACCCAATGATTTACTTCTACTTGCACAGCTGCCATTGCTCAGAGCCAACATGCATACCATAGATTTATCCGGCATAAGTCCTTTACAAGCAGACAAAAGTTTATAGAAACTAGAAGTAATTGTAAGAAAGAAGTAGTGACAGTAAGAGTGAATATACTGAAACGACCAGGAAACACATTGAAGTGCAGAAATTAGGAACTTGTGATTTCTGGAAAATCTATAATAGTGTAGTAAATAATTAGCAATCAACAATACCCCCACTATCCAACAATCATGAGGTTGTTTGCACAGCAACTGAGAAAGCAAATATGCTTGCCCATCAGTCTGCCTTAAACTGTACCTTGCACCCAGCAAACCATTCCCTCCCTGATTTTCCTTGGCGGACAAAAACCACACAAGATGATCTGAAAATCAGCCCTTCTCAAGTACATGATATCATAAAAAACCTAGACACCTCAAAAGCATGTTGACCTTATCTCATCTCGGCTGTGCTATTAAAATGCCCTACTGAGGTTGCTCCATTTCTAAACTCTTTAACAAATACCTTAACGAATCTTGTTTTCCTGACTGCTAGAGAACTGCTTTTGTGGTACCAGTTTACAAAAGCTCTGGTGAAAGAACTGACCCATTAAATTCCCACCCAATTAGTCTCCTCCCTCTTTTCGCCAAAATATTTGAGTCCATAACTAATCAACCTCTAGTCAACCACCTTCCAGCTGGTAAACTTCTGTCTGACACTCAATATGGATTTAGACAAGCCCATTCTACTTCAGATATTCTAACTGTAATCTCTGAACGTATGTACCAAGCACTGGATAAGGTAGAGGAAGGGAGGGCAGTAGCCCTAGATATATCTAAGGCTTTTGAAAATAAAACCCTATGGTATTACTGGATGAATACTTCACATAATTAAATCATTATTAAATGAGAGAAGAATCCATGTTGTTCTCGATGGGCGTACGTCTAAACAATATGATATAAATGTGGGTGTACCTCAGGGATCGATCCTTGGTCCTTTATTATTCCTGATATTCATAAATGACTTACCTGGTAAAATTGTCTCTGGGATGGGTATATTTGCCGACGACACCACACTCTATAGCAGGCACGTGGGGAAAACTAATGAGCACATATCTAAGGCAATGGCGGAAACCCTAGAAGAAGACTTTCAGTCTGTAGTGGAATGGGGTAAAAAATGGATGGTAACATTCAAAATTATCAAGACAAATCTCGTTTCTTTTAATAATTACATGAAACCTTACCAACCACTAATAGCTATGACTATAGATACATTACCTGAAAGCACTTCCTTCAAACTCCTCGGCTTAACGTTTACAGGGAACATGAGTTGGAATATACATTGAGATTATTGCCAAGGCTGCTGCAAAGAAGGTGGTCTCTCTCTACGGTGCTAGAAAATTATTTACGCCTGACAGTATCCTGTACCTCTATAAAGCCACCATTCGCCCATGTGTGGAGTACTATGCTGTCATATTTGGGCTGGTGCATCTGCTACTAGTCTCTCGCTCCTGGACAGGGTTTAAAAGAGAGTCGCCAACCTGATAGGTCCTAAACTTTCATCTAAGCTTCAGCCCCTGTACCATCGATGAAATGCTGCATCCCTCTGCCTGTTTGCAAGTATTTTAATGGTGGACGTTCTGACAAACTACAAACCTTTGTATTCCCGGACGAAAATACCCCCGACAAACCCAACAAGCAGCTAAGTCTCACCCTAGACAGTAGAGATCCCTAGATGTAAGAAAGCCTTCTACTCTAATAGTTTCTTCCTCAGAACTGCTAGACTTTGGACTTCTCTTCCGGGTTCCTACTTCTCCAACTGTACTGACATGCAGAAGTTCAAGTGTAATGTGAACAGACACCTTGCTGCTAAACTGTCTGCATAATACCCCTGCAACTTAGGTCCCTGATAGTAGCCCAGTACATCAAAGTGGCAATGTGGCTTGTTTGGGGTAAAAATGTAATAAAACAAAAAGAAAGAACTGGTAAAACCAAACAGGAAAACCATGTAAAAAATAAATTGATTGCACTTAAGGAGTCGGAGTCGGATAAAAAATTCTGACTGCGACTGCGACTGCAACTCCGACTCTGAGTCGTTTAGAAATCTGACTCTTACTCCGACTCCAACTAAAATCTCCAACTCCTTCCAACTCCGATTCCGACTCTGACTCCAACTCCACAACCCTGTCCAAATGTCTATTATCGATTTGTTTTGAAACAAAAGAAAGTATACCCGGTGTTTATCAGTAATGGTAAAACCATTGGGAAAGTTTATGACCATTCAAGGGAAATGTGTGAAAGGTAATAAAATACAATGTGTAATACATTTTGCAAACACTTGAAAGTTATGTGATAAAAACGCATTAAATCACATTGAACCCCGTTATGAATCTGTTCTTCAATTCCCGACTGGGATGTTTCTTCGGAGAGCACCTATTAAAGTTTCACTGGCAAATATCACATTTTACTCGGCCATTTCATTTATGCTTTTTCAGAATCTACGTCCATAAATGGCTGATATATATATATATTTGTCTGTGTCTGTGTGTCTGTGTTTGTGTATGTCTGTGTAAATGTTTATGTGTATATTTACATATCAACTTTTAATAAAAACAAGCAAGTGTAGATTTGTTTATATATACGCCTAATAATTATAAAACAGTTCTAAATGGCAATGATAGAGACTGTATTAATTTAATTCATTACAGCTTGTTTTAATAGACGGGATAAAAGTTATCCGTCTATATCGTCAGATGATTTAAGTTAAAATAAATTAAAGAAAAGATAATGTTCTCTGATTACATACGGATATTAAAAATCAAAAGAGTTGGAGTAATGGATAGAGAGGGGAGGAGGAAAAAGTGGAAATAGGGAACTAGAGAAAAATATATAAATATAAATTAAAAATTAAAAAAGGGAAAAGAAAATAATAATAAAGAAAGAAAGAGAAAGAAACAAAGAAAGGGGATTGATGATTAATTAAGTAAATAAAAATAAAAATAAAAAAACAAGAAAGAAAGGAAAAAAGAGATAGATGGGATGTATAGCTTTGCGTGTCAGAAAGATATTGTCTTTTAAACGATGACTTTTGCATGTCACGAAGTCAGAACTGAGTAAAAACTTTGACAGTCATCAGTTACGATGGCGTAGGTAGGGCGGGCAGAGAGAGTCAAGGTGCGGCCAGTTAGATGGGTAAACAGATGCTTATATAAAATCCTTTTGAGTAGAAAATCAATTATACATTTCATTGATTATTTTTTTTTTAGAATTTGAGTCAAGTTTAGGGGAGCAAAATGTTATGGAATTATTAGTGAAGAATATTGCGCACACATATAGGTGGAGGTGTGGAATTTTGCGGTTGGCCGTAATTTCCTTTCTTAGAATTTTTTAGTAAATGGAAGGGGTGATAGTTAAAGGTATAAAGAGGATGAGATAATCTCAACTGAGTAACGTAAACAATTTAGAGTTAAGGTAATCTGTGCAGAGAATAATAAAGTGAAATGGTGTGTAATGTAATAATTGTGAATTTCGCTGGGCAGTGTAGTAGTGTTGAAAGTGTGCAATTATTTGGTTGTTTTTGTATCAAATGAACTTCAGTAGGGTGTGAAGCTGCTAAAGAGGTGGGATTTGTCATGTCTGCAAACAACTGACGTTTTATTTCTAATGTTCAGTAATTTATCTCTATAAAGCTATTAATAAACAAAAATTCATGTAGACAAAGAAAGCAGGGGGAATATAGAGATCTACAGGTACTGGATTTTCTTTTAGAATTCCCCATTTAATGTTGGATGTGAGATTATTTTGAATCAAGTTAAATATTGGGTAGTAAAAGAGGTTTTGTTAGGGTGATTGGGGTTATTGAAAAAACATTTGTGGACTCTAAAACGGTCTTTAAAGGAGTTTTTAGCAAGTCCAATGTTTTTTATCATTTAGATTTTTATTGGTGCGATAGTGGCTTTGTTTACAACTTCAGACTGTAAGCATTGTTGTTGCTGCTGTTTTTGTTGTTGTTAAGTGTTCTATTGTCGTGTTTTTAATTATTCTTTTTAGGTTATCACTGCAACTGTAACTGACTTTTATAGTATTTTTATTAAAGATTTTATGTAATAAGTTATTTGGGGTAAGTGGGTGTTAACTAATTTTAAGATTTTTTTCCTCGTTTATTTTTTTCATATTATTGAATAGAGGGTTGAACGAAATAATTTTTCATGTTTTCTTAATTATTATTATTAGGGAGGTTTGGTTTCATAGAAGGGCTTATGCTTATTGAAAATTTCTCATTTTGATTTGGGAATGTGGTTAATGATGTGTTTCTGGTGCTTGGATGATAAGTGCATATATAATGGATTGGAATTGTTTTTAGTATAAAAGGTCCACATACATTTTTTGCTAGGTTGAAAGTAACATCGAGGAAGTTTACAAGTTTTAAATTAGATTTAATTTCAATGTTTAAATTAATTCTTTTCATTTCTTTGATTAGGACTTTATTCGTTCTTTCACATAAGGGCCATGAGAGTTCTCGATGATTAGTAGTCCGTCGTCCCTATAGAGTCCTATATTTTTTGTATCGATTATTCTAGTTAAGTTGTAAAAAATAAAAAGGCCTACTAAGTTAGTTGCTTTTGCAGAATCCACAAAACCCATTGAGAGGTCAAATGATCCGGCTTGATTCTTTTTGGTCCATTTCTGGCCCTGGCTATTAAGAACAGTTTTCCTATATATATTTTAATAATATCTATTTCAATTGGCTGTATATCTGAGAGGAGGGATTCAAAGTCTAGGGCTTCATCAAAGAGGTTTTGTGAAATGGAGGTGTAATAGCTCTATATATCAAATTGAATAAATGCAATTAAGTAATTTGTACAAATTAGGCATTCATCTAACCGAATTAGTCAAAGTGACGTCAAAATAAAAAGCTGCTTTCTCATAAGCAAGATCACAAACACACGCACGCACGCGCGCGCACACACACACATACACGCACACACACACACACACATATATATATATAAAAGTAAATGGTAGTTTGCTTGAAGCATTGCTAGTAAAGGAATATATAGAAGTTTTAAAGCCAAAAGCAATGCGGAAAGGACCGGAATCACAAGAGTAAGGGAAAGAAAAACAAACAAATAGACGGGTATGTTTGAGTAGAGAAATGTCTAACTGTTTATTCATCTATCGTTCCTCACCTCGTTGTATAATTATTTTGCAACCAAGTTATTGGTATGTCCGGTGTATATAATATATAAATAAAGTCCGTTGGTGGTATGGAACTTTAATTAATTTCGGAAGAAAATACCTCTCCTTTTCAAAAAGAAAACAAAAGTATATATATATATATATATATATATATATATATATATATATATATATATATATATATACTAGCGAGGGGCGCCTGGCTTTGCTCGGCGTAAAATACGCTTAAATATGATATTTTAGTTTGTCCAGATTTTGTATATATTACCAACGGAGGGGGATAGCTTTGTCCGGTCGTAAAGTACGTTTAAATATGATATTTTAATTTGTCTAGATTTCGTGTATATTATTATTGTGTCCTTATTTCAAAAGTAAAAAAAAAAAAGTATTTGGGTGCCATTAGCTAGAATCGAAACCGAAAGCAAAAACTGTAGCATTCAAAGCTGGCGACGTTACCACTGTACTAACGTGACACGCATATAAACTAATTAAAAATAAACTAAGATTGATGTACAAAATGTATAAGGTTTTTTCAATTTTGATCTATTTTTGACCCTGTAAAAACTATTTAAACCGGTAAAAGACCGATGAAAGAACAGTCTGTAAAAAAATCCAATCATTTAAGGCCTCTAGCGTCGTTCTGCGACTTTAGTTTCGGAAGAGAAAGAGTTTTAAAATATAGAGATAGACATATAGATTTTTATATATTAGCTTTTTGATCCCTTAAAAACTATTTTATCCCGCTAAAGACACATAAAAGAACGGTTCATAAAAAAATCCAATCGTTTGAGGCCCCTAGCGCCGCTCTGCGACTTTTAGTTTCAGAAAAGATCGAGTTTGAAAATATGGAGAGAGACATATAGCCTTTTATATAATAGATAGCCAACTACATACAACTATTTTGTTTTTCAATACTTATCAGGATAGCAAGACGCAATGAGTGTATCAATCGCGAGATTCGAACCTTGGATATCCGTCACTAGGGATCGTAAAAGTCCAATGCCCTACCATCGAAACTAATGAACATATCACTCTAATAAAAATGCCTTGTTCTAATACCTTTTCATCGATCACTTACATCCTACATATTCAATGTTCCATTCGAAATAACCTGAGATTTTTGTGGATCATTCGACTAATTCCTGTAGAAGAATATCATCGGAGTCAATTTCAAATGGCGACAATTAAAAATAGATTTAACTATGAATTCTTCCATAATGGTTCTAGTTCCTGCAGAAACTAATATAACTTCGAAGAACTCGAATTCACAAAAGGGGATACTCACAACAACTTGGCGACGTATAACTCTAATTTAAAAAGGTCCATCAACAAAAATATTCGGTTCGACCAAAAAAAGAAAGGCTAAAATTATACCAATAATTACATATTGAAGCTATCAGACAATGGAGTAACATTCTCAACAAACAAAATACTTTTTTCAACTGGGAATACAAAAATACCATAAAAAATATTTCAATTAACGGTGAAATAAAAAGGAAAATTCGTTTCGTCGAAATAAAAAAAAAGTTCTCAAAACTGTATTTGAAAGGGTTGAAAATATTTCTATTTTTAAACTAAAGAGAATAAAACTGTAAGTAGTTTTTCTCCCAGAAAAAAAAACTATTTCAACGTACAGCACTATACTGTAATTAGTAATATTACATCAATTTTATTCCAAGTAAAAATCAGAGAAACAAAAAGTAACGCACTAAACTCCTTCAAAAGCCTATCGTTTATGAAAAAACTACTCACGATTTTCAAATGAATTGCATGCAGCAAATCAAGACAAAACGATAAGAAAACTTGATTCACATAATTCTAAAATACGTCGAGAAATAACGAAACAACAATTTAAAAGTTGTCAGAAAATAAAAGCGTCACAGAGATGCAAACAAAAAACGGTTATAAGCGTCAAGAAAAACATAAAAATCGATTTCCACGTTAGCAGCAAATAAGATTGACAAATACAAAGATGGTCCGACTATATTAGCTTTTAACTTTTCAGTTTCTTTATATAAACATAGGAATATTAAAATAATTGAACTTTTGTATCGAAATGTGAATATCATTCAGAATCTAATGAATTGTCTTATTAAAAAAAATCAAATTGTAAACGATTCGCGATATCGGATATATCATATAGTAGAATTATCGTTCTAGAAAGGGCATGATTCCATTTCAATTTGATGAAAAACAATTTTCTCCTTTTTTGTTGTTGCAGTTGTCCAGTTGTAATAGTTGGCAAGTTGTGTACAAATCCCCAAAAGCGATAGGAGCCTTCTATCATGTCTGAAAATGACACGCTATTCAACGAGTGAGATCGGAGATGCGCCGTTGTACAATTCATGCTTTGTGTTATGACAACAAGACAATTGCGAGCACTCTCAAAATACAAATCTGAACGGTTGAACGCTTGAGAGCACAGCTCAGCAAAGTTTCTAGCAACGATTATGATCTTTGGTGTGATTTCAAGTGAGGTCCACATCATGCAAGCTCACATCGTCGAAGTCGGCTTGAAAGTCAATACGAAGGTGTACCTGAATGTGCTGAAGAGTGTGGTGATCCTCTGGTGCAATCAAGTGGCCGCTGCCAGACGCTGGATGTGTAAGCAGGACTTGGCGTCGGCTGACAAGTTCAAAGAGATCCAGGCTTGGCTTCAGAAGTAGTGTCACAACTCAAGCTTCTCTCACTCCCCCCTCCTCCCCTGACCTGAACCCACTGGATTATCTCGTTGGTCATACGTCGAGAACATCGCCAACATGAGCTCTCACAACACCAAAGCCAGCCTAATCGTTGCCATTCGCTGAGTATTGATCGAGCTCCCGCCGCTGCTTGTGGAAAAAGCATGCTCTCAGTTCCGGACCCGTATCGATGCGGTGATTCAAGCTGAAGGCGGCTACATTGAATAAATGTCAGCTCTACTACATAGTCAAGTTACTTGAATTGATTTTTTTCAATAAAAGTTTTAAAATAATCTGTAGTGTTGTTTGCTTTAGGGCGACAAATTTATCGTTCCACCCTGTATATGGTACAAAACATATTCATAAACGCCATCAAAAAAAATCTTTTTAAATGTAACTCAGATGACACTGGAGACCCATTACTCGTAGAAGAAGAGCTGATCGACGCCATTTTTGAGACGTTCGGTATCGACCCACCGTAACTAACCCGGGAACAGCAACGATCAGAGAAAAAAAATCAGCGACCCACTAACTATCGACCGGAAGCGGAAAAGATATTAGGAAGGGGATGTTCTGGTGACTCAACCATGCCCCAAAAATGAACTTCTGAATTGTATAAATGGACCGAGAGGTACCGACCCTCGCGGTGTAGCCTGTGTACTTTTGTAGTACACCATCTTGTTGGTACGTGCTATAGCTGTAGTTCTCTGTATATTCAGGTTTGTTTCAATACAAATAATCTTTTCTAACTCATATCGGTGTACGTGTTTTGATCAGCGATCCTCACGGGCCACAAGAAAAATATTTTATTGTAATAAACTTTTATGTTAAGGATTTCTTTAAAAACGGTTTTACTGTAAGAAAACAAAAACAAATTGTCCTACGTTAGAATAGATTTACGCAACCTTACACTTTCTTTTACGATAACTTTTAATGCAATGACTAGTTTGTAACTTCGCAATTCAGCTTTCCGGCACAAAAATTGATTTTTCTATAATATATACAATTATTTTATCAAATTTTCGGTGTTTATCATCGATAGCTTCTGTCCAAAAGTATATCTTTTTAGTAGTAATATTTTCTTTCATCTTGCAACATGTTTTGTAATATTAGGTATATTTTATTTAGTTTATTTTAAAAAAATACTTAATTCTGCTCGGTAGATTGTTTTTCACTAATAAATTTTACAGCATCGACTAGTGACGTTGTTAATAAAAAACGATAAATTATATCTTTCTCTATCTCTAATATCTTTAAATAACTAATTATATTCGTTTTTTAAATAAATATAAATCTATTTATTTATTTCTTTATTATTTGCATATCGTACTATGAAATCGAATAGCTTACTTTATACAATATATCTACACTGTTGTATTAACGAAATGTTGCTAGTGACCTTCGGAATTCGCAAAAATCGGCTTTATTCTTATAGTATGCTTGATTCAATATATAATGCATATTCGATCATTCGTCCCAAATATATACAATTTTATTTATGTTTGTCATAAAACTTTAGATAATTTCCGAAAGTTCAAAGTTACTGAGAAAATGGATAATATTAGATTTCGATCGGTTTGTTAAAAATACTCTCAACTTAGAAGTAAATTCTTCATTATTATTATTATTATTATTATTATTATTATTATTATTATTATTATTATTATTATTAAGTAGTAGTAGTAGTAGTAGTAGTAGTAGTAGTAGTAGTATGTAGTATTAGTGATCGATAATATTTGTAAATGTTCATTTTTGTGCGTAGATTTGTAAATGTTCATTTTTGTGCATAGATTTGTTAGTGTGTTGTCGGGAGAGTACGGGTGTAATCCGAAAATAAGTTTTATACATCGCAAATCAGAACACATTTAGTTTCTTATTTCGCTTAGAAACAAGTAAACAAAAATATAAATAAATAATAAACTAAAAATATAAATAAATAATATGATAAAGAATCAAATCAATTTGTTTACAACTGAGTCACACAATTATTTATTTTTAAATAAAAATCGTGTAAAAAAATAATGTTATTTCGTAATAATAATGTTATTTCGTAATAATAATGTTATTTCGTAATAATCATGTTATTTCGTAATAAGTACAAAATGCATTTTGTTTAGTGATTCTTCTTATGTTGATTCTCTGCATTTTGGAATCTTATGTACTTGCTTACATGAGGAGGGAATTTACGATAGTCAAAGCTTTGAACCATTACGCCATTCAGCATCTGCTGTGCGGGCAGTTAATTAACGATGTTTTGACATCGTCCTAATATATATATATATATATATATATATACAGAGTACAACGATAGATTACTTTGACTTGTCTGAAATTTTAACAATGGGTATTATAAAAAATATTCCGCGAATTTTAATTTGAGTTTTCGGGACAAGATTAATGGCATCATCTCCCACTTAAAAATCTAAAGATTTCCCTTAAATCTTAAGACCCCTTGAACTTTAGCCTTAAATTTGAGACATTTTCATATATATATATATATATATATATATATATATATATATATATATATATATATATATATATATATATATATATATATATATATATATATATATAAAATAGAATCAATCATGTGATGAGTTTTGCTCCAAAGGTGGATTATTATATTAGACATATTGTTTAAAATCATTATATCTTGATTGAATCTTCATAAGAGAATATGTTTTTGAAATCCTATCGATTTTTATTGATTTAAGTTTCTTCTTAAGCAGAGGATATATATATATATATATATATATATATATATATATATATATATATATATATATATATGTATATATATATATGTATATATATATATATATATATATATATATCAAGTTCGAAGTAAAGCTATAGCATCAACTCTCCCACTTATACAGTAATTAGGTAAAATGACAAAGGATTGGGATATGATACGTACAATCCACTTCCAATAGCAAAATAAAAGCAATGTCATAATAAGGCGATCGAAAGTACAGGTTTCGAAAAACTATTAATAAGAATAATAACAATAGTAGAAAATGAAATAAAGCAATTACGTAAGAAAAAATTCAACGCTAATTAGACTAAAATATAGTTTTTAAATGTGTATTTTTTAAAAATAATCCTTGTGACAGATAGTTATTCTTAAAGATATATCTGAAAGCCGGCTATAATCAAATGAAAAATATACAAAAATATTATATCAAAATTAAAAAATACTGAGAAAAGCTTTACGCGCAATCTATAAAACATGTTTTTAACGCAAACGGAATTTTTTTTTTAAATACAGTGCTAGACAGACCTAGTTTCACGTTTAGACCTATAAACATAGACACATTTAGATATAGATTAACATACTTAAAGACATCCACATATAAGTACTAATATATTCACATATATATATATATACACATGTATGTATATATACATACACGCACAAGCATAAATAGATGCCAGTTAAATAAATACGAATATGTTATGTATAGTTCGACAAAGTCAAAGTAAATCCCTCAGTAACGGGAAAATCCAGTATATAATTAAAGGCTAAATGGTAATACCAAGTCGAACAAGATCAATGTTTTGATAATAGAATACCATTTAGGATGATAGAAAGGAGGCATGAAGCTATTAGATTTAAACACAGAGTAATTATTCGGGAAAAGAATTTTATGATGTCCCCCTAATGAAATGAATATGTATTGTTAGAAATCCTTCGTAAGCTAGCAGTAAATATATATCAACTATCTCAAGCCAGGACGAAACCCGACCGCCCAAATGACAGTAAGCTCAATTTGTTTACACAAAGAGCATCGCTTCATACATAAATGGTAATTTGTATATCACTTCCCAATATGGCCAACCTCAAGCCAAGATTGAAACCCGACCACCCAAATGACAGTCTGACAGTCGGAGCTACACACACATATATATATATATATATATATATATATATATATATATATATATATATATATATATATATATATGTATATATATGTATGTATATATATATATATATATATAATGGGAATAAAAATAAAATATTTCAACAGTTAAATAAAGCATTTGTTCGTTATCTTGATGCTTTTGAATCGTTTAAGATTAACTAGACTATATTAATAAAGGAAATCCAAAACTATATTAGCAATGTATAAAATATATTTATAATTACATATGATAAAATTATAATTAAAAAAATGTATATATGTAAAAATATTTTTAACCTAATATATCTAATCTTAAATAAATAATTTACTAAATACTAATCATAGTGGGGGTGATAAGTAGTTAAATGGATTAATCCGTAATCTTATAAATACAGGACTGATAAATAAAAAAATATCCATTTTTAAATGTGGAAATAGATGAATCACAAAGGTAAGAAATTTATTTTTATCGTATGAAAAGGTTAGTAACTGCAATTAAAAATAGGAAATTGGATCAAATGTTTGTAACATGTCTTCTTCCTAAGATTAAGGGTGGTGGTGTTTGATCAGCACTGCTGGGGAGCCATGATGTAATATACTGTTTTGTTTTTAAATCCCCGAAACAGTGTTTCATGGTAAACAACTGATGATCCCTTGAAAAATAAATTATTGGTACTATAGTAAATTCGAGAGCGAGTTGATGCAGTGATTGCAGGTGATTAAATAACTTACTGACTATATGGTTTTCTAACGAATGATAAAAAATATTTTTTGTATAGTTTTAAAGGTTAAAAACTTCAAAGACTATATATATATATATATATATATATATATATATATATATATATATATATATATATATATATATCACGTTGCATTTGTATGTATACTCAGGTCTGTGCAAAGAATTTCCTTAAATAATCAAAGGACCAATTTAGTACACAGGCTGAGAATAAACAAAAAAACTCGATTCGAACCTGTTTCTCCTACAGAGAAACCACATGACACGGGTGTCGAATTTGCGCAAGTGACTAACGAGCGGCATTAAAACGGCTGAATATGGGCAGATAACTCATCCCCTACCTGTTTACATTTTTATTTGTAACTATGATCTTCTAGAATATGCGACGAACAGCGAGCACTATGAATTTTTTATATTGTTCATATTGGCATCTGAAAGAGATATACCAACTGTCCATTCGTAATGGATATATTTTTTATATCGTTCATATTGGCATCTGAAAGAGATATACCAACTGTCCATTCGTAATGGATATATTTTACTACAGTTTATGTCTGAAAACTTTTTCTGATGTTGATCAAAATCCATTCAATGATCTGCATTCTAGAAAATCTCTAAAAGTTCGGGCTTAAGCTTAAAGAATCCTAAGGAAAACTGAAATTTAGGCAATCTTGTTAAATTCCTCTTAAATAGCTAAAGATAACATGATATGAAAATCCAAAATATTTTAACTTTCAAAACGGGAACGTGTGCCTATATTATTACCCATTACACACCCTTGAAATATTTTAATGGACCTAAAAAACTGAGATTATTTATTATTTATTTATATATTAATACCGTTATTTAAAATTAAATAAAAATCGGTGATATCAAAACTTTACTTTTTCTTTGTCCTCTATGCAAGAAACTTAATTAAAATAAATGTAACCACATTTAACACCCTTACACCTAATTGTATTCTAAAACTAATATTAATTACGTAATTATTTTCGGGGTTTGCCGTACAAAAATACACACACACTCACTCGCGAGGAGGAGGATAATAAATAGGATAATATATAGGGATAAAGACCAGAATCCTTTCTTTCACATGAAATGATTATATCTCGAAAACTATAAAGTTTGGACTATTTCTCTGTTTTGTTTTACCTAAAACGTCTTTCTTACTCCTCAGTATATTTTTCTCGTTTGCTCCTTTTATATGTAATTCCGCCTCGCTTTCCTAACTTTTCCGCTACAGTTATATCTTTGTTTTTTTTTTTTTGTTCTTTTTTTAGAAGTCCCCATTATTTTATTCCCTACTGATATATACTTATATCTCTCTTTATTTTATAATTGCTATTTTTACCTACAGACATATGCATATATATTTATAAATATATGTTTTTTTATTTTTCTATATTTATTTGTACATTCATTTCTGATGTAAATATATGATTTTATGATTTAATATAAATTTTCCTTGGAATTTTCTAGTTTTCAAACAATTTTAATTTACTCATGAAATGTCTTCTAAGATATGACAACAACTCTCCTATTTAATACAAATATATTACGTCGCATGGGACCGACGGATACAAGTCAGTAAGCAATCATGTTCACGTCCATCAGTTCCATTTAAAATTATACGTTCTAAACATACAGAGAATTGCTTTTCGTTGTTGCTAATATGTTAAAGAACACACACCTTTTATATTTTTTAATCAAGCACAAGTAATTTGTTCATTTCATAAGCAATTTTGAAAGACTACAATCTTTGTCAGTAAATGCATATATATATATATATATATATATATATATATATATATATATATATATATATAATATTATTTTGTATTCCTGCACGTCACCAATTGAAAACGAATAAAGAAAAGTTATAAGCTTTTATACTTTTCGTATTCTTTTTTATACATTTCCATTCATATATATATATATATATATATATATATATATATATATATATATATATATATATATATATATATATATATATATATATACTAGCAAAAGTACCCGTCTTTGACCGGGTTAAAAAACAGCCTACAGAAAATGGACTCTGATTTATGAAAGTATGATAGGTTATGAAAAGGAAGGGTAGTAATTTTGGGTTGAATTTGGGGGTATCAAAACCAAAGCAAAATATAATGAAAGTAAAAATAAAATAGATAAACCCCATAATTTATTATACCATACCTGTTCACACTGAAACACTTATCACAATATTCTGTGGATCTATATTAAAAAACCTTGTTAACTTTGTGACATATTTCCATTCTATGGAGGTCAGGTGCGAACGAACACCCCATAATTTTATTATACCATATTTCTTCAAACTGAAACATAATTATCAAAGTGTACTTACGCAGCTAGATATGAAAAGTCTTTATTAAAGTGTGTGCCTATTTCCATTCTATGGAGGCCAGGCGCGAACGCAGACCCCACAATTTTATTATAACATCCCTATTTAAGTTAAAACATACTTATCAAAGTATTCTTATGTACATCTATATCAAAAACACCTGTAAACGTTTTTTTTAAATTTTTAAATTTTTTATTTCCATACCCTGTGAACCAGGCGCGAACGCAGACCCCACAATTTTAATGAACTACTGTTCTGCCAGATCAAACGTACCCATTCCTGTGTCTCGATACATCTTCAATCATTATATGTAATCTGTTTTTTAAAATAGTCAACGATATAGGTGCCTATTCGTGACCAGACACACACACCCACACACACAGACATACAGCTTTATATATATATATATATATATATATATATATATACTAATACTCTCTATCGAAATACAAACCTTATTTATATGTGTTAAAGTTTCCATTCTATTATTTGCGTGCATTAGTAGACAGAATTTTGTTGACTTCGGGCGAAAAATATACAATTATATTTTTCTCATTAAAGGAATATATTTTGTAATAAAATATATCCATTAGTTGATGCTTATATAAATATATGCAATATAACTTTTAAAAACAGTGCAATTTTTTATGCATTGAAAATCATTTTTTTTATCTGAAAGGTGCATTTATCTGTTATTTAGAAGTAAAAGAACATCCGTCCAAATTTTGCATCACTTTCATGTCCTATTGCAAAGATTAACATCAAAATGTAATGTTACCTAAACTTAGGTCTAGAATCTTTATCCCCATCTTGATTAAAATCCATTACAGGATTTCGATTCTAGAAAATACCTTAAATTCGAGGCATATGCTCGATGATTTTAAGAAGAAATTGAGATTCAGAAAATGTTTTATTAGAATCTGATTTAAATCACATTTAAAACAAATCTGAAATATTTGAATTTTATGTCCCTTAAAACCTATTTTAAATTCCCCAAGAAATTAAAATTGGAGAATATTCATTAATTGATGGCTAATATCTATTGTGAAAATTACCCCCCAAAATGGAGACATTTCAATTTTCATGAAAGGCTCTCAACATTTTTTACACCCTTTGGATAAAACAAAATTAAATTACATAGAGCCCACATTTGGAAACTTTACGCATAGCAGCTGCGTTCCAAAACACCATAGTGGTTGGTTAGTTTAAGAATATACATTAAAATATATAAACCTATACCCATGTCTGAGTTTATAAAGAGAAATATAACGTTTGCTGTAGACCTGTTTAGGAGAATATAATAAATATTCGTAATTAAGGTCATTTGATTTCGTCCTTTATTTTAAATTAATTATATCAATGTAAAGTTAAAAGTTGTATGTATAAAAACTGAACGAAAAATTAAAAAAAATTAGTTACCTGCAGGATTTCTCCTGATGAGGTCCCGTATTCCACTTCATTAGCCGGCATTTTTTAACAATTAAAACTTATCCAAAAGATGTTTTCTTTTAAGTAAATTAACTACAGTTAATTTTTGACTTTTGGAATCCGAATTTTAATATGAAACCTTATATAACTTAAAATGAAGCTCGCATATAATTTGTTTATATAACAAAGTTGTACTTTGATGTTTTCACAATCGGATTATTTTACCAGTTATTCCTTTCGGGCTTTCGTGTTTTTATATAATTTCCGAAGAATATTTCGACGTTGTATATCAACTTTTTAGGTTTAAGAGACGAAATAGCGTAATAAAATTACGAAGAAGAATATTGTTTGCAATTTGAAGAGAGGCATTGGTCTTAAAAATGTCGAACTTTTTGTTTCCGAAGAGAAAAAAAATCCTTGTTTTGTGAATCCACCTCTATCATTTGTTGTTGCTTTTGGTTTGACAGCTTGCTGAGTAGAAAGCGTTGCTTTAACTAGTCCTGTAGATGGCGCACTAACGACATACGTCAGACATTTTCAATAAAGTTTTTTGTTTCTTTTCTTTGGAGAAGAACATAAAGGTAGCAATAATGATGAACTATGTCGTCCAGGAAAGCCACGGGGTGGGTGAAGCAGCTAACCATTCGTCATATCATATTCCATAAAAAGTGAAAGAGAAAGAAAGAGGGAGAGAGAAAGATAGAACTGTGAGAGAAATGCTCCATAAAAAATGAAACACAACTCTGCCTGTTCGGGACTTTTGTATTTGAATCATGAACCTCTATTATGGTGGAGATAATATCTGTTGATTAACTATAAAATATGTTTTTTCTCTCTTTAAAAAATTTGTTCATTACATGTTTGAAGAAATAAACGTTTAAACAAAAGAAACAGAAAATAACATTGAACAAAAAACGTAAAGCTATAATCTAAGCATTAACCAAATTAATTCATATTTCACATGATGTAGGAGGTTGCACGAGTTGACAGTGAAGAGAAAGAAAACAAAAACTCTGGATGACCTTTGTACATCTACCATCTCAACAATGAGGAGATTTATCTCTACCTTTCCAGCCACCTCCCACTCTATTAATCCTTCTCAAGCTTCTGTAAACAAGAGGGAGGGATGGGATTATTAGACTAACAACTGATTGTAAAAAGTGAACTATTCAAACGGTGAGTAGGTTGCAAACAATTTAAGGCGAGGCAAAATGGAATACCAAGCAAACAGTTATGAAAGGCAAACAATTTCAAGGAAAGCTCGATTAATCTATGACAGTGTACGTTTCTCTAATTCATTCTTGAAAATTCGTCCACTTTAATAACGCTAAACCGGCAGCAATAGTTGATGTACTTTCGGTGTCACGTCCTAGTCTTTACCACTTCTTCTTTTTCGCGTCGTTTCTTTCTTTTTTCTCTCCCCGCAATGTATTGCTGCGGTACCATTTTTCTATCAAATCCATTTACGGACGCCTGCCTTATCATAACGCATATACATCGATATATGTAACATTGTATGTCTATACATATGTTGTCACTGCTAGTTTAGTATTTTAAAACTAGGATAATACTTTTATTACTTAATACTAATTATTTAATACTATTATTAATTTTTAATTTTTATTTGTACTAAGTTTTATTTATTTGAATCAATTTTGGAAAAACAGATCACACGGCATAAGAATCAATATGATAGAACGCATATTACCTTTAAGCAGGTCCTATTATAGAAACAATTTAGTAGATAGAATACTATAAGCGAAACATTGTTTTAGATCACAGATTAATAGAAAGGAATTCTATACTGTAAATTAGCAAAAAAAGAACCCCCCTCTCTCTCTCTCTCTCTCTCTCTATCTATCTATCTATCTATCTCTTTCTTCCCCCCACACTGGTCAAGAAGTATCCCGAATCTCATATTAATTTAATTATACAAAATAAAATTCAATCATAACGAATTCTAGTTCATCCGTACACAAATCAAATATTTTTTTTATTTATGTTTACTTGTAAATTAAACCCCCCAACCGTAAAACTCACACACAAATCAGTGGGTTACCTCTCTAATAACTTTGTACAAATAGTTTTTATACCGTGGATAAAGGCTTAACAAGTTAGATGAAAGCAGTTTTTGCAGTCCTTTTCGGCCAATTTTATTCCGAGAGTCTTGTTTTTATTTCAGTTTTCTCGGTTAACGCTGGGGCACACGTCCCACTAGTGAATATAACTTATATAAAGTCAAATAGAATTTCTTAATGTGGTGTTGACGGGTATATATTTCTAAACAAAAACCAAGTATAAACATATTCCGTTTCAAAGATTTAGGCCAATTTATTTGCAGTTCCCAGGGAAGTCTTTACTCTTGCTCATCACTCAATCCCTTTTCGGTTCCCCCCTTTATATATCGTAATTTGATTCTTTTTTTCTTTTTCGGGAAAGGCATAAAATAAGTCAACAAAATATGTTACAGCATTAACTGATAACGTAATAGTTTTGCCTAGCTGATTGTACCATTTTGACACACACGAGTTGCCGTGAAAATTTTATAACACATTTTTTTCAGAAATAATTCAGGTAGAAAAACGTGTGAAAATTCAATATATATATTTTCCAGAAATGTTATTACTATTTCAATATTTAAGATATTTTTTCTTACTTTCTTAATAAATAGAATTAAGTAAATTTTAAAACCTACTTTCGAGAGTGTTTTTATCGCAACTTTTCACTTTCAGTCGTCTCTTCTTTAATGAAATCATTTTTAACGGAATTTTGATGTCAGATGCACTGCAGCTTTACGTGAAATTATAAGTTTGATGTAAGAATGGAAGATGGTATAAAGTCCTACTTTTTTGTAATTAGGTTCGCCTCTCTCTCAACTCTTGAAATGTATTTACACCTCCAAATAGAGCGTGTGTCCTGTTCATCGCTGAATTCTTTTTCAAACCATCAAGCGAGTTGGATCCCAAATGTTGGGACTGATGGGGCATGCGTGGGAATGATGGGACAGCCAATTCTGAATTTTTTCAGAGATATGACATAGAGCTGAGTCCGGTTGTCACTCGCATGTTCTGCATACAGCAACTCTCCCTATTCAGTGTTTGAAAACAGTGAACAACAACTTAATATATTGTAAGTCTTAAGTGCTGCGACTCTGATAAAGAGTATCGAACTTCCTTGACGAATGTCGTTGTGTGGACACAATCAAAACGACTGCTACGATTCTTTTTACTAGCCATTTATTCCATCTTTCTTTCGCAATTCTTCAGCTCAAATCTCACGGCCTTAAAGTATCAACAAATTATCTTCAAATTTACTAATCGAACACAGAAACCGCAATACTTTACCCGTATTAGATATTCCAAATTGTTCTAAAATTAAAGAATATCTAAACTATTAAATTTGTTTTGAAAACCCTGTATAAACCGAAAGGCCAATTAGCTCAGCCAGAAGAAACCATTCATCACAGAATGGGAGCCACTTCTTCGAGAGTGTAATTACAATTAACATTTGTTTTTGCTTTAATCAAGAATGAATGCAGATAATACAGCGCCTACCTCTGACATATGTATTAACATTTGTATTCTTATTTTTTTCATTTTCATAATTTGGAAGTTTTAAGTTAATAAAATAAACCCCAGTCTTTGCGGTTTATAAATATACGACTCGAATACGATCCTCAGAATAGTATTTAAAAATTCCTAATAGATTAGTTGTATGACCGCTTGATTCCTCGTGAAATTTAATTCGGGAAAAGTTGTTTTCGATTTTCGTATAAGACTGTTTTCAGGTGCATCTCCAGACAGACAAAGGAATAGAGACGATGCATATACATTGTTCTACTAAATATGAGTTTGTTGCGTTTGTTTCCCCAAGGTTTTTACATATATTTTTTAATAACGAATGTATATATATATATGTATATATATATATATATATATATATATATATATATATATATATATATATATATATATATATATATATATATATATATATATATATCAAATAGACTCCAAAACTAAGGGACAACATTTATTTTAAAACCTAATATTTGTTAGAAATAACAACTGTGAAAAGTTGAAATTTTGATAACTGGTAGCCGTTATCATTCATAATAACATACTAGAATTTGAATCATTTGCAAAGGAAAGAAAAAGAATTATAACAATTATTTATTTATTTTCAAAATTGGAACATCCAAAAGTAAGGGACAAAATTGAGAAAAACAATGTAAACACTATGCTATATTCAAATTTTTTATTTCCTCTAACGAATAAGTCTTACTTAGTCATTTGTAAACGTTTCATCAGCCGGCACCATGGCGAAACGCTAAAAACTTGATTACTTTGTGAGACAAGTTATTGTGAAGCTACACAAGGAAAAGCACACCATTAGAGAGATTTCAGAGAAAGTGAAACGT
Organism: Euprymna scolopes; assembly: GCF_053919585.1. Lineage (NCBI taxonomy): Eukaryota > Metazoa > Mollusca > Cephalopoda > Sepiida > Sepiolidae > Euprymna > Euprymna scolopes. The sequence continues at coordinate 53,736,818 of NC_136496.1, forward strand.
TCCAAGGCAGGGTTGTTAAATCCTACAATGATACTGGCAAAATAGTTAGTGCTTTTAAAACCGGCAATAATATCTGATTCATTAATGGTGTCGGTTTAAAAAGATTCGAATTCGATTCTTATATGAATATTCAACTCTCGATTCCGATTCATAGAATAATGAGTCGACTGAACAAAACTTTGATATCCAACTAACGATTGTAGTTAAAAAATGATTCTCGGCAGCTAAAGAAAATTACCGACTGTTCACCTATGGTGAATATTATATGACAAGGGTTGAGTAATGCCAACTTATTCTGATTCAATACAGCCGATAATGATTAGAGGTATGAAAAATACCTTAGTTATTTTGACATTTCCTCCTCTCAAACTCTATGCAATATTAAAGGCTAAGAATTTAGTTTCCTCTAATATTTCACTCATAGGAGGATGTATTTATACCGCTATTTAATTAATTAGAAAAATTAGTAAGAAAGCCAACCATCTGTTTTTCCATAGTCACCTTTTAAGTGCTAACGAAACATAAGGCTGTTTTACTCTGGTGAGAACTTTAAATTTAATTTTTTTTTAATTACTGCATCGAAGTAATTAAGCAACTTTTAGATGAATAAAAAATATAACGCATGAGTTTTCAATATTCGAATGCTGCTAATTGAGATTCGATTAGCGCTAGCGTTTGGACTGAATTTACGTGTTTAGCAAATAGAAAGATGCCAGCCACGAAAAACGATGTCTTCTAATTGTTCACATTTCTATCGCCGGACTATTCGTGCAAATATAAAAACCTCAAATAAATATATTATAAAAAACTCTTTTTTTATCAAATAAAGTCGAGGCATTATCTTTATCACAATGCAAATGCTTTGAAAATTTTGACTCAAAAGTGAATAGTTAAAATGATTGAATGGATCCCGGCACAGATTACGTAGTCGGTTATAACGAGTTTAAATCCAATCGGATCAAGTGCGTTCACTTACATTGCAACGCTACTGAGAAAGCTTTTTAAATACTCATGCTAAAAGCTACTTGGAGATATGGGAAATTAGATTGTCAGTTGGATGACAAAATTTGATTACTTAAAGGGAACGGCTGACATTGGTGTCGAAGACAATCCAGTTGTGTCGTAAGAAAATCAGTGCGTTTTCAGTTTGCAGTATCTAATAAGATGATAAAATGTTTATATGCCGCAAAAACTGATAAACATCAATTCTAAAAAGGAATGTGCGATTTTAAGAGCTCAGTTGTACCTTAAGTTTATTTTAAATATTTCAAGTTCGCCTTCGTCTTATCTGGCAGCTATTCTTGACATGGTCAAGGAGTTGCATATTTAAAGACAGGAAGCAGAATCAAGAACTTTTCTATAATCGACAATGATGATAAATGTATATTTAGTAAAATCAGATTTTTATAGTTATAGGCACTTTTCTTCTATCTCTTCTGAACATTATCTAAGTATAATAATTCCATTACTAACTTTTACTTTTTCTCAGAATACAACCGCCGCCTGGAAGAAACGGAGAGGTGGGCAGCTTAAACTGTCTACAGTCAAAACAGATCTGAAGCGTGTTTCGGGCCCTCAAATCTTTAATGTTCGTTGCTGGAATCAAGAGTGGCTAATTCATGTAGAGGACCCAGCCGCCGACTGGCGTGCATGTGTCACGTTGGTGCGAGATGTGGAGATTCGTTTGAAGCCGGCTCAGCTCACATCAGATGAATGCTGCCACACATGCAGAAATAACTTTTAATTATCAAAATCATACTTAGCACAATTGCTATCATTTTTATCCATTCTGTTCTTTACCTCCTGGATATTTTCTGCGTAAACGAGATACAAATAATTGTAATTTATTATTCTAACTAATTTGCAAGATCTGCGTTGACTTTTACTATTTCATAACACTTTACATATATATCAAGTTATATTTTTCATTTGTGATTAATTTATGCAATAACAAATGACAAAGAAGGAGATAGTGGGAAAGTGAGGTAGTGCATAAGGAGATAGCGAGATTGCGACAATAATATTGATTCATTCTTAAAATAGTTCTGTCTACAGACATTTGAATTTGAATTGACAATTGTAAAAAGTAAGAAAAACTTTTAAACCTCGTTTTTTATTTTTAATGCTTTAGTAAAATTAATCTTAGAAAGATAAATGATTTGTTTCGATTTTTATACTTTATTTATGATTGATGTGAATGAAATAATAAACATAAATGGGTAAAAATCTAATTTGATTCTTAAATGTTATTTTGTAATGTCAATAATGTAAATTATAATGTCAATAATGTAAATTATAATGTCAATTATAATGTCAATAATGTAAATTATAATGTCAATTATAATGTCAATAATGTAAATTATAATGTCAATATGTAAATTATAATGAAGAAATAATTCTGCTAGTTCCGTTGAAAAGGGTTACATTTAAAAGATCCATGATATCAGACGGGTCAGGGTTTCTTATTTCTCATTTAGTCAATATAAAATAAAAATGCGATTTTGTTGGGTCTACGTCGTAGATTTGAACAGTGTGAGAAAATATCGGTAAAATAAAAGATATAATCTAGCAGTAAGATTGCGGATTACTTTCCTATATCAATGTCACCTCGAACGATCACCCCCTTTTTAACCATAAAGTGTTTATAAGCATCCATTTAAAATTTATTTAGCCGAGGAAAAACCGTTAAATAATTCTCATCTCGCCCCTCTCAATATTCTTATGGCTTCCATCGGTTTTTGTATTATTTTATTATTGTAATTGAGATTTAATCCTTGTTTATTAATTCGCATTAACCACAATTAAATCTATAAAATGATGCGGAATTCAGGATTTCTTCGGCAATTCCAACATTCTCGATCACTTCCTGTATAATGTGGAGAAGCCACATTTAGATTCGTTAACTTAGTCACGGAATTATAAATAGATTTTCAAATTTAGGATTAGAGTTGGGGTTATCTTTTTCATTATGAAGTAAATTCCAGAATTTGTTTAATGAAAATGGCATAGACAACTGCCTTATGCCTCACCCTCCTTAAATATCTCTTAGCTTCATTCCTTACTTATCTCATCTATATGATTAGCTATCTCTTCTACTTTAACTGATCCGGAAACGTATAATGATTAACGCTTATTAATAATAAGTGGGTGATTATTCTATGGTAAATTTGAACAGAAAGTGATCTCTAATTGTAAAGTTGAAATCGTGTCATTTTTAGTTTAATTACTATTTAACATGCTTTAAAAACAATCCGACAAATAAGAAGAATCTCACCTTAAAAGTTTAAAAATGCACGAAATTAAATTTTTTTACATTTAAATCATTTTTACATTTCAATCATTTTTACATTTTAGTCATTTTTACATTTAAACCATTTTTACATTTAAACCATTTTTACATTTCAAACATTTTTACATCCCAATCCTTCTTACATTTCAACCATTTTTACATTTTACTCATTTTTACATTTCAATTATTTTTACATTTCAATCATTTTCACATTTCAATCATTTTTAATTTCAATCAATTTACATTTCAATCATTTTTACATTTCAATCATTTTTACATTTAAACCATTTTGTAATTTTAACCATTTTTACGTTTCAATAATTTTTAAATTTCAACCTTTTTTATATCAACATCCTTCTTACATCACAGTCTTTCTTACATTTTAATTATTTTTACATTTCAATCATTTTTACATTTCAATCATAATTACAGTTAAATCATATTATGTAACATACGATTTCACGTAATCTTATTTAAAATCACTCCATTAGAAAATGGATTTATTTATTTTAGAAATTATTTTTTTTTTATTTTACCAAAAAGATTTTATTTTTATTTCAATAATTGCACGTACTAATCATGTTCATATCTATAAAATTCATCGTTGTGTATTTTTTGTATAGTCTTCAAATTTAATTAAAACAAATAATATGCAAATTCTGAACGCAAAATACAAAACATCTTAAAATAACAAAATAATATTTCTCATAAAAACCTGAACAATGCCGGCTATATCGGTTATCGGCCTATACTTTTGTGCATTTTTCTAATTATTCTTAGAACTAGCGCAGTATCATATAATACTAAACCTATTATTAGACTGCGTTGGTGTTCAGGTAACATAGAACAAGTAATACTGTTTGGTCCATATTTATTTACTAGCGGGGCCACCCGACGTTGCTCGGGACCGTATAAACAATGAGAAAATTGAAGTTGATTTTGAACATATTTGTTATTCTTCGGATAGAGAAATTTTTAATGTCTATGTATCATTAGCTTTTTCGAGCAAATGAATATTTTACCTACCCTATGACGAGTATTACACGTATCAACTAATTGTACCTTATCTAGGATAAGTAATTTATACCATATATATGAAATAATGTTTCCTTTGCGGGGATGGGTAATATACAACACATATTTAAAATAATTTTACCTACCCTCGGACGGGTAATTAAAATAAATACATGAAACAATTTCACATACTATCGGCAGGTATTGTACAACATTTCAAATAATTTCTCTTACCACCAAGTCTACCATAATTTTAAGAAAACTGAAACAATTTTTAGAAAGTAGCTCGGGACCGTACAAACAATGAGAAAATTGAATTTGATTTTGAATATATTTGTAATTCTTAGGAGGTAGAAATTTTTAATGTCTATGTATCATTTGCTATTTCGAGCAAACGAATATTTTACCTAGCTAGGACGGGTATTAGACGTATGAAATAATTGTATCTTACCTAGGGTAGATAATTTACAGCATGTATATGAAATAATTTTACCTTTGCAAGGACGGTGAATATACAACACATATTTAAAATAATTTTACCTACACTAAGACGGGTCATTTAAATAGATATATTAAAGAATTTCACAAACTTTTTTTACCCCAAAACTCAAGAGCACGTTTAAAATTAACATAATCATGCTTCTTTCTACCCACTACTACAACCATCACATCATTCCCGGATGAGTACATAAAATATTTTAACAAATATAGATCACCCCCTATAGAAACTGGCCTAGGAAACTTTCATAGAAAACCAACAATATATATGTATTAATCTAATTGTGAGATCATTAACTGTTTAAGCCATAACTGGAATTGACTTCAAAAATGAAGTAATTTTGAGATAGAAAATTGTTTAAGCCATTTCCGGTACAAACATTATATTTCACCACGCTCATTTAATCCAGGGCGACGCTGATTATTTTGCTAATATATATTTGCCCCTATCTCATTCAATCCCGGGCAACGCCAGGAATTTTGCTCATATATATTTCCATCAATCTCCTTCAATCCCGGGCGACGCCGGGGATATTGCAAATAAATTATCTCACATATCTCATGCAAATTTGAGTAATGCCGAATATTCTGCTTTTGTATAAGTGCAGCTATCTAATACAATCCCGGGCGTATTAGTCTATTCTGTATTTGTACCTATATCATTTAATCCCAGGCGATGCCAGGTATTCTGTTAGTATTTATCTGCACCTGCATTATTAAATCCTATATATTTCCACCTATCTCATTCAATATGGGGCGATGAAGGATATTCTGCTAATATATATTTCCACCTATCTCATCCAGTCCCAAGCAACGCCAGGTATTTTGCTAATATATATTCTAACCTATTTCATTCGATCCCGGGCAACGCCAGATGTGCTGCTAGTATATATCTCAATCAATCCAATGAAATACTGGACGACGCAAGGTATTCTGTTAATATATATTTCAATCAATCTAATTCAATCCAAGGCAACGCCAGGTATTCTGCTAATATATATTTGTATCTATCTCATTGGATCCCAGGTGCCCGTGTATTCTGCTTGCATATATTTGCATGTATCTCATTCAATTCCGGAGGATTCCGGGTAATCTGTAAGTATATATGTGGCCGTATGTCGTTGAATCCCATAATTCTTGGATATGCTACAAATTTCCACAATCATTTTTCATAATTAAACCTACATATCTCCCCACTCTTACTAAAATAATAACTTTGATACATTTCACATGTAATCATTTTTCATAATTCTTTGATATGTTACTAATTTTGACAATTATTTTCACGATTGAATTCACATTATCCCCCTCGTACTAAAGTAATAACTTTCATACATTGTCTGGCGCTGTTTATTTTATTACAAACACATCAATAAAATAAATCACATTTCATCATTTTTCATAATTCTTGGATATGTTACTAATTTCGACAATCATTTTTAATGATTTAACTAACATAATCGCGCCTCTCCTACTAAAATACGGAGACATTGTTTGACTGGTTATTTCATTACAAACACACCAATCAAATAACTCACATTTCAACACTTTTCATAATTCTTGGATATGTTACTAATTTCGACAATCATGTTTCATGAGTTAACCCACATTATCGTACATCTCTTACTAAAATAATAACTTTGAGGCATTGTCTGGCTGGTTCTTTCATTACAAACACACCAATCAAATAACTCACATTTCATCATTTTTCATAATTCTTGGATATGTTACTAATGTCGACAGTAATTTTTCATAAATAACCCACATAATTCCCCTCCTCTTACTAAAATAATAACATTGAGACATTGTCTGGCTGGTTATTTCATTACACATAACAATCAAATAACTCATATTTCATCATTTTCATAATTCTTGGATATGTTACTAATTTCAACAATAATTTTTCTTGATTTAACCCAAAGTATAGCCCCGCTCTTACTAAAATAATAACTTTGATACATAATCTGGAGTGTGTATTTCATTACGAACACACCAATCAAATTACAGAAATTTCATAATTTTTTATAATTCTTGGATATGTTACTAATTTCGACAATCATTTTTTATGATTTAACCCAATTAATACACACCCTCTTTCTAAAATAGTAAATTTGAGACTTTATCTGAGCTGTTTGTTTCATTATAACACACAAATCAAAAAAAATTTATTTCATCACTTTTCATAATTCTTGGATATGTTAATAATTTCGACAATCATTTTTCATGATTTAACCCACATAATCCACTTCCTCTTACTAAATTAATAACTTTGCTACATTGATCTACATAAAGCATTTTGTATTCCAAGTAGTCACCCATCTGATAATGACCAGACTCCATGTTGCTTAACTAGTGATCTGCATAAATCATTTGGTAATCCCAAGTAGTCACCCATCTTAGAATGACCAACCTCATTGTTGCTTAACTTTGGTGATCTACATAAAGCATTTTGTATACCCAAGTAATAACCCATCTTAGAATGACCAACCCCATTGTTGCTTAACTTTGGTGAGCTACATATAGCATTTTGTATTCTCAAGTAGTCACCCATCTAATAATAGCCAGACTCCATGTTGCTTAACTTCAGTTATCTGCATACATCATATGATACTCCCAAGTAGTCACCCATCTTAGAATGACCAACCTCATTGTTGCTTTACATTGGTGAGCTACATAAAGCATTATGTATTCCCAAGTAGTCACCCGTCATATAATAGCCAGACTACATGTTGCTTAACTTTAATGATCTGCATAAATCATTTGGTAATCCCAAGTAGTCACCCATCTTAGAATGACCAACCTCATTGTTGCTTAACTTTGGTTATCTACATAACTTGGATGGCTACTTGGGAATGTTGCTTAATTTGGTTATCTACATAAAGCATGTTGTATTCCCAAGTAGCCACCCATTTGTTAATGTTGCTTAATTTGGTTATCTACATAAAGCATGTTGTATTCCCAAGTAGTCACTCATTTGTTAATGACAAAGACAATGTTGCTTAACTTTGGTGATCTACATAAAGCATTTTGTATTACCCAGTAGTCACCTATCCGATAATGACCAAGATAATGTTGCTTAACTTTGTTGATCGACAGAAAGCATTAGGTATTTCCAAGTAGTAACCCATCTGATAATGACTAGGTTACATGTTGCTTAACTTTGGTGATCTACATAAAACATTTGATATTCCCAAGTGGTCACCCATCCGATAATGATCAGACTCCATGTTGCTTAACTTTGGTGATCTACATAAAGTATTTTGTATTCCCAAGTAGTCACCCATCTGATAAGGACACGGCTACATGTTGCTTAACTTTAGGTATATACATAAAGCATTTTGTATTCCCAAATAGTTACTCATCTGATAAGGACACGGCTATATGTTGCTTAACTTCAGGTATATACATAAAGCATATGATATTTCCAAATGGTCACCCATCTGATAATGACCAAGACAATGTTTCTAAACTTTGGTGATCTACACAAAGCATTTGGTATTCCCAAGTATACACCAATCTGATAATGACCAAAACAATATCGCTTAACTTTGGTGGTCTACATAAAGCATTTAGTATTTCCAAGTAGTCACCCATCTGATAATGGCCAGTCTACATTTTGCTTAACGTTGGTGATCTGCATAAAGCATTTCGTATTCCCAAGTAGACACCGATCTGATAATGGCCGGACTCCATGTTGCTTAACTTTGATGATCTTTGTAAAGCATTTGGTATTCCCAAGTAGTCACCCATGTGATAATGACAAGACTCAATGTTGCTTAACTTTAGTGATACACATAAATTATTCTTTATTCCCAAGTAGTCAGCTATCTGAAATGTCCAAGACAATGTTGCTTAACTTTGGTGATCTACAAAAAGCATTTGGTATTCCCAAGTAGTCACCCATCCAATAATGACAAAGACAATGTTGCTGAACTTTGATGAACTACATAAAGTATTTGGTATTTCCAAATAGTCACCCACCTGATAATGACCAAGACAATGTTGCTTTACTTAGGTGATCTACATAAAGCATTTTGTATTTCCAAGTAGTAACCCATTTGTTAATGACCAAGACAATGTTGCTTAACTTTAGAGATCTATACAAACCATTTGGTATTCCCAAGTAGTCACCCATCTGATAATGACAAGACAATGTTTCTTTACTTTAGTGAGCTACATAAAGCATTTTGTATTCCCAAGTAGTTACCCATCTGATAATGACCTAGACAACGTTGCTTAACTTTGGTTATCTACATGAAGCATTTGTTATTCCCAAGTAGTAACCCATCTTCAAAATTGTCAAATTGGACCTGTAGAGTAGAAGCCCTTCAAAATTGTCAAGTCCAACCCATACTGCACAAGCGCCTTCAAAATTGCAATATTAGACCTATACTGCACAATGACCTTCAAAATTTTTCAAATCGGACCTATACTGCACAAGCACCTTAAAAATTTTCAAATCGGACCTATACTGCACAAGAACGTTAATTTTTTTCAAATTGGAGATATACAGCACAAGCACCTTGAAAATTTTTCAAATCGGACCTATACTGCACAAGCTCCTTCAAAATTCTCAAATCAGACCTATACTGCACAAGCACTTTCAAACTTGTCAAATAGGATCTATACTGCACAAGCACCTTCAAAAGTGTCAAATCGGACCTATACTGTACAAGCACCTTAAAAATTTAGCAAATACGACTTATACCACACAAGCACCTTAAGATTTTTCAAATCGGACCTATACTGCACAAGCACTTTCAAATTTTTCAAATCGGACATATACTGCACAAGCACCTTCAAAATTGTCAAATAGGACCTATACTGCACAAGCACGTTCAAATTTTTCAAATTGGAAATACACTGCACAAGCACCTTAAAAATTGTCAAATCGGACCTATACTGCACAAGCACCTTCTAATATTTTCAAATCTGACCTATACTGCATAAGCACCTTCAAAATTGTCAAAGCAGACCTATACTGCGCAAGCACCTTAAAAATTTTCAAATCGGCCTATAATGCACAAGCACCTTCAAAATTGTCAAATCGGACTTATAATGCACAAGCATCATCAAAATTATTCAAATCAGACCTATACTGCACAAGCACCTTCAAAATTGTCGAATCAGACCTATATTTAACCTATGTCATACAATCCTGGGCGACGCCTGGTATTCTGCTAGTACACATCAACCTATGTCATACAATCCCGGGTGACGCCGGATGTTCTGCTAGTGCTATTTCATCCAATCCTGGGCTATGCCGGGTATTTTGCTAGTACAGATATCCACCTATGTAATCCATCCCGCGCGAAGCTGGGCATTTGGCTAGTACATATATTAACCAATTTTTTCCAATCCCAGGCGTTGCCGAGTGTTCTGATAGGAAAAGTTCCATGAATTTTATCCAATCCCAGGCTATGTCGGGTAATCAGCTAGAATATAATTCATGCTAGTGCTATGTCATACAATCCCGGGCGACGCTGGGTATTTTGCTAGTACATATTATCCAATTTTATCCAATCCCTGGCTACGCCGGGTATTCTGCTAGGAAACATTCAATGTATTTCCACTTACGTCGGCTAATTATATCAACCAATTTTTTCCAGTCACAGGCGACGCCGAGTGTTCTGATAGGAAAAATTCCATGAATTTTATCCAATCCCAGGCTGTGATGTTTGGAATATGACATCTTGTCTTAATTTAATATACGAAAAATATATAATACGCATCTTTTTTAATTGGTCTTTTGGCTAAGATCAATGTGTAGTATCTGTTCTTAGATTTTCATCTTTCGCCCCCCCCCCACTAAGAAAATAAGGAGGAGATCATAGCTGCAGAGAAACAAACGTTAATCGAAAATAAGGAGGATTTATGCCTGGGATGTCATCAAATCCATTTACTCTCATTTCCTATTATGTTAAAATGTGTAAGTATTAGGGTGCAGTGAAACAAACGCTGATTAACTCATATTATGCCGCCCATCTTCCTCCCTCTAAATAGAATAAGGTCATAGTATAACTAATATAAAAAAGAAAATGGCCGTTTTTTTTTGTTTTGTATTTTGATGTGCGGTCGTCTCATGCTAAATATTTTTAAGCATATTTTTTTTATTTACTTATCATTTGTGCTTATTATTTGTCGTTTAAATCTCGGATTTTACTATTTTTAACCTGGTAACGTTTTCATAACGTATAAGTTCATAGTTTAATTTGGATGATTGTTGCATTTTGTTACCGATAACAACCAATATATGCCATGTTTTTATATACAGACCGCCATTACAGCTTGCTGATGTCAAGATCACATGACATGACTCAGCGGGGTTTTCATTACAAACACACCAATGAAATAACTCACATTTTATCATTTTTCATAATTTGTGGATATGTTACTAATTTCGACAATCATTTTTCATTATTTAACGCACATAATCCCCTTCCTTTTACAAAAAAATACATTTGAGGCATTGTCAGGCTTGTTATTTCATTACAAACACACCAATCAAATAACTCATATTTCATGATATTTCTTAATTCTTTGAGATTTTACTTATTTGGACATTAATTTTTCATGATTTTACGACACAATCGCCCACTTTTCCTATACAGGGTATTCTGTTATCACAAATATCCACCTATCTTATTCGATCCCAGGTATTCTCCTAGGAAACATCCCACCTCTCTCATCCAATCTCAGGCAATGTAGGGTATTTTACTAGTACATATATCCACCTTTCTTATCCAATCACCGGCAACGCTGGGTATTTTGCTAGTACAAATATTCAGCTATGAAGCCACATCGAAGAGAGTTCACTAGCATAATATTACAATGATTGCATATTAGTCTAATAGTATTTGACAATAAAGCTACATCCAAGGGAGGCCGCTTGCATATCATAACAATGATTGTATATTAATCTAATAGTATTCGACAATGAAGCTACATTCAAGGTAGGTCACTTGCATAATCTAATGGTTGTCGACGATGCAGTTGCATTCAAGGGGGGTCACTTGCATATTATAACAATGATTGTATATTTATGTAATGATATTCAACAACGAAGCTACATCCAAGGAAGATCACTTGCATATTATAACAATGATTGCATATTAATCTAATGGTATTAAACAACAAAGCTAGATCAAAGGGAGGTCACATGCACATTGTAACAATGATTGTATATTATTCTAATGCAATCTGACAATGAAGCTATATCCAAGGGAGGTCACTTATATATTATAACAATGATTTTATATTAATCTAATGGTATTCGACAAAGAAGCCACATCCAAGGGAGGTTACTTACATATAATGACAATGATTGTATATTAATCTAATGGTATTCGACAAAGAAGCTACATCCAAGGGAGGTCACTTATATATTATGACAATGATTGTATATTCATCTCATGGTATTCGACAATGAAGCTACATCCAAGGGAGGTCACTCTCTTATAATGACAATTAGTGTATATTAATCCAATGGTATTTGACAATGAAGGTACACCCAAGGGAGGTTACTTCAATATTATAACAGTAACTGTATACTTTTCTAATGGTATTCAACAGTGAAGCTACATCCAAATATGGTCGTTCGCATATTATAACAATGGTTGTATATATTTCTAATGGTTTTTTTTACACGTTGGTCACCACTTATCAAGGCCCGGAAGCCATTCAGGGATAAGGGTTATTGCAAGTACAGTACGTTAGTGTGGAGATTTGATGAAGTGTTTACTTAAGGGGGCGGTTCATTAGGAATTTGTTAACGTTGGACTTGAAGACATCCAAGTTGTAGTCAGGTGGGAAGCAGGCAGACGGGACAGAGTTCCACAGGCGTGCAGTTCCAAGAAAGAAGCTTTGTTCATGGAATCCACGTTTTGATTTAGGCACAGATTTCTGCCGTTCTCTCTCTCTCTCTCTCTCTCTCTCTTTCTCTCTCTCTCTCTCTCTCTCTCTCTCTCGATTTCTCATAAACAAAGATGGAAAGAAAATGGCCGTATGAAAAAAACAAATAATCTTAGCTAATGTATCGTCTCAAACCTAATTATTTATTAAGCGTATTTTTGTTTGTTTCGGAATGTTTTGTTCGTAATATTTAGTTTACTATCGTATCTAACTATTTTTAACTTGCTAATAACTTTGGTAAAGTTGTCATAACGTGTAAATTAATATTTTTAATTGTATGGTGCTTCACATTTTTTGCCGATAAGACTCTGTTAATAAAAACATTGAATCCAGACATCGACATTACTGAGTGGTGACGTCATGTCACGTGACATTACTAAGCGTTTTTTTTAATTTCGTATAAATATCATTAGATCATCACATTATTACTACTTAAATACATAGGAAAAATGAAAAAATGTCACTTTTTTGGGAGCCCTCCCCTCTGCAGAAAAACACCCAGCTAAACCCCTTAGACTGGTCCTAATGGGCCAAAAATTCGATATTTGTCGTCCGGAGGGTGGGGATTCAAAACGATACAAAAAAAAAAAAATTGTGAATTTTTGTTCCGTCTGTCGAAAGTTTTTAACTGGCACACACACACACACACACACACACACACACACACACACACACACACACACACACATTTTGCCTTTTATATATTAGACTAGCGAGGGCTACCCGGCGTTGCCCGGGTGTTTTTCGGTGGGTGGGGGTGTTAATGAAAACCTAAGAATAAGCGAAGTAAAAAAAAAAAAAAAAAAAACGAACGTTAAGAAACCCTGCTTAGCGGAGGGATATCCGACGTTGCCCGAGTGTTTGGAGGGGGTGGGGGTGTTAATGAAAACCTTAGAATAAGCGAAGTAAAAAAAGAAAATAGAAAAACGTACCCGGGCGGTGTGTGTGTGGTAATCAAAACATCGAAAAAAAACACAAAAAAACTAACGTAAGGTAAACGAACGATGTTAAATGTAAAAATCGAAAAAACAAAAAAGAAAACAGAAAAACGAACGTTAAAACAAAAAAAAAACAAACAAAAAAACACGTGAAAAATGCCTGTTTCGATATTAAAATTTAAAAAATCGGTGCGTACCGGGTTTTTTTTGGGTGTTTGTGGTCGGTCGTCGGTATTAATGAAAACCTAAGAATAAGCGAAGTAAAAAAAAAACAGAAAAACGAACGTTACGTGAAGAATGGCTTAAATAGCCCTGCTTCAATATTTAAATTGAAAAGATCGAAAAAAAAATATCTCACACCACGATTCGAACCCAAAAGGTTTAGATAATGACCCAACGCTCTAACCAACTGAGTTAACATGACGTATATGAAATTTAGTCAGTTCTTCAACTATTTAAACTAAATCAGGTCATGACGTCGTCTGACACATGCGTAGAACCGGTCGACGTCATGGCCAATTTTTCGATATTTTTCGGGCGAAGGATGGAGCTTCAATATGATACTGAGTTTGTGAATTTTTGTTCTGTCTATCGAAAGTTTTTAGCGAACACACAAACACACATACATACATACAAACATACATACACACATTTTCGCTTTTATATATATAGATAGATAAAAGTCTACCTTTTATAAATAAAGGTTTATAAATATTATCATCATTGTTTGAATGGGATAGTGTCCCAGAAAGATAGAAACAACTTTTAGAAAATTTAGTCATTCCTAACAATAGCAGTTTGAATTACATGAAGAGGTGCTTGTGACGAGGGTTCATAATGCAGTCAACAATGAGCTCAAATTGAACAGATAAGCAGTTTTACAAATATAATTAAATAGATCTTTAAAGTGATTAATACTTATAAGAACATGGCAAATGGCAAGTCAGTTCTCTGACGACTACAAAAACCTTTAAAAAGCGGATTATAATTCATCTATGTAAGTACCAGATGCATTTTTAAACCGTGTTAGTAGTCGTCACCTGCTTAGAACTACTTATATGATTAATGCAGTTTCAGGGAAATATAAGGAGGTGGGGCCGAGAAGAGACGCGACGGTATTGATACCTGGTCACCTTCGAATAATAACGACTACTATACGATTACGAAGGTACTTTTATTTTATAATATGACAATCATATTATAGCTAGAAACGATATATTTTGTGTCGTAAGGTTATTAAATAGTATGGGCGTTAACTAATTCTGAGAGACATATATATGGAATTCTTTCACAATACCTTAAAGCCTGTACGTTAGGGTTTCGATAAGCTTTAAACATTTTCTCCATTAGAAACGGGCCAAATTTGCTAATCTATTCTTGTCGATGGTAAACATTTTCAATTTGAAGTTGAATAATATCTTCCAATCTGGGAGATCATTGGGGGGGGGTCCTCTTTTTATGTGGAGGTCAGTTTTATTCCTTGCTTACTTGTCCCTATTTACCAATCTCTATATGGGATCGGATCGGATACGAAATATAGTCGAACCTTAACGTGTGGCAGATCATAAGAACCACAAGAATGCTCAATGTTGGTCTACTCTGATTTGGATTATTATTAGCAGTTCGACCTCTAAAATGTATATATATATATATATATATATATATATATATATATATATATATGTGTGTGTGTGTGTGTGTGTGTGTGTGTGTGCGTGTGTGTTTGTGTGTGTGTTTATGCATGTTTATTATTATTATTATTATTATTATTATTATTATTATTATTATTATTATTAGCAGGACCTGTTAACCGGCGTTGCCCGGTGGAAGCCTCTCCCTTCCATCGCAAAAAAGTAAACTACAGTTGTTAATAACCTGCGAATACTTTTTGAATCTGAAAAAGGCACATAAGGGAATGTGTAAATCAGTATGCAATAATAGAATTAGGAAACATGGTCCATTAGAATAAGAATAGAAAGCAAAAACAGATTTTTTAGAATTTAGGGATTTTCACCGTATATGAACGGTTCAGATTGATGCTTTGGAATAATCACCAACTTCCCGTCGGAATAGACGCCCCAACATCTCCAGGTAAAGAACGTATATCGGAGCAGTGTACCCCTTTTTAGTTGGGGGTGGTAGATAAATAAATCCCCAAATTTAACCGTGAAAATCGTAGGCAGCATACCCACCCGCAAATGATACGGTTGATGACAGTCACGATAGGAGAGAAGTGGATTTTTGTATTGCACACGCGAATACAAATCTGGCAGACTATGAATTACAGTGCAGAATACGTGTGTTTATATCTCTAGTAGCACTTGTCTGCGCAAGATTTGAACGAAATTTTCGTAATTAGGATATACGAAAACATATACAAGTGGTCATTATAATGAAAAATGTGGAGGTGGACGTAATGTAAAATTTACCCCCATACCCCTCCCTCAAAAAATGTTAATGTGTGCGCGTGTAAAAGAAATATAACCATCAACTGCACTAATAAATAGCAAAAGGCAAAAGTCGTAATTGTAACAGAAAAATGTGGAGGTGGTTGTACCCCCCCCCCCCCAAATTTTAACGTGTTCGCGTGTAAAAGAAATGGAACCGTCAATTTTATTAGTAAATTGCAAAAGCAAAAAACAAAAATAAGCAAAAGTGAATATGTTTTGGTTAACTGTGCACCTATGTCACCTCGCTATTTTTTAAAAATAATTTAATTAGGTTAAATTCAACCCTTACGATCTCTTTCTTTTTTAAATTGTTAGATGGAAACATTATCCCCTCCCCTTGTTAAGAATGGCTTTTAAAACAATAGTATTATTTCAGCATTGTGGCAAAAGAACATAAGTACCCATGTTTTTCTTCATGACAGGTCTTCATTTGAGGTAGTGGGGGCGATACTGCCGTGTCGGAAGGTCGGACATGGATAAATGTCGATATCGGAATACCCTGGCCAAATCACCGCTAAAAAATTGTCCACGTCCATCAAACTTAAAAATCGAATTGGAAACTCGAAAACAAAATGAAATGAACTTCATCTTTATCGTTACCATTTTCACTGTTATTATTTTAGTAAGAATGAATTACTAAATCGTTGTCTTTCTTATTAAAATAAAATAAAATTATTGATTCTTTTATTTTTTCCATGCATACTTGAATAAAATTCACTGAAAATAATTGAAATAAATAACACAACGTTATTGGTCAAATAAAACGACAAATAAGTAATAAAGAATTAGTTGATCTTGGCTTGAAGGTCAAGGAGTGAACTTTCAATATTTTAATTAAGTGAGAATTACAAAATATAAACCAAATAGGAAAAGCTTTTAAACTGTCGAATAACAATTCACGGCTTCAAAATTCTTCACCGCTACCGCTCTACCCTCCCCTGCTTTGTCTAGTGAATGGTATACACGTCCAGAGATTACAGTTAGGATGTCTGCTGTGGAACGGGCTTGCCTAAATCGGTATTGTTGGTCGGTCAGAAGTTTTGCATCTGTAAGGTGATGGACTAAAGCTGGGTTAATTATGGACTCAAATATTTTGGCGAAAAGTGGGGCGATAATTTACTGGGTCAGTTCTTTCGCCAGAATTCTTGAAAACTGGTACCACAGTAGCAGTTTTCCAGCAGGCAGGAAAGCAAGATTCATTAAGCCATTTGTTGTAAAGTTTCGAGAGAACTGAAGCTACTTCGAAGGTGCACTTTTAGCCGGGATGAGATCAGGTCCACATGCTTTTGAAGTGTGAAGATTTTTTATGATAGCATGCACTAAGATTCTTTATATGAAAGTACATCTTTTAAACTCCTCGGCCTAACGTTCACGGGAAACATGAGTTGGAACAATTACATTGAGAGCATTGCCAGAAACGCTGCGAAGAAGGTAGGTTCTCTCTCCCGTGCTAGAAAGCTATTAACGCCCGAAAATATCCTGTACCTCTATAAGGCCACCATTCGCCCATGTATGGAGTATTGTAGTCATATATGGTCTGATGCATCTGCTACTAGTCTCTCGTTCCTAGAAAAGGTTCAAAAGAGAGTCGCTAACCTAATAGATCCTGAACTGTTATCTGAGCTTCAGCCTCTGTCCCATCGACGAAATATAGCATGCCTCTGCCTGTTCTACAAGGTCTTTAACGGTGAATGCTTCGACGAACTGCAAGCACTTGTACCCCCTCTACGTAAATACCCCCGACAAACCCGGCAAGCAGTAAAATCCCACCCCTTCACAGTTGAGATCTCTAGATGTAAGAGAGCCTTCTACTCCAGTAGTTTCTTCTACAGAACCGATAGAATTTGGAATTCCTTTCCGGGTTCCTGCTTCTCCAACTGTACTGACATACAGAAGTTCAAGTGTAACGTGAACCGACATCTTGCTGCCCAACTCCCTACATAGTACCCCTGTAGATTATGTCCCTGATAGTAGCCTCTACATCCAAGTTGTAATGTGCCTCGTATGGGGTGAAAATGAAATAAAAAAATTGCTAAGAATTTTAAAGCCGTGAATTTTTATTCGACAGTTTAAAGGCTTTACCTATTTCATTTATATTTTGTAAACAACGCAATTTTAATCGTTTGGTAATAGTTATTTAGTGACTCCTCAAAAGCCTTTAAACTGTCGAATATAAAGTCATGGCATTAAAATTCTTAGCAATTTCTCATAATAAAAATACAGTTCGTTTTTTTTTGTTCGAGTTTCCGATTCGATGTTAAGTTTGACGGACGAATTTTATATCGGTAATTTGGCAAGGTTAATCCGATATCGAAATTCACCCGAACATGTTTTCATTTGTAAATCATGTATTTAAGTTTGTTTTGAGGTTTTTTGACGGAAATATAGTCGGAAAACACTGTGAGTGTGTATAAAAGATTTTACTTGCGCACGTTAATTCCATGAAATAAGGATAGCGACAAAAGGAAAATCCGACCGTAGTTATGTAAGTTTTTACATGTGAATGACTGTTGCATTATATAAGATTAGCAATATGTAACTATCGGTTTCTGAGTGGTTACTTTTCTTTATGTGTTGTTCTTTTTAGCGTTAGTGTCTCGCGTGGAGGGAGACGCCGTGTTTGGCAACTTCTGGAAGTGTTCGTTCATGTAGGAATTTGTTTCATTTTGGAATATGAGAATGTCTGGTTTCAGCCAATCGTAAACGATGGAACATTGCCGAGGAGAAGTTGTTAATTTTGATTCTCAAATTGGAAGGAGTATGTTATGTCTAGGGATGTAATCATCCAGTTACGGAGGGTGCACTCGCACTGTAGTAGAAAATGCAGAATAGTAACCGGTAACAACTGGTAACAGTGATGGGACTAAATATATAGAGAAAAAAAGTGGGGACTCCTTCCTCTTATAAAGTTGCGATTGTGATGGTGGTTCTCCACAGATGGAATGTAATGTTTTAATATCACGACTGAATGTGTATGCAACGGCGTTAATAAGTAACATACAATGGTGTGTAATAGTTTAAACAAAATAAAATTGTATGTGGCACCTGTTATTACAAAATAAAATTGTATGTGGCACCTGTTATTACAAAATAAAATTGTATGTGGCACCTGTTATTACAAAATAAAATTGTATGTGGCACCTGTTATTACAAAATAAAATTGTAT
This sequence comes from Euprymna scolopes, assembly GCF_053919585.1. Lineage (NCBI taxonomy): Eukaryota > Metazoa > Mollusca > Cephalopoda > Sepiida > Sepiolidae > Euprymna > Euprymna scolopes. Next base: position 53,756,084 of record NC_136496.1, read on the forward strand.
GTGGCACCTGTTATTACAAAATAAAATTGTATGTGGCACCTGTTATTACAAAATAAAATTGTATGTGGCACCTGTTATTACAAAATAAAATTGTATGTGGCACCTGTTATTACAAAATAAAATTGTATGTGGCACCTGTTATTACAAAATAAAATTGTATGTGGCACCTGTTATTACAAAATAAAATTGTATGTGGCACCTGTTATTACAAAATAAAATTGTATGTGGCACCTGTTATTACAAAATAAAATTGTATGTGGCACCTGTTATTACAAAATAAAATTGTATGTGGCACCTGTTATTACAAAATAAAATTGTATGTGGCACCTGTTATTACAAAATAAAATTGTATGTGGCACCTGTTATTACAAAATAAAATTGTATGTGGCACCTGTTATTACAAAATAAAATTGTATGTGGCACCTGTTATTGCAAACCTACGGTAATTCGGCCCAAAGGGGAATTTCTGCAATAAAAATATTATATACAGGATTATTATTATATATACTAGCATTTTAGTAGATCCATGTCCAAGGAACCTATATCTAAAATTTCAAGTGTTTATACCCACAATATTGTCGGAGGAGTTTGATAGAGTTCTCAAAGGTCAAATCGTTGAACTTTGACTCCTTAACAGCGAAATTTCTGGCCGAAGACCGATCACATATATTTTCCCACATCTCAGTACCCTGTATATCAAATTTCGAGTCTGTAGACTAAAAATTGACAGTTATTGCGTAGCGAAATGTACACAGACAGACACACACAGAGATAGACACACACAGACACGTTCACTTTTATAGATATAGTAGCATGGGTGTTGGAATTTTAGCGATAGTAAAGATTCTCATGATTCCAGTACTCTCGTATCCTTTAAATAGATGAATGGATAGTGTTACACGGTCTCTAGTCTTTTCAATCGTCATTGGTGCCATTGTGTTTTGTTTGTGAAGCGGGGAGTAAGAAAGGGTTAGAATATATTATTTTTTTTAATATATTTACCAAAGTAATCTCAGTTCCTTTCAGTTTATCGTGGTAAATTTCTTCTAATTTCTGCTTACAGAGTGTTTCCGCACTGTGTGGCATTCTAAAAATTTCATCTCTTTACATCTGTCATATGCTGAATATGCGAAATTTGCCTTTTCCCTCGCATTGTTTATTTTCGCGTCTTTTTGCTTGAATGATTTTATATATCACGTGTCAGGTGTATAGTGTTCTCTATTTCATGGGTTCTGAAACATCCGTTTCTATACTTCAGTTAACATTTCTTATCTCAACATTCCACCGTTTAAGTTTTGGGAGCTATGGTAGGAGTGGGCTATGTCTTCATTCTTTGCTCAATCAAAAAAGTAAATTGTATCTCCTGATTCTCATGAAATTTCACAGTCACGTGCATTCTCTTAAATTAATGGGATTCCGCATGTGACCTATCCTTACTATCTAACCGACATATTCATTTGAAGAACCAGTCAGGTGCCACCTGGGATGTGAAGTGCCTTAGGTTGGTTTTTCAACAAATACTTATTTCCAAAAATCGTCCAGAAGTTGTGTTTGCTAACATTTGACCGAGGCGCAAAACGACGCATCAAGAAATAAAAGCTGAACGAATAAATTCGCAAGATGCATCCATTCAATAATGCGTGTTCAGCGTTAAAATGCTGTTTTAAATTTAAGCGTGAAAGACCAGCATTAATTTGAAATTTGCTGCCTATTATTGGTATCGTTCCTTATAAAATTGTCTACTAGTGAACATAAAACACACAACTTTTTTATATTCCTAACTTTAATGCAATTGAACCCATAATGACCCAAAATTAACAGAATTCTCAACATTATTTAACTAATCTCGTTCTCATTTCATCTCTGATTTAGTACATTCTTCGATAAAGCATGTTGTTTTAGATAGCATTAAAATATGCTGAACCTATACTTTAAAAGGCGTTCCACTGCTTATTGAATTGTAACTCTGATTTTAATCATAAGTGAAACAAACAATTGCATCATTTAAATGAACAGATACTGAAAGCATCCCAAGTAGAAAAACAATGCTATTAAATAAACACATTTACTAAGTTAAGATCTCTAAATGCGAACATAAATTGACCCCAATGCTTTCGCGCACAAATAATATCTGTTAGGCAATCAAGAGATGAATAGAACCAAACAAATAATCTTTGCTCCAAACGTTAATAATGTGATAATCAATTATATTACTATCCTAAATGCAGTTATAATTTGTTATTGAACTAATTAAATGATTGCAAATTCATGTCTAACTTCATTGCTAAAGGTAATTACACATATCAACTAAATTTTATATTTACATATACTTGCTCTCTGTTAAAAATTGAAATTTCAAGACTATAAATAAGCAAATGATACAGAGGATTTTCTTTCAAGAAATAGAACTTTAAACCTGCATAAAATATTTTTTTCTGAAACATTTATAGCAAAGTACAAAATGAAAATTATATCAAGATATTATTTTTTATGATGTGTTAAATATAATCATAGGGAATTTATTTAGCTTAAATTGGACAGAATTAGACAGGTCGCAGAATTAGATAGGTCGCAGAATTAGATAGGTCGCAGAATTAGACAGGTCGCAGAATTAGACAGGTCGCAGAATTAGATAGGTCGCAGAATTAGATAGGTTGTAGAATTAGACAGGTCGCAGAATTAGACAGGTCGCAGAATTAGATAGGTCGCAGAATTAGAAAGGTCGCAGAATTAGATAGGTCGCAGAATTAGATAAGTCGCAGAATTAGATAGGTCGCAGAATTAGATAAGTCGCAGAATTAGATAGGTCGCAGAAAAGAGACCACAGAAATGGTTTTCTGCCATTTGATCCAGAATTATTTTGTTTAATAACTCACAATAGTCTTATATATTAGTGCGTTTGTATCTAAAAACTTGATGCCATGACTTAAAAAATGTAAGTCTTAAGTCATGACGTCGATTTTTAAATACAAACGCGTTAATATATTTGACTATTATGAGTGTGAGAGTAATTTTTAGAGTAGCATCCTTACTAACCCACATTTCTTTGTAGCCTATTTCATCGACTGCGTAGTCTTTGCTATGTGGTGATCATTTTTTTACATGTTAATTCGCAAATACACTGAGTAACACAGAGTCAAAACATATTTTACGTCTTGTTCTGTTTTGCTATTGTTTTACGGCATTTTTCGTGTTATTTAATGCCGAATCGAGTAATTTTGTAACATTTATACAACTTCACGTTGTTTACATAGTTATTACTTATGGTTTGTTCGTTTTATTTTGCTTCTTTTACAGGCAGTCAGCATCTTCTAATGCCCACCGACATAATACTATAAAAAATGGATACACCATTTTTTTTAATATGAAATTAAAAAAAAACCCCACTTTGTTTCATTACTTACGATTTAATTTATTTAAAGAAATATTTATTTCCTATTTAAAGATTTTCAGTATGTTTTATTTAACTAAAAAAATTTTCCATTATTTTTATTACATTTTTAGGTGAAGTTTCAGAATAGTTAAACCCCTCCTCCCCATATTAAGAATGGCTTTCAGCATGATTCTTACAATAGCGGTATCAAAGATTTTTTTTCCTTATTTTAAAACAAATTATTAAAAAAAGATACAAGACCATTACATTTTTTTTCATTAAATCGCTATTTAGGTGAAGGTTCAAAATAGTTAACCCTTCTCTCCATAACCGTTTTTTATGCAGCAAAATACTTTGTTTCAATAATTATGGTTTAAATAAATATTTATTCCTTATTAAAAGATTTACAGTATATTTTATTTAATTGAAATCTATATCAATAATTCGACTTAAAAATATTTGTGAATTTCCAAATCTTCATTGAATAAAATTCAAAATAAATAGAAAAGTCTATTGCATATGTAAAAGTTGACCTTTACTTATTTAACTTCATTAAAAGCTATCAAAGTCAACCAAGAGCTGCTCAATATTCTGGCTTAATGGATCATTTAGCAAGGAATGAAGATGGTTATTCTGGTGTACCAATTATTCTACCATCTACATTTACAGGAAGTCCTAGGAATCTACAACAGCTTTATCGAGATGCAATGGCAGTTTTCTGTGACCTATTCATTACTTACACGTGTAATCCAAAATGTCCTGAAATATTAAACAACTTGGGGTCATCGGAACTTTCACAAAATCGATGTCAACAATGTCACACAGTTTTTTTTAATTCACAGTCTGACTCCCAAGAACCTGCTGACTGACCACTATTCTCACTCCAATCAGCTGATCGACGTCCCTGTCACCGCCTCAATCATCACTAGCACTTCCTGACAATAGCAACAGCATCAGTTACGATCGCATTGACCTTCAATAAAAGTTTAAACTAAAGTTTTTTGTTTGTTCTACTTGCTTCCATACGTTCATTTTTATAAGGAATTTCTTACTGATGTGTTTTTAAAGATTTTAACTACCGTGGAATTTCCACGGGTCCTGCTAGTTTTTATAATTTTGTGACAAAACTGAAACGTTTATATAGCATGTATATAGTAATAACCCCACACTACCACACACATTGAATACGCTAGATTTTTACAATAATGAATAATCAGTTTCAGTTGTGTATCAAGAGTTTCCAGAGTTTTATAAAGATATAGAAGATACTCCCGAAAGTTATGCCATAAAAAAAAAAAGTCGGAGGTTTTTGAAATAATAAAAACTTTGTCAGAAACAAATAAAGAATATCTAATTTTGAATTTGAAAAAAAATCCAATGATACATTTGCATATAACTCGACTTTCATTCAGTGTCAGTTTCCCATACAATTACTTTTGTCATTCATGCAGTTAATTTGTAGTGGATAAGTTAAAAGTTTTCTTGATATCAACCCTTAGGCCTAATTTTTAATTCTCATACGTATAGTTTTTAAGTCTTTATCCTTGAACCTTTTGGAAGCCCTTAATTTAGACAATTCATAATTTCTACATTGGCCGATATTAGTATTATTAAATGTACTTGTGATATTAGTATTATTAAATGTACTTGTGATATTAGTATTATTAAATGTACTTGTGATATTAGTATTATTAAATGTACTTGTGATATTAGTATTATTAAATGTACTTGTGATATTAGTATTATTAAATGTACTTGTGAAGGTATGTAGAACATAAAGCCTCACAAAATCAGATGCATCTGCTATTGCCATGCTGCTTTCTTTTCATTGATCAGAATTATTGATTAGAAGTTTACACTTTCGTGTCAATTGCATTTCTAGATATGTCTATATACACCTCAACGAACTCTAAGACGATGTCAAAGTGTTCTTCAGATACGTATGGATACAAATCTGCGATGTCGAACAGTAAACTTTCATTAGTTTCATTATTATGAACCGAAGCGATTGCTCTTGCAATGTTAATCCAATCGAGATCAATTTTATTTGCTTGTAATTCTAGAGAGAATTGCTTTGCTAAGCCTTCCTAGTTCAGGATTATTCGGATTAATTAAACGAGTACTTGGCTTATTGCTAATTTTCATTTTATAAAAGTATCTAGTATTATCTGTGTTTACGAATATTTTGTGAAAATTATCTTTTAAACGATGATATGCCATTGCTTTTTTTTTATTTATCGTGTTGCTTAGAAACCTAAATTACCAATTATATTTTGAGAATCATTATAAAAAGTAATGTCTGTGCATTTTTGCAGGGGTGTGAATCCGTAAAATTCTTTTGTAGCTTGTGTTGACATGTAATAAGGAAAAAATATACTAGCACCACATTCAATGTACTAATTCGTCTGCGTTTTTAAAAACTAATTTAATAGTGTATTATAAGGATGTTTCAAATTGTGGTTATAGGTTAATTTTCCCATGTTTAATAGTGATGAAATATATCCTCGTAAAAGGGTTTAACTACTTGAATAGCTATGTATTGAAATTCCATGCATATACACATATAAGGTGATAGAATGTATTGCCTGTATAGCAGTCACATCAATTGTGCGCAATATATAAGGAAAGCTTAATAATCGTAGTTCTATGGATCTATATTTATCACAAGCTGCAAAGAGTTGTTCATGTTTCAAAATTTGTACATTTCAAGTCTGAATATGGTTTACTCTACATAATTACTAAATCCGATCCGTTGTTATTAATTCTTCCTTGAATATTATTTTTTTAAAAGATATGACTGCTCTTTATTTAATACAATTTTAGAGATTCAATTAGTTTAGTTTGAATCAATTTATTTATTATTTTATTTATCTTTAATAATTATTTATAATAATTAATAATATTTTTAAAATAATAATTAATAATATGTTTTAATAATAATTAATAATATTTTTTAATAATAATGATTAATATTTTTTATAATAATTAATAATATTTTTTAAATAATAATCTCTATATAAATAAAATGAACTCATTTTTTCCCGTCTGATTTTGACATTAATAGGATTAAAAATCAAGATATTTCATGCAAATATAATATGCACAAACGGCAGAACAATATCTGAGGTGTGTTATAGGCTTATTATTTCTCAAATTCCTCGATAATCTTAGATTTCTATACTTTTTCTGCTGAGAAGTCACGGCCAAAATCGGTTAAGATCAATGGAAGTGGTAAAATATTTTCTCTCTAATAAATTCCTCCTCCCCCTGCCACAACTTAACACCGTTTGGGGATCGTTCACAAGGAACAGTTGAGAAGAGAACACCGGTTTGGCTTCGTAGTTCTTTCATGTGAAGTTATTTAAAATCAATAAACTAAGCTGCAGTGCTCTGTGGCGTAGTGGTTAGTGTGCTGGACAATTCACATTATATTTTCACGTTCGCGCCGACCTACCGTAGTCGTTTTTTTTTCCTAAACAACTGAAATGGACTTTTCTTGGTGGCCGAACTGTTAACGTTGCAGATGTTTTTTTTTTCTTTTTTCACACTTTATTTTCCTACTTTTACTCATGACTCCGGGTTTGATCCTTCCTACTTACCTACCATAACATTTTTTAAAACTCCCCCCCCCCCGTCCCGGAAACAAACACTCGGGCAACGCCGGGTACCCCCGCTAGTTAATAATATTTTTTAAATAATAATTAATAATATGTTGTAATAATAATTAATAATATTTTTAATAATAATTAATACTATTTTTTTAAAATAATAATTAATAATATGTTTTAATAATGATTAATAATATGTTTTAATAATAATAAATAATATTTTTAAATAATAATAAAGAATATGTTTTAATAATAATTAATAATATTTTTTAAAAATTAATTAATAATATGTTTTAATAATAATTAATAATATGTTTTAATAATAATTAATAATATGTTTTAATAATAATTAATAATATGTTTTAATAATAATTAATAATATGTTTTACTAATAATTAATAATATGTTTTAATAATAATTAATAATATGTTTTAATAATAATTAATAATATTTATTAATAATAATTAATAATATTTTTAATAATATTTAATAATATGTTTTAATAATAATTAATAATATATTTTTATAATAATTAATAATATTTTTAATAATAATAAATAATATGTTTAATAATAATTAATACTATTTTTTATAATAATTAATACTATTTTTTTAAATAATAATCAATAATATGTTTTAATAATAATTAATAATATTTTTAATAATAATTAGTAATATGTTTTTAATAATAATTAATAATATTTTTAATAATAATTAATACTATTCTTTTAAATAATAATTAATAATATGTTTTAATAATAATTAATAACATATTTTAATAATAATAAATAATATTTTTTAATAATAATAAATAATATTTTTTATAATAATTAATAATATGTTTTTATGATAATTAATAATATTTTTTAAATAATAATTAATAATATGTTTTAAAAATAATAAATAATATGTTTTAATAATAATTAATAATATGTTTTTATTAATAATTAATAATATTTTTATAATAATTAATAATATTTTTTTAATAATAATTAATATGTTTTAATAATAATTAATAATATGTTTTAATAATAATAAATAATATTTTCTAATAATAATTAGTAATATTTTTAATAATAATTAATAATATGTTTTAATAAGAATTAAAATTATTTTTTAAAAATAATGATTAATATTTTTATAATAATTAATAATATTTTTTTAAATAATAATTTATAATATGTTTCAAAAATAATTAATAATATTTTTAATAATAATTAATAATATGTTTTTAATAATAATTAATAATATTTTTTAATAATAATTAATAATAATTTTTAATAGTAATTAATAATATGTTTTAATAATAATTAATAATATTTTTAATAATAATAAATAATATGTTTTAATAATAATTAATAATATGTTTTAATACTAATTAATAATATTCTTTTAAAAAATAATTAATAATATGTTTTAATAATAATTAATAATATGTTTTAATAATAATTAATAATATGTTTTAATAATAATTAATAATATGTTTTAATAATATTAATAATATTTTTTAATAATAATTAATAATATTTTTTAATAATAATTAATAATATTTTTTAATAATAATTAGTAATATTTTTTAAATAATAATTAATAATATGTTTTAGTAATCATTAATTATATTTTTAATAATAATTAATAATATGTTTTAATAATAATAAATAATATTTTTAATAATAATTAATAATATTTTTTAATAAAAATTAATAATATTTTTATAATAATTAATAATAATTTTAAATAATAATTTATAATATTTTTTAATAATAATTAATAATATTTTTAATAATAATTAATAATATTTTTTAATAATAATTAATAATATGTTTTAATGATAATTAGTAATATTTTTATACTAATTAATAATATTTTTTATACTAATTAATAATATATTTAATAATAATTAATAGTATGTTTTTATAATAATTAATAATATTTTTAATAATAATTAATAATATTTTTGATAATAATTAATAATATGTTTTAATAATAATTAATAACATTTTTTAATAATAATTAATAATATTTTTTTATTTATCTTTATTTACTCTGTACAACGAATTCAATACATCAGTAAGCTAGAGTAAACACTACTATACTAAATCAATCATTGACAATAGTTCGTGCATTAAGCCTGATGATTTTATTGTGGGATTAAAACATTAACGCCTTTGTGTAGCTTACTTGTTATATATATATATATGTAGGTGTGTGTGTGTGTGCGCACGCGCGTTTTTCTTTAACTCTCTCTTAGAACTCTTTTTTTTTCTCTCTTAACTCTATGTCTAAATTTGGTCTCTTCTATTTCTTCGACGCCGTCTCACAGGAGAAACGAGAAATCGCGTTAGTTTGGACAGTTTCACGGGGACTAATCACAAATGACCAATACAGATGTTAGGATAAATCATCAATTCCTAAAATTAATGGACTAAACGTATTTACATATAGCGTATGCCTGTCTGTGATGTTTCTTGTAATATAAGCACTTGAGGTTTATTATAAATCGTCAACTAATTATAGAGATTGTAGTAAGCAGGTAATATTTATTTTATAAGAGTGTCCCAGGGAAGCATAAAGAGCCTCGTCACTGTATTTCTCACCCCAATAAAATTGAAAGCATAAAAGGCGCATCATTTTTTTTAAATCTTCTAAATTTGAACAAATCAAGAGCTTCCACTTTACCCCGGAGAACTTCAAAGCAATAAACTTCAATCGTTTTATGTCTGTTACCGAATTGGAATTTTAAAAAGATCCCACCTCAAAACATATTGATAATGTAATGAGATTTTAAAAAGATCCCACCTCAAAACATATTGATAATGTAATGAGATTTTAAAAAGATCCCACCTTAAAACATATTGATAATGTAATGAGATTTGAACTATGTTGAAACGCATACTGATTCTTAAAATCAGAAATAAATTTCGGCGGTTATAAGAACGGGAAAAGAAGTTTCTTTAATGTGTTTATTTGCTTCCCCACGAAAGCAAATTAGGCAGGAGGCCGTTTTTAATGTGGGGTAAAAACCAGCTCCCCTAAAAGTAGGCAAAAAGGGGGCACTTTGGTTACCAAAAATAATAATTGTCCCAGTATAGAGGGTTTCCCCTCCATTGACTGGTACAAATTATCTTAAGTGCAGCATCTGCAGATCAGATACTACACTTTGATCCCGGCCCGAAGGCCAAGAAATAAGGTTCTTTAATGTACTTTTGTCTTGGCCCATAACTTCAGTCATGTAATATTATTATTATTATTATTATTATTATTATTATTATTATTATTATTATTGTTGTTGTTGTTGTTGTTGTTATTATTATTATTATTATTATTATTATTATTATTATTATTATTATTATTATTATTATTATTATTGAAAGAAAAACCAAGTTGTTTTTAACGAATTAAAATCTATTAAAATCCATTATTCTCGGGCTACATTTTTTCCAGAAAAATAAAAACCTGAATTTTATCATATGAAAAGCATAATAATATAAAACTTTTTATACTATTTTTAATAGAATTTTAAATGTTAAATTTTCAACAAAAAAAAACAATTCACCGCCATTTTTTGTCTCGGTGGATAACACATTTAAATATTTAATCAAAAAATTTTGAATCCGTTTTTTTTTTAGTCGAAATAAAATTTAGGATGAATATGCAAAACTATTATAAAATAAGTATCTGAATTTCAAAAACAAAATTCATCTTTTATTCTCACTCTATAGATTTCGCGTGGCGAAATAAAACAAAAATCTAAAATTAAATGATAGTTTGGAAGAAACAAGACTAAATGTTTATTTAGTCCTGTAAGTTTCCACGTATTTTCAACGTGTGTTGTGTGTGTGTGTGTGTGTGTGTGTGTGTGTGTGTGTGTGTGTGTGTGTGTGTGTGTGTGTGTGTGACCGACGTCAATCTATATCCTCAATAACTTTGTGATCTACAGACTTGAAATTTGGTATATAGGATATTCAAACACGTGAAAAACTTTTTAATCCGTTTCCATCCGGAAAAAAGGGTCTGCTAAAAGGTAAAAACTGACAAATTGGTTCGTCGGGTTAGGGATTGATTTATATCTGTTTTCAATTATTTCTCGATTACACATGCAAACATTTAGAGAGCGGGTGTTTGTCTGTTTTTGGTATCGCTATATAATATTCATAGTTTGCACGTAAACACAAAAAAACACGCACGCACATAAATTAGATGGCAAAATAAGTTTATTTGTTTTGAAATGATAAAGAATAATAATGTAGTTTTGCTGGACTCCAATGAAGACTTTTTAGCATTTCTATAAATATTGAAGAATTATAAATAGAATAATTTGTAGAGGACACAAATCGTTTGTATAAGTAATTGTTAATAATTTCTTTTTCAAATAATTAATGTCTATAAGGGCCAATGTAATTGAGAAAAATACTTTTGCCGTTAATAAAAAATGGTTAATGTCAGTTAAATACTTTTAAAATAAACGAAACATGTCTCTTTATTTTGACTTTGTATTAATTCTTTTTCATATCAATAAATATTCTGTGATCTAACCATAAAAATAATTGTCAGTGAAATATTCTTTAAATCAATTAAACGAATGTCACCTTTATATGTATTTATTTTAAAATTGTGTACTGCTTAAATTGACCGGTGACTGATTTGATTTTCATTTTAAAATAGGTAACAACAGATTAACCATCATTAAACATCACCATCTTTGTTGATCAGTTGATTTTTTAATGTGTGAAAGGTGATAACGTACGTATAAACATAAAGTGCGTATAAACATAAAGTGCATTATACCTCGTTTCATAGAGGTATCGGTAAAGAATTACAAGATATGTAGTAAAATGGTAAACAATAGTCAAAAGACACACTAAAAATTATCTTAATTAAAAAAAAATTCTGCAGAGAATATTTTTTACGAAATACTGCTTTGTATTATACATTATAGTTAGTATTACAAAATTTTTTACGAAATACTGTTTTGTATTATACATTATAGTTAGTATTACAATTGTTTTTACGAAATACTGTTTTGTATTATACATTATAGTTAGTATTACAATATTTTTTACGAAATGATGTTTTGTGTTATACATTATAGTTACTATTACAATTGTTTTTACGAAATACTGTTTTGTATTATACATTATAGTTAGTATTACAATATTTTTTACGAAATACTGTTTTGTATTATACATTATAGTTAGTATTACAATATTTTTTACGATATACTATTTTGTATTATACATTATAGTTAGTATTACAATATTTTTTACGAAATAGTATTTTGTATTATGCATTATAGTTAGTATTACAATATCTTTTTACGAAATACTGTGTTGTATTATATGTTATAATTAGTATTATAATATATTTTTACGAAATAGTATTTTGTATTATACATTATAGTTAGTATTACAATTTTTTTACGAAATACTGTTTTGTATTATATATTATAGTTAGTATTACAATATTTTTTACGAATTACTGTTTTGTTTTATAGATTATAGTTAGTATTACAATATTTATTTAAGAAATACCGTTTTGTATTATACATTATAGTTAGTATTACAATATTTTATACGAAATACTGTTTTGTATTATGCATTATAGTTAGTATTACTGTTTCTTATGAAATACTGTTTTGTAGTATACATTATAGTTAGTGTTACAATATTTTTTACTAAATACTGTTTTGTATTATACATGATAGTTAGTATTACGATATTTTTTTTACGAAATACTATTTTGTATTATATATTGTAGTTAGTATTACAATATTTTTTACGAAATACTGTTTTGTATTATGCATTATAGTTAGTATTACAATATTTATTTACGAAATACTGTTTTGTATTATACATTATAGTTAGTATTACAATATAACAACTGATGTTAAATAGTTTCTCATATTAATACATGAAATGCCTTAAAATAGTCTCTCTCTTTCTCTCCCCCTCTCTCTCCCTCTCTCTCTCATATATATATATATATATATATATATATATATATATATATATATATATATATATATATATATATATATATATATGTATATATATATATATATATATATATATATATATATATATATATATATATATATATATGAATTATATTCTGCCTGTTGTTGAAAAACAAAAACAATATGGGTTTATTTCGCATGCAGATCCTTTTTTTTTAATTTAAAGTAGGAATCCTTGCAATAAATAACAAATATGACATTTTACTTCCTTTCATTTTGTTTATAAAGAAGCCATGTAACAAAATTTAGTGTAATCCAATGTAGGAGATTAATATTTCATATGTAATTTCAGTGTAATTCGTCGTGAATTACTGCAAACATCTACTATAAATATAATGGAATGTTTGAGTGTTAAGGATAAAAGATTAAAAAAAAAGTTTTTCTCTTTTGCACTAATAATAATAGATACGCATGTGTATATATATATATAAATGTGTGTGTGTATGTGCGTGTGTGTGTGTGTTTGACATATTTCACACCTGGGCAAGTCAGAAAGGTTTGTGAGATACTTATAAAATGCCAAAGATCGTATTTGGATTATTTTATTTTATCACTTATCCGCGGCTTGAAGATCAATCGAATTCGAAGTAAATAAAAAAGCGAGAGCATCTCGAAACTTACTTTATCATCTTTTGACTGTCTTCCGCACTGTACTTGGTAAGAGTTAGCAGTTGAGGTCGCATAGACAAACCGTTAAAAACAACAGCAGCTACTGTTAAGCTTAATACGGATTATGAATGATTATCCTGTCTAGTCAGCAAGATTTTAAAATCTTTCTTCGTCATTTCTCAATCTGCTTCCGGTATTTCATCCAATCAGGGCTGCAGCAAAAGTCGGTTGGATGGTATAGCAGAGGATATATATATTTTTCGTCGTTTTCTATATAAAAGTAATAATACATAACACAAGTACAATAGTTATTATATTATCATACTTCGTACTGTTAACTTTACTGTTATGGTTCATATATTCACATTTGTTAGTATATATTAAGATTAAAATAATAGATAAAAATGTGAAAAACACTAAACGATCAGCACACTCAATATATCAGCATACATATAAGTACGTGAGTAAAACCAGTATCAGATTTTTTTCGAAACGCCCTTCGTTTAATTGCTATATAACTGCATATGTTTTTAAGTAGTTATTCTCTTCGCGTCATTACTAGGGCTATGCCAAGAGAATATTCTTTTCATTATTTTGACTCTCGAGTATATATCAGTTAATATCTTATATGTTTTTAGATAGAGCGATGTGGTTCTCAATTGATCAACTATGTCCGTGTCGAATATACACTCGAGAGTCAAAATAATGATATGAATATTCTCTTGTCATAGTCCTAGTGATGATACATGGAATATTCTCTTAGCCCTAGTTATTAGCAATAATGTATTTGAAAACTATTTATTCGGCCAGGAGATATATTTCCTAATGTTGCAGAGAGTTGCAGCAGTTAATAGGCAAATTACAACTTATATATCTGCTGCCATCAAAATATGTCTGCAGGACAAATAGTCAGTTTATGAATGTTAACGTCTCAGGCGACATAATTTGTAAGCACAGCCGAGACTATGAGCTGCCACATCTTGACGTACAATTTCATATATGTATGGCCATGCAATGAAATCAAAGCAAAATATGAAGACATTAGCTATGTGAGAATAAACTAGATAAATTACAGTCCGTTTAATAAGAGTTAAATAACACACAGTTAAATACACAATCAGATAACTCACGCACGCACGCACACATATATAACACTTACCTTTCTTTTTCCTAAATGAAGTTTTCATAGAAACATATGAATTAAAAATATTATCAACTAATGAAACCATTCCAACCTTCCGAAGTAACACGTCTAAATATAAGTAGTAAACCAATCCTAGCTTGAAATTCTCATAAGGTCTGGTCCACAAAATCAGTTTTCTTCAGACTTCAGCAGCCAGATTTAAAATAGAATTCCAGAACGTCTTCTCAACCCCCCCCCGGTCAGGGAAGGCGAAAAAGACTCAATGAAACTTAATCATACTTGCCTTATTCTTCTTGCCTTATTCTTCTTCACTAGAGAAAATTAACCGAAAAAAACTAACTGCTACTCATACTAACAAGAACAAGGTAAACAAACGCACACACGTACACAATGCCACGCTGCCAAATACTCACATATTTATACTGCTCCGCATATATTCACACTATGAACATTTTGACTTGCGACTTCCAACTCAGCTTCCTTTACAAAACATGATATACGACTTACTGCAAAGAAAATTGGGTTTCCGTTAAATAAATATTGAAAAATGATCCCTACCTTAAAATCTAAAATTTATTTTTAATTTATCTTCATCGGATATTTTAAGCTGTAATCGCAAAAAAGTCAAGTCACAGGTGTGATAGTAAAAAAAACCTTTTCACAAGTGTGATACTAAAATAAACTTTTCACAGGTGTTATACTAAAAAAACGTTTCACAGGTGTAATAGTAAGAAAAAGAAACTTTTCACAGGTGTGATAGTAAAAAAAACTTTTCACAGGTGTGATAGTAAAAAAACTTTTCACATGTGTTATAGTAAAAAAACTTTTCACAGGTGTGATACTAAAATAAACTTTTCACAGGTGTTATACTAAAAAGAAACTTTTCACAGGTGTGATACTAAAAAACTTTTCACATGTGTTATAGTAAAAAAAACTTTTCACATGTGTTATAGTAAAAAAAAAACTTTTCACATGTGTTATAGTAAAAAAAAAACTTTTCACAGGTGTGATAGTAAAAAAAAACTTTTCACAGGTGTGATACTAAAAAAACTTTTCACATGTGTTATGGTAAGAAAAAAAAACTTTTCACAGGTGTGATACTAAAAAACTTTTCATATGTGTTATAGTAAGAAAAAGAAACTTTTCACAGGTGTGATACAAAAAACTTTTCACATGTGTTATAGTAAAAAAAACTTTTCACATGTGTTATAGTAAAAAAAAACTTTTCACATGTGTTATAGTAAAAAAACAAAAACTTTTCACAGGTGTGATAGTAAAAAAAACATTTCACAGGTGTGATACTAAAAAAACTTTTCACATGTGTTATGGTAAGAAAAAAAACTTTTCACATGTGTGATACTAAAAAACTTTTCACATGTGTTATAGTAAGAAAAAGAAACTTTTCACAGGTGTGATAATAAAAAACTTTTCACATGTGTTATAGTAAAAAAAAACTTTTCACATGTGTTATAGTAAAAAAAAACTTTTCACATGTGTTATAGTAAAAAAAAAACTTTTCACAGGTGTGATAGTAAAAAAAAACTTTTCACAGGTGTGATACTAAAAAACTTTTCACATGTGTTATGGTAAGAAAAAAAAACTTTTCACAGGTGTTATAGTAAGAAAAAGAAACTTTTCACAGGTGTGATAGTAAAAAAACTTTTCATAGGTGTGATAGTAAAAAACTTTTCACATGTGTTATAGTAAAAAAAGCTTTTCACAGGTGTTATAGTAAAAAATGTTTCACAGGTGTTATAGTAAGAAAAAGAAACTTTTCACAGGTGTGATACTAAAAAAACTTTTCACAGGTGTGATAATAAAAAACTTTTCACAGGTGTGATAATAAAAAACTTTTCACAGGTGTGATAATAAAAAACTTTTCACAGGTGTGATACTAAAAAACTTTTCACATGTGTTATGGTAAGAAAAAAAAACTTTTCACAGGTGTGATACTAAAAAACTTTTCACATGTGTTATAGTAAGAAAAAGAAACTTTTCACAGGTGTGATAGTAAAAAAACTTTTCATAGGTGTGATAGTAAAAAACTTTTCACAGGTGTTATAGTAAAAAAAACTTTTCACAGGTGTTATAGTAAAAAATGTTTCACAGGTGTTATAGTAAGAAAAAGAAACTTTTCACAGGTGTGATAATAAAAAACTTTTCACAGGTGTGATAATAAAAAACTTTTCACAGGTGTGATAATAAAAAACTTTTCACAGGTGTGATAATAAAAAACTTTTCACAGGTGTGATACTAAAAAAACTTTTCACAGGTGTGATAATAAAAAAAACTTTTCACAGGTGTGATAATAAAAAACTTTTCACAGGTGTGATAATAAAAAACTTTTCACAGGTGTGATAATAAAAAACTTTTCACAGGTGTGATACTAAAAAACTTTTCACAGGTGTGATAATAAAAAAAACTTTTCACAGGTGTGATAATAAAAAACTTTTCACAGGTGTGATAATAAAAAACTTTTCACAGGTGTGATAATAAAAAACTTTTCACAGGTGTGATAATAAAAACTTTTCACAGGTGTGATACTAAAAAAACTTTTCACAGGTGTTATAGTAAAAAATGTTTCACAGGTGTTATAGTAAGAAAAAAAAACTTTTCACAGGTGTGATAATAAAAAACTTTTCACAGGTGTGATAATAAAAAACTTTTCACAGGTGTGATAATAAAAAACTTTTCACAGGTGTGATAATAAAAAACTTTTCACAGGTGTGATAATAAAAAACCTTTCACAGGTGTGATAATAAAAAACTTTTCACAGGTGTGATAATAAAAAACTTTTCACAGGTGTGATAATAAAAACTTTTCACAGGTGTGATACTAAAAAAACGTTTCACAGGTGTGATAATAAAAACTTTTCACAGGTGTGATACTAAAAAACTTTTCACATGTGTTATGGTAAGAAAAAGAAACTTTTCACAGGTGTGATAGTAAAAACAACTTTTCATAGGTGTGATAGTAAAAAACTTTTCACAGGTATTATAGTAAAAAAAAACTTTTCACATGTGTTATAGTAAAAAATGTTTCACAGGTGTTATAGTAAGAAAAAGAAACTTTTCACAGGTGTGATACTAAAAAAACTTTTCACAGGTGTGATAAAAAAAACTTTTCACAGGTGTGATAATAAAAAACTTTTCACAGGTGTGATACTAAAAAAACTTTTCACAGGTGTGATAATAAAAAACTTTTCACAGGTGTGATACTAAAAAAACTTTTCACAGGTGTGATACTAAAAAACTTTTCACAGGTGTTATAATAAAAAACTTTTCACAGGTGTGATACTAAAAAAACTTTTAACAGGTGTGATACTAAAAAACTTTTCACATGTGTTATAGTAAAAAATGTTTCACATGTGTTATAGTAAGAAAAAGAAACTTTTCACAGGTGTGATACTAAAAAAACTTTTCACAGGTGTGATAAAAAAAACTTTTCACAGGTGTGATAATAAAAAACTTTTCACAGGTGTGATAATAAAAAACTTTTCACAGGTGTGATACTAAAAAAACTTTTCACAGGTGTGATACTAAAAAAACTTTTCACAGGTGTGATAATAAAAAAACTTTTCACAGGTGTGATACTAAAAAAACTTTTCACAGGTGTGATAATAAAAAAAACTTTTCACAGGTGTGATAATAAAAAACTTTTCACAGGTGTGATAATAAAAAAACTTTTCACAGGTGTGATAATAAAAAAACTTTTCACAGGTGTGATAATAAAAAAAACTTTTCACAGGTGTGATACTAAAAAAACTTTTCACAGGTGTGATAATAAAAAAAACTTTTCACCGGTGTGATAATAAAAAACTTTTTACAGGTGTGATACTAAAAAAACTTTTCACAGGTGTGATAATAAGAAAACTTTTCACAGGTGTGATAATAAAAAAACTTTTCAAAGGTGTGATACTAAAAAAACTTTTCACAGGTGTGATAATAAAAAAACTTTTCACAGGTGTGATACTAAAAAAACTTTTCACAGGTGTGATAATAAAAAAACTTTTCACAGGTGTGATACTAAAAAAACTTTTCACAGGTGTGATAATAAAAAAACTTTTCACAGGTGTGATAATAAAAAAACTTTTCACAGGTGTGATAATAAGAAAAACTTTTCACAGGTGTGATAATAAAAAAACGTTTCACAGGTGTGATACTAAAAAAACGTTTCACAGGTGTGATACTAAAAAAACTTTTCACAGGTGTGATAATAAGAAAAACTTTTCACAGGTGTGATAATAAAAAACTTTTCACAGGTGTGATAATAAAAAAACGTTTCACAGGTGTGATACTAAAAAAACTTTTCACAGGTGTGATAATAAAAAAACTTTTCACAGGTGTGATAATAAAAAAAACGTTTCACAGGTGTGATACTAAAAAAACGTTTCACAGGTGTGATAATAAAAAAAACTTCACGGGTGTGATGCTAAAAAAATGTTTTCCCAGGTTTCATAGTAAAAAAGAATTTGTAAAGTTGTGATACTAAAGATTGGCTTTAAACTTCTTAACAACAATGAAAATCAAATTTGAATCACGTAAATACGTGATATCGGTTTCATTACTGATGATTTTTCTAGAAGTGATAATCTATCTATCTATCTATCTATCTATAAAAGTGAACGTGTGCGTGTGTCTGTGTGTCTGTCTGTGTGTCTGTGTATATTTCCCTACACAATAACGCTGTCAATTTTTAGTCTACAGACTCGAAATTTGATATACAGGGTACTGAGATGTGGGAAAATCTAAGTGATGTGTGTTCGGCCGGAAATTTTGCTGTTAAGGGGTAAAAGTTCAACGATTTTACCTTTGAGAACCCTACCAAACTCCTCCGACAAGTTGGGGTCTAAACACTTGAAATTTTAGATATAGATTCCTTGGACATGGATCTTACGTAATAACTTGATTTGAGCCCAAAATAATAAATTTTTAGGGGATATAATAGGGGTCAAATTAAAAAAATTGACGTTTTTTTTTTTTTTTTGCTCAGCATACATCTCTAAACACCCGGGCAATGCCGGGCACCCATGCTAGTATATCTATAAAAGTGAACATGTCTGTGTGTCGGTGTGTGGTTCTGTGTGTGTGTGTGTGTGTCTGTGTATCTGTCTGCCTGCGTACATGTCCCTAAGCAATAACACTGTCAATTTTTAGTCTACAGACTCGAAATTTGATATACAGGGTACTGAGATTTGGAAAAATTGATGTAATCAAGTTTCGGCCAGAAATTTTGCTGTTAAGGGAATAAAGTTCAACAATTTGACTTTTGAGAACTCTACCAAACCCCTCCCACAATTTGGGGTCTAAACACTTGCAATTTTAGATATAGGTTCTTGGACATAGATCTAATTTAATAACTTGATTTGAGCCCAAAACAATAAGTTTTAAGGGGTCATAATAGGGGTAAAATTTTTAAAAAAATTGACCGTTGATTTTTTTTTTTTTTTTGCTCAGCATACAACCCCAAACACCCGGGCAACGCTGGGCACCCATGCTAGCATATCTATAAAAGTGTACGTGTCTGTGTGTTTGTCTGTCTGTGTGTCTGTATATTTCGCTACGCAATAACTCTGTCAATTTTTAGACTACAGACTCGAAAGTTGATATACAGGGTGCTGAGATTAGGGAAATCGATATGATCCGTTTTCGGGCAGAAATTTGGCATTTAAGGGGTCAAAGTTCAACAATTTGACTTTTGAGAACTCTACCAAACTCCTCCGACAATTTTTGGTCTACACACTTGAAATTTTAGATATAGGTTCCTTTTACATGTATCAAACTTAATAACTAGATTTGAGCCCAAAACAATAAATCTTAAGGGGTCATAATAGGGATCAAATTAAAAAAAAATTACCGTGTTTTTTATTTTTTTATTTTGGTCAGCATACACCGCCAAACACCCGGAAAACGTCGGGCCGAAATGCTAGCATATCTATAAAAGTGAACGTGTTTGTTTATCTGTGTGTGTGTGTGTGTGTGTGTGTGTGTGTGTGTGTGTACATTTCCCTACACAATAACGCTGTCAATGTTTAGTCTACAGACTCGAAATTTGATATACAGGGTACTGAGATTTGGGAAAATGTAAGTGATCGGGGTTCAGCCAGAAATTTGGCTGTTAAGGGGTCAAAGTTCAACGAGTTGACCTTTGAGAACTCTACCAAACTCCTCCGACAATTTGGGGTCTAAACACTTGAAATCTTAGATATAGATTCCTTAGGCATGGGTCTAACATAATAACTTGAACACAATAAATGTTAATGGGTTATAATAGGGGTCAAATTAAAAAAAAATTGACCGTTTTCCTTAATTTTTTTTTTTTTTTTTTTTTGCTCAGCATACACCTCCAAACACCCGGGCAACGCAGGGCCGAAATGCTAGTATATCTATAAAAGTGAACGTTTTTGTGTGTCTGTGTGTCTGTGTGTGCGTCTGTGTATATTTCCCTACGCAATAACTGTCAATTTTTAGTCTACACTTGGAATTTGATATACAGGGTACTGAGATTTGGGAAAATCTTTGGGATCGATTTCCGGCCAGAAATTTGGCTGTTAAGTGGTCAAAATTCAACGATTTGACCTTTGAGAACTCTACCAAACTTCTCCGACAATTTGGGGTCTTATTACTTGAAATTTTATATATAGGTTCCTTGGACATGGATCTAACTTAATAACTTGATTTGAGCCCAAAACAATAAATTTTAAGGGGTCATAATAGGAGTCAAATTAAAAAAAAAATTTCCTCTGCGGTCTCTACCAAATTCTCAGACAATTTCTGGTCTAAACATTTGAAATTTTACATAAAGGGTATTCAGAGATAGGGCAAGCTTTTTAATCGGTTTTGCTCGAAAATTTTTCGTTAGCAATATATAAATGTATGTACGTATGTATGTATGTATGTTTGCATGTCTGCCTAAAACTTTTGACAGAGGCGACGGATTTTACCAAGATCAGTATCGTTTTAGAGTCCGACCTTTCAGACGACAAATATCGAAAAATTAGCTAAAAACATTAATATCTTCACCTTCAACTGGGCCCTTTTCTACAGAGGGGGTGTCGCTTTTTTCGCCGATATTTTTGAAAGTTATCCTCTCCTTTAGATTGTCTAGCCTTAATTTAAAAAAATGTCACTTCCGTTTTGGCAGTGGTCGTAACAGCATAGATATCAGTTTTTTCCCCGTTCTTCTCCTCCTTTGCGGTACGGGTTCGAGCCTGCCTTCCTACTACCACTTTTTTTTTCTTTTTTTTTTTTTACTCAACAGACACATCCAAACATCCGGGCAACTAAAATCTCAATAGAAGATGAGCATATAAAAACGACAAACAACCACAGAATTCGCGCATCAGCCTGAAGAGTCCTAGAGTGGATGAAACGCTAAATATTAAGTGTAGCTTAATCGCAATATATATTTCATAAATTACTATATATATATATATATATATATATATATATATATACGTGTGTGTATATGTATACATATAATCTATAATATATATATACACATATGATTTATAATATATATATATACATATAATCTATAATATATATATAACATACATTTCATCTTGAATGAAAAATAGGTCAATGAAATAATTATCATTTACACGTACTTGCTTATATTTGCAACTATTTTATTATAAAATGAACTTAAAAACTGATAATAGAATATTAAAATATGATTTGAAGAATATTGATTACGTGATAGTTCATTTAAATGTAGAAAAATCGTATTTACGAATAATAATAATAATAATAATAATAATAATAAGAAGAAGAAGAAGAAGAAGAAGAAGAAGAAGAAGAAGAAGAATCGTGTATATAATAATAATAATAATAATAATAGGTACGTAGATAATATTTTGAAAAAATGCTGTTAGCAGTTATGTGACATAGAAATCTCTGTGAGTAATTGTCGAGGGAAATCATCAGGATAAGATTTGACTTAATTAGTTCGCCGGTTGCCAATTTGCTTTAATGCTTCATGATTAAAAGTATGCGTTTTTTTAATTTTATAGTTTAGTGTGGTGTTCTTGATTTTCATGGTTTAAAACAATTTCATGTTTTAGTGTCATTTATAGTTTTACGGTCTCGGGTGATTTTCTGAAAACATCTATTTACGTATTCTAAACAGTATTGATGAAGCAGCACGTACAGATTAAGTTTATCTTTGAATATCGTCAAGTACACTTTTTGGATTACTCTTATATATCTCAAATATCTTCGTATAAAGGTCATAAACATACATATAGCTTTACTTTTATTTTGCAAGCAATATCAGTAAAAACTATTCAAAAGTGATACCATCGTACTGAATACTGAATATTGAATATTTTCATATCTTGTGTTATTAATATTAACTAGCGGGACCTGTGAAAATTCCACGGCAGCATTTTCATATGTAACATATTGTTGCTGGGTATGCTGTAAGCGTTCTGTTCAGCATGAATGAAGGCACAATCATATTATTCTACTTTTTAATTAAAATTGTATCGCCCCCTTACTAAAATAATAACTTTGATATATTTCCTGGGCTGATTATTTCATTGCAAACACACAGGTCAATTAACTCACATTTTATCATTTTTCATAATTATTGAATATGTTACTATGTTCGACAATAATTTTTCATAATTTCAATCCACATTATCGCCCCTCCCTTTACTAAAATATTAAATTTGATATATTGTATCGGCTGATTATTTTATAAAAAAAAACACAACTATCAATTAACTCCCTTTCATCATTTTTAATAATTCTTCGATGTGGTACTAATTTTGACAATAATGTTTCATCATTTAAACCAACGTTGTCGCTCAACCTTACTAAAATAATAACTTTGATACATTTACTGGGCTGATTATTTCATTAAAAACACTAATCAATTAACCTCCATTTCATCATTTTTCATAATTCTTGGGTATGTTGCTAATTTCGACACTCACTTTTCATAATTTATACCCACATTATCGCCCCTCCTTAATAAAATAATAACTTTGAAATATTGTGTGGGCTTATTATTTTATTAAAAACACACCAATGCATGAAATCACATTTAATCATTTTTCAAAATTCTTGGATATGTTACTTTCGACAATTATTTTTCATAATTTTAACCCACATTTTCGCCCATCCCTCTTTACTAAATAATAACTTTGATATATTGTCTAGGCTGATTATTTCCTTACAAACACACCAATCAATTATCTAATATTTTATCATTTTCTTGGTAATTCTTGGATATGTTACTAATTTCGACAATAATTTTTCATAATTTAAGCCCTTCTTATCTCCTTCCCCTTTACTTATATAATAACTTTGATATATTGTCTAGGCTGATTATTTTATTATAAACACACCAATCAATTAAATCACATTTCATCATTTTTCGCAATTCTTGGATATGTTACTAATTTCGACAATAAATTTTTATAATTTAAACCATCCTCGTCGCCTCCTCTTACTAAAAAATTACTTTGATATATTGTCTGGGCTGATTATTTCATAAAAAAACACAACTATCAATTAACTCACACCTCATCATTTTTCTTAATTCTTGGATATGTTACTCATTTTGACAATTACTTTTAATATTTTAATCCACATTATCAACCTCCCCACTACTAAAATAATATATTATCTGGGATGATTATTTCATTTCAAACACGCCAATCAACTCACATTTTGACATTTTTCATAACCATAGTAGACATTGACGCAAGCATTTACTACTTCATCGTCTCTCGAGACGCACAATTTCTTATTTAAGTTTGATCCTCTGATTTAGTTGATGAAGTATAGAATACAATCTGTGACTCCTTAACTCCACGTCGGACGCAATATTCAACCTAGTATTGACGTGTGAATTCTATCAAATCTTTGTTTCTTTCAGTGAGATAAACATTCTGGCAAGATGACCAAAGAAAGATACTAACGGAAAGTGTCACATTGCAGAATAAATACTCGTTATTCATTATGAAATAAGGTAATTAGCTCTTTTGTTCAAATAAGAAGCACTCATCCAAAGAAAAAACATAATGGAATCAAGTAACAATAACGGATGCATCATTAAAAGAACATTCTCTTTGTACAAGGATGCATTAAACGAAACGTTTGCATAGAAAATTACCTTCACTGTTGAAGTAAGATTGTTTCGCTATCGTTTTGCCACAGAGAGTAACATTATGCTGTTCGGGAAGGGGGGGATATCGTTCACTCTAACGAAGAGATAGAATAGAAATTCACAAATGAACAATTGAAAACCTTACAATAAGTATCTATGTTTTTCTTTATTAGGCTGTGGGCGATGGTAATCACGAATTTTGACAGGGGGAGATAGGAGTAATGCTCCCCAAATATTTGACAGGGGGAGATGGGAGTAATGCTCTCCAAATATTTGTTGATCTAACAATCAAAGTACGCCATAGTATTTGTTTCAGCCAATAACGTAACTAGGTCCTCGGAGGATAGATAAATACAGGCGCTACATCGGCGAGAAAAAGAACAGCTATGATTTTAAATTGTTTGAAGAATTAATTTGTAGAATAATTTTTGTAAGTAAATAATTACATAGGACTCAGCTGAAAGATAATTCCGGGCTATGTAACTTTACAAGTTTTTGTCTGCTTTTATTGTCAGTCTCTATTCTATATTTAAAAGACTGGACACGCTCCCGACTTACACGACGACAATTTAAGCATAACAGGAGCGGGGTCTGGTAAGTCCAGGTATGCCACTACAACGAGTGACAGGGTCGTGAAATTAATGGTCAGCCGCGCTCAGTTACAAAAGTTCTAAAAGTTACGTGTAGCCTTGCTCGTATCGTATTACTGTCCTAACACGTCGATTATAAAAGTTTTATCGTGAGACTCTACGATGTGTAAATACAATAGTATCGTCGTACATACATTTATCCGTAAAAGTTCTTTGCTCAACGGGTTGAGGTGTCGTTATTCATAGGATGTTCTCGTCCAATGTGCTGATGTGCGCTATTCATTTAAGATTCTCCTTCAACGTATTGATGTGCCATTATTCTCGGCGAGAGAATAAATAGAAAGAAAGGCAAAACAAAACGATAGTAACGCTCCTGTTAGCAGCGATGTATGTAAAATGGATGACACGAGCTACTGTTTGGTTTTCAAAGATATATATTTAAAAACCATGCCAATCACATACAGTTCAGATCACTAAAAATAAAGCAACAATAAATAACAAAGCAATAAAAATAGTTATTATAAGAAAAGAGAACCAGAATGAATTCATCAACGTCTTTGCTCAACAAGCTTAGTGGCGAAGGTCATTATTTTGTCCCCTCTCATTTTTCCCCTGTCAGTGAGGCGGGTTGTTCACTCTTATGCGTTATTAAGAAATCGAGCTTTAACTTAGTTTGTTCTTCACTTTTCTTGATTTCTATCGGCCGGATTGACTCATCCAACCTTTTTTTTAATGTCAGGGGAATATCTTCTGTTGGTTAAGAGTTAATTACGGCGGTTTCTCAATTGCGATTTTTCGAAGAGGTTTTACGAATCTTCCGAAATATCTTGAAGATTATTTCATCTATTTTTGGATCTGATTAACTTTATGCCCGTAAGCCTTAACGATAATTCCATTCACCTGACCGACAAAGCATTTGCTGTCACACTATCCGACTGACGAAAAACGGCTGCGCACTGCAATTTATACTAAGAGGGTGGTCGGTTAGGGAAATGCGATTTTCGTTCAAGTACCAAACAACACTTGCCACGTCGATTCTTGCTGAAACATTTTTGGTTAACTGTCTATGCCAGACTGATTGTCCTCAACCAGGCTTCCCAAGGACAAATGTGATCCCACGTCTCGCTTTTTAGCCAGGGTCAATTAGATAAACCTATTTTTTTGTCAGCAATCGAAATCTTAAAGCTAATTGGCATTTCTTTTTCTCTTGGAAACAAATCTTAACCCCAAAAATTAATTGTTCGATACTGAAAAAGACGATCTCAAGGCAAACACGAAATAGGGCACTAACTTTGGCGGCTATACACTGCTGATCAAAAATTTAAGACCACTTAAAAATCTTTAAAAAGAAAACTTTTTTAAGGATAGATTTTAAACTCTTCCGACTTAAGGTTACCAATACTACAATTTAAAAGGTTATGAAAACAAAAAGCTACATTCAATAGATTTATTTTTAAAATTTACATTTTTATTAAATAAGGATTTTTACACATGACCAAAACCATAAGACCAGAGACAAAATTCTATTAAATTGTACAAATAGTGTATAAAAAAATTCAACAATCAAACTAAATAATGAGTTCTACATCCATTGCTTTTGATGACTTCAAAAATTCTATGGGACATGCTAGAAATAAGGGTTTCCATTAAGGTGCGGGTGATCCTGCTCCAGTTTCTGAAGATGGCTTCACGAAGTTCATTTTTTGTTGAATATTGGTTGCCATTTCTTTTTTTTTTTTTACACAGTGATCACCACTTATCAAGGCCCGGAAGCCACTCAGGGATAAGGGTTATTGCAAGTACATTACGTTAGTGTGGAGATTTGATGAAGTGTTTACTTAAGGGGGCGGTTCATTAGGAATTTGTTAACATTGGATTGAAGACATCCAAGTTGTAGTCCGGTGGGAAGCAGGCAAACGGAACAGAGTTCTACAGGCGTGCAGTTCTAAGAAAGAAGCTTTGTTCATGGAATCCGCGTTTTGATTTAGGCACAAATATAGAGTGGGGGAAATTTTTCACTGTGGATTCAGCTAGACGGGTGTTTTGCGTGAAAGATTGGCGAGGGGGGACCAGAGATTGGAGTTCAGACGAGCACCTGCCATGGAAATAACGATAAAACAAGGATAGGCTCGCAACGTCTCTTCTGTGGGAGAGAGGTTGCAGGGTAGAGAAAAGGGCATCCCCCACTAAACCACGAAGTCTATTTTGTACTCTGACAAGGCAGGATAGGCTATTTTTAGCAGCTCCTGCCCAGATATGGCAACAGTATTTCATCCTTGAACGTAATTGGCTTTTATATAGATAGAGAATTGCATCAGTAGTGAGATATCTTCTGGAGCGGTAGAAGGATCCCACCATCTTTCCAGCGACCTTGGCAACAGACTTGATGTACGTGTTCCATTTCAGATCAGGAGTAAAGGTCAAACCCAGAAGCTTGTCAAAACACGGGGCCTCACCCAGACGAGAGTCATCCATCACAATTGATGCCAGATGGGGATCAGAGCGTTGATGCTGTAAGGATAGGAGTTTGGTTTTGGATGCATTAAAGGTAACCAGCCACATCTTCCCCCACTGAACCACGCGCTCGAGATCAGAGGAGAGAGAATCAGAGAGAACTTTGTCATTTACAGCCTTTGATGTGTTGCCGTAGATGGTCGTATCATCAGCATAGATGTCAACGAATGATTTAAGTATTGTGTTTAGGGAGGTCATTGATGTAGATCAGGAAGAGAGTTGGGCCTAGGATTGACCCCTGATGGACTCCAGCATTTATATTGCAGGCCTCCGATTTTTGTCCATCTACCACTACGCTTATGAGCCTATTGGAAAGAAATGATTTAATGATTGAGAAAACATTTCCAGTTATACCGTAGCTGGAAATCTTGTGAAGTAGACCCTTATGCCATACCTTGTCGAAGGCCTTTGATATGTCAAGAGCAATTGCCCTAGAAAGGAAGCCTTTGTTAAGAGATTCACTAATCCTGTGGGATATAACCGTCAGCACATCTGCGGTAGATCTTGCAGAGCGGAAATCATATTGTGTGTCACTAAGAAGGTTATTCCTGCTGAAGTGGTTGACTATTTCTCTATTTAATATGGATTCCAGCAACTTACTCATAACACACAGGAGACTTATTGGTCTGTACTGAGAGGGAGATGACTTATCACCTGAATTCTTAAATACAGGGCAAACTGATGAGGTCTTCCAGGGATTCGGAAAGCACTTCTCCTTAAGGCAGCACTTAAATAGTTTCGTAAGTATGGAAGCAAGTTCTGGTTGAAGCTTTTTTAACACTATAATTGGGATGCCATCAGGGCCAGTTGCTTTACTGGAATCTAGTTTCTTGATTAGCTTGGCGACCTCATGCACGGATATTTGTATGTTACCTAGCTTGTTCTGTGTTATAGGAGGAAATATGGGGAGTTGATGGCCTTCGTTGCATAGAGTAGAATTAGCTGCAAAGTTCTTTGCAAATAGTTTGGCCTTGTCTGAACGCTGACGAGATGACCTCTGGTCCATTGATAATGGTTGGGATAGAACGCACACTTCTGTTCAGGATCCTATTTGTTATTTACCAAAACTGGTGGGAACCAAGCCGCTGATCAGCTACCTTGGATTTAACAGACTGGGCATATAGCTCTCTTGCATTTTTTATTACTCTTTTACAGTGGTTGCTGGCGTTCCTGAAAGCAGCTTTAGTCTCGATAAACCTCTCTCGTCATTCATCCTTAAACATTTTCAATTGGGTTCAAGTTCGGTGAGCATGCAGGATGTCCCAAGAGATGGACTCCATTTTCTTGTAGAAAGCTCAAAGTCCGTCTTGCAGTGTGGATTGCAGCATTATCCTACTGGAATAACCGTCCATCCCCACACAAACGATGAACCTCCATCACCAAAGATGATTTTTGTTGCATGTTAACATAACCAGCTGTTGTCTGACGACCCTGCACTACCTGGAGCTCCATCGTCTCTCTATAAGAAAAGGCACCCCATACCATTACGGACCCTCCACTACTATGATGTGTGGAAAAAATTGTGAGGGGGCATGTTTTTGTCATGCCAATATCGCTGGAAGCCATCAGGACCATCTAAATTGAACTTTTCTCATGAGAAAATAGGACTTTCTTCCACTTCTCAACATCCCAGGTTTGGTATTCACGACCAAATCTTAAGCGGTCCACTTTGTGATGTGGAAACAATCAAGGAATTTGTTTACGCTTTTTATTTACCATGCCTTTTTGTTGTAAGTGTCGTCTGATGGTTATTGGACTGCAATCAGCATCTGTAACCGCCTTAATTTTACTAGAAGAAAGTTCCCTGTCATTCATAACAACCCGTGTGAATCTCCTACTCAATGAAGGAGAAATTGGGCGGGGGGGGGGTACCAAAGGATTTTGCTTTTCCATAATTCTAAGGGTTCTTTAAAAATTTGCAAATAACAGTTTTGCTGCGATTTACCGTAGCTGCTATTGCTCGCTGTGACAAACCTTGCTTATGGAATCCTAGAATTCGAGAGCGCTCAACTTCGGTTAGTTTTCTTGTTTTAGGCGTGGTAACACCTTTACACGGTGATTGCTAATCTCTAATTGAACTAAAACATTAGAATTACTATAAATCTAACAATTTATACCCTTGGTCTTATAATTTTGATCATGTGCCTAATTTAATAAAAATGCAAATTTTAAATAAAATTTTTGGAATGTACCTTTTTGTTTCCATAAACTTTTAGATTGTAGTATTAGTAATCTTAAGTCGGAAGAGTTTAAAATCTATCCTTAAAAAAAGGTTTCTTTTTAAAGATTTTTAAGTGGTCTTAAATTTTAGATCAGCAGTATATATATATATATATATATATATATATATATATATACATATATGTATAAATATATGTATGTTTGTCAGCCTTCAGAGTCGACCGTATTCTAGGCATGCTTATTGGTCTTGCTATAGATCACGCCGCATAAGGATTAGTCACGAGGATTGCAATCGGATAAGGGTGCGATCACGAGTGCATCAACAAGTGGCGAGGAACTTTTCTATGAATAATATCAATATATGTTGGTTTTAACCTATTTTTCACTCGTCTTTCTCTAAAGAAACAACGCAACTACAAAATACTTCTGTGAGAAACTATTAATCGGCTATATTGCGCTATTGGCATTTGTTTCCGCGATTCTTTTAAAGGCCAACTAATTATGAGAGGGACCACGTGATAGTTAACGATATATACAGTAAAAGTGCATGAAATGTGAAGATGCCATTATCAACTTCACCAACCATCACCTTCCTTTGTCAAACAGAATACCTGATTTGTTTTAGAACATGAACACGTCCATTATATCTACGCGTTTAGCGATGCACATGTAATTACTGATGCGTTACAAACCGACGTATGGACGTATATAACCATAGAAATGCTGCTTGCTTGAAACGTAAGCGTGACAAACCGACAGGACTGCTGAAGCACGGACGTATCTGTCAAAACAAGGAGAGCTTCAAACAGTAATTAAGAAATATGAAACGCTTTCCTTACCTCAAAAGCGTTTAGCACATGATTTTAGTGTTAATTACGTGAACAAACGAAGGCCATTGTGTTTGGCCTTGAGCATAGCTATTGTCGGCCTTCTAACAAGTAGAGAAATTTAAAAGGAAACAAAAAACACATACATTCAAATAGTAGTCAATACAGACAGAACAAATGAAAATAATATTAAGCATTTTTTTTCAATAACTGAATTGCTACTCCTTTAAAATATTATTTCTCCTGCATACTCTAAATAGCTTAGCACTGTAATAGCATTAATGGACAGAGTGTTTGAAAAGATAAGGGATTCTTGTTACAATGTATGGTTTTCTTCTATTTAAGCAATTTGCTCTGGCATCTAATGCACTTGAGGATACCTTAAAAAATAGCTCGGGGTCATATAATACCAATAATCATCGGAGATCTGAAAGTTTGCTCACCGCAACGTATCGAGAAAAAAACGAAGAAAATTTGATACGCAAAAGTCCCATCGTTTTCAACCAGATTTTCTAAATATATATATATATATATATATATATATATATATATATATATATATATATATATATATATAAGTGAAAATGTCTGTCTGTCTGCCTGTGTGTCTGTCTGTGTACATTTCCCTATACAATAACTCTGTCAATTTTCAGTCTACAGACTCGAAATTTGATATACAAGGTATTGAGATTTGGGAAAATCTTTTTAATCGGTTTACGGCCAGAAATTTGACTGGTAAGAGGTCAAAGTTCAACGATTCCACCTTTGAGATCTCTACGAAAATCCTCCGCCAATTTTGGGTCTAAACACTTGAAATTTTAGATATAGATTCATTGGACATGGATCTAACTAAATAACTTGATTTGAGTTCAAAACAAAAATGTTAAGGGGTCATAATTGGGGACAAAGTTAAAAGATTGACCACTTTTTTTCTTTTTTTTTTTTTTGCTCAACACACACCTCCAAAAACCCGGGCAACGCCGGGCTGAAATACTAGTATATCTATCTTACAGGAGGGGCCAAAGTTAAAAAAAAAAATTAACCGCTTCGGTCTCTACCAAATTACTCAGACATTTCTGGTTTAAACATTTGAAATTTTACATAAAGAGTATTCAGAGATAGGACAAGCTTTTTAATCGGTTTGGGTAAACAAAGTTACCAATTTATAAATATATGCATGTATGTATGTTTGCATGTCTGCCTAAACCTTTCGACAGAGGCGACGGATTTTAACAAGATCAGTATCGTTTTGAAGCCGACCATTCAGACGACAAATATCGAAAAATTGGCTAAAATCATCAATATCTCCACCTTCAACTGGGTACTTTTCAACGGGGGGCGCTTTTTTCGCCGATATTTTCGAAAGTCATCCTCTCCTTTCGATTGTCTAGCCTTAATTAAAACCTACGTTACTTTTTTGGTGGTCGTCGTAAAAGCAAAGACGTAAGTTTTTTCCCCCGTTCTTTTCCTCCTTTGCGGTACGGGTTCGTTTTTTTTTGTTGCTCAACATATACCTTAAAACACCCGGGTAACGCCGGGCACTCATGCTAGTCTATATATCTCTAAAAGTGCACGGGTCTGTCTGTCTGTGTGTTTGCCTTTGTGTTTGTGTGTCTGTGTACATTTCCCTACGCAATAACTCTGTCAATTTTTAGTGTACAGACTCGAAATTTGATATACAGTTTACTGAGATTTGGAAAAATCTTTCTAATCCATTGTCGGTTAGAAATTTGGCTGTTAAGGGGTCAAAGTTCAAGGATTTGACCTTTGAGAACTCTACCAAATTCCTGCGCCAATTTTGCGTCTAAACACTTGAAATTTTAGATATAGTTTTCTTGGACATGGATCTAACTTAATAACTTGATTTGAGCCCCAAACAATAAATGTTAAGGGGTCATAATAGGGGTCAAAGTTAATAAAAATTGACCGCTTCTTTTTTTCTTTTTTTTTTTCTCAACATACACCTCCAAACACCCGGGCAACGCCGAGCTGAAATGCTAGTGTATATATATAAAGTGAAAATGTCTCTGTGTGTCTGTGTACATTTCCCTTCAAAATAACTCTGTCAATTTTCAGTCTACAGACTCGAGATTTGACATAAGAAGTGTTTAGATTTGGGAAAATCTTCTTAATCAGTTTTCAGCCCGAATTTGGCTTTCACGGAGTTAAAGTTCAACGATTTGTCCTTTGAACATTCTACCAAACTCCTCCGCCAATTTTGTGTCCAAACACTTGAAATTTTAAATGTAGGTTACTTGGACATGGATCAAACTTTTTAATTTGATTTGAGCCCAAAAAAACCCAAATGTTAACCTTTGCGGTCTCTACCAAATTGCTCAGTTAATTTCTGATCTAAACATTTGAAATTTTAAATAAAGTCTATTCAGAGATAGTACAAGCTTTTTAATCGATTTGGCTCGAAAATTTGAGCTGCCGAGGGGCTAAAGTTCAAAGGATATAGCCTTTGCAGTGTCTAGAAAACTAGTCAGCCAATTTTGCGTCTAAACATTTGGAATTTATACATAACAGGTACTCAGACATGTGCCAAGCATTTTAATCACTTTTGGAGCGAAGATTTGGTTGCCAAAATGTAAAGATTGAAAGAGTTGACCTTTTCAGATTCTACCAAATTTCCCCGTCAATTTTAGATCTAAAGACTTGAAATTTTAGATGTAGGTAACTTGGATATGGGTAAAACTTTTTATTTTGATTAACCCAAATAATAAATGGTAAGGGGTCAAAATTTGGGTTCAAGTAAGAAAAAATTTAACCCTGCGGTCTCTACAAAATTACTCAGACAATTTTTGGTCTAAATATTTGAAATCTTACATAAAGTATATTCACACGTAGGGCAAGTTATGAACAGTACCTAGGGCCCAAACAAAGCCGGGCTAAGCTGCTAGTATATATATATATATATATATATATATATATATATATATATATATATATATATATATATATATATATATATATACTAGCTGTACCCTGTCACGCGTTGCTGTGGCTCAAATTGGCGTAATGGAAAAAGTTCCAAAATGAGAAAAAGCATGTTTCTTATAGGTTTAAATTTCCATTTTGCATGGGTACACAGTTTTTGTTGTTCCATTTTCTTAGCTGATATAGAGATTTTCCGGTTTGGTGACTCTTGAATACGTAACATAAATTGTCCATGTGAAAAAACAGTCAGTGTGTAACTGTAAGGCCCACAATTGTAAAGATTGTTCCCTGTGCTTTGTTGATGGTTATTGCAAATGACAATAAAATTGGAAAGTGCAATTTGCTAAAGTGTAATGATGTATCCGGTGGAATCATAGGAATGCATGGAATGAAGATATATTCATCTGTGAAAGGTCCTGTTAAGATTGCTGTTTCTATGATATTGTTTGTTAATTTTTTTTTTACTGCAAGCTATGTGCCATTGCAAAGCTTGGATTGGTTTATATTTCACAATATGATAATTAGTACACCAAATTTCAGTTGCAATACATGCGGTGGCATCCCTGGCAAATATAACTGTTGGATAATTAACCACTTTATCTGCTTTCACAACAGTGTCGATGGATTTGTATTTGACTACCTCACTTGGAATTTTACATTTAATTATAGCGTTAAGTTCATGGGCATCTTTGTATTGACCTGCAAGAATAGCTCATTCACTCAGTCAAATGGAATTCTTATAATTTGAATATCTGCAAAAACCTTTTAAACTAACTATTCTTTTGATGAAATAAAATTACAGAAATTACAGAAGTTAAAAGTCAAAGAATTTTGCCCTTAACTCTGACCAGCTGGCACTTTTTTGTACCCAATTTCCCACAAGTGATGCAAAAGTTTTTGTGCGGATCGAACAGTCTGCAACTGTAACTGTACATGCATATTTTGAGTTAAGTTTAATGTCTTCACATGGAACAAAATAGTAGAGTATTTGAGGCAAGCATTTATTTTATCTGCTGGTGTTGATTGAAGAATAACAGGTAACATTTGTCTGAAATCTCCTGCAAGCAATATTACTGCATTCCCAAATGGTCTGAAATTGCCACGCAAATCTTGCAAGGATCGACCAAGAGCCTCAAGTGATTTTTTGCGTACCATTGTGCATTCATCCTAAACAATAAGTTTGCATTTTTGCAATATTTTTCCCCATATTGGATGTTTTGGAGATGTCGAACATGAGATTTTTGAAAAATTGAATGTTTTAAAGTAGAATAAATAATTCTTCTACTTGGCAGCAAGGTCGCAGATATTCCTCATGCAGCAAGGGCTAAGGCTATGTCATTTTGTTACCAAATGGCTGCCAAAATCAATTTAATTAGAAAGGTTTTACCAGTTACTTCTGGTGCTGTTCAAGGTAGCAGTAATTTCCAAATAACTTCTATTCTCACAGTCAGTAAATTAGGTGACTAAAATAAGATTTATCCATGTTTTGACAATGCCTTATTCACTGTAATTAATTTAGGAGACTAAAATAGGATGAGGGATTAGGGATGGACAGATAGAGAGGAAGATATATAGATAGAAAAGAGACAGTGAGAGGAAAATAGAGAAAGAGAAGGAGATAGAGAGATAAAGGGATTGATAGATAAACAGAGAGAGGGGGAGAGTTAGATACAGAGAGGGATGAGACAGAGGAAAGGAGAGAGATAGAGGGAGTTAGAGAGAGAAAGGGGCTCAAAGAGAGATGGAGAGGATGATATAGAGAGAAAGATAGATTGAGAGAGGGAAAGGGAGAGATGGATGGAGAGAGATATTGAGAGAGGGGGAGAGAAACAGAAGGTGAACTACACTTCACCGTTTTTTTCCTCGTTCAGTAGAGAAGAAATCTTTCGAGACTGAGGCAATTTTAATGTTTTGTTATTATCCAGAGTACCCCATTTTTTTTGGGGGGGGTGATTTTCCTCGCATTAGAAACCGACCGGGTTATCTGTACTTTCACTTAACAAATTAATAAAAGAAAAACATATTGTAAAATTTGAATTTAACAGGAAAATACTATTTTAAAAAATAGCACGGTAACATAAGTGCATAAGTGCAACTTTAGGTACTCCTTGGGCATTGAGTTCCATGGCGACCAGCATAATTATTTAATGGTCGCTCCCTTAGCCCCCCCCCAGTCAAGGCTAATGTATGCGCACGTAACATTTTTTTTATTTACTGACGTTGGCTTAGTAACTAAACGATTTATTGATAATTTCGTAACCCTTAAACGCATGCCGGAATATTTAAATTTGTTCATTATTGTTGTAATGAAAAAAAAAAGTTTCATTCAACACAAAACCAAAAACACATATTAATGATAAATGATTTATTATTCTATTCATTGAAATTTACTAATTTTTAAATAAAAAAGTAAAAAAAAAGTTAATAAAAAACTAGTTGCTTATGTGCGCATAAACAACTTGTTTGTTTTTTTTAGATTAGGTCCACCTTATAATCACCCCCCCAACCTCCTCATCTTAAGAACAGCTTCCGGAATAAACACCACTTTTGGAGGGGGGGGCTATTTGCAAAATTTAACTGATATTTGTTGTCAGCATACCCACCCGAAAATACTATTAAACTGCAGCTTAGTTTAGTGATTTTAAATAACTTCACATGAAAGAACTACGAAGCCAAACCGGTGTTCTCTTCTCAACTGTTCCTTGTGAACGATCCCCAAACGGTGTTAAGTGGTGGCAGGGGGAGGAGGAATTTTTTAGAGAGAAAATATTTTACCACTTCCATTGATCTTAACCGATTTTGGCCGTGACTTCTCAGCAGAAAAAGTATAGAAATCTAAGATTATCGAGGAATTTGAGAAATAATAAGCCTATAACACACCTCAGATATTGTTCTGCCGTTTGTGCATATTATATTTGCATGAAATATCTTGATTTTAATCCTATTAATGTCAAAATCAGACGCGAAAAAATGAGTTCATTTTATTTATATAGAAATAGAAGATAGAAGAAGATAGATAGAAGAAGACTAGCGGGGGTACCCGGCGTTGCCCGAGTGTTTGTTTCCGGGACGGGGGGGAGTTTTAAAAAATGTTATGGTAGGTAAGTAGGAAGGATCAAACCCGGAGTCATGAGTAAAAGTAGGAAAATAAAGTGTGAAAAAAAAAACAAAAAAAAAAAACATCTGCAACGTTAACAGTTCGGCCACCAAGAAAAGTCCATTCCAGTTGTTTAGGAAAAAAAAAAAAAAACGACTAAGGTAGGTCGGCGCGAATGTGAAAATATAATGCGAATTGTCCAGCACGCTAACCACTACGCCACAGACCACTGAAGCTTAGTTTAGTGATTTTAAATAACTTCACATGAAAGAACTACGAAACCAAACCGGCGTTCTCTTCTCAACTGTTCCTTGTGAACGATCCCCAAACGGTGTTAAGTGGTGGCAGGGGGAGGAGGAATTTTTTAGAGAGAAAATATTTTACCACTTCCATTGATCTTAACCGATTTTGGCCGTGACTTCTCAGCAGAAAAAGTATAGAAATCTAAGATTATCGAGGAATTTGAGAAATAATAAGCCTATAACACACCTCAGATATTGTTCTGCCGTTTGTGCATATTATATTTGCATGAAATATCTTGATTTTAATCCTATTAATGTCAAAATCAGACGCGAAAAAATGAGTTCATTTTATTTATATATATATATATATATATATATATATATATAAATATATATAGAGAAAAATGAGTTCATTTTATTTATATAGAGAAGATATATAGATAGAAGATAGAAGAGAAGAGAAGAGAAGATAAAAGTCGTCATTTAAAAAAGAAAATTGTGGCGGTAGACCTAAATGTTTTGTTTTCGCACTATTCAACAATTTGTTCATCCGCGCATGTAGATTAAAAAATATTTGTAAAAGTGAGAAGTTATCAGTAAATGATTTAGTTTTTTTTAAATTTATTTATTTATTTTTTTTTTTACATTAGGTCCACCTCCACAAATGTTAAGAACGGCTTTCAGAATAAACACCCCCAACCTCTCCATGTTAACAACGGATTTCGGAATAAACACCATTGGGGGGGATATTTAAAAAAAAGTCGATAAAAGTCGTCATTTAAATAGAAATTTAAAATCAAATGTTTGTAAAAGTGAGAAATTATTAATAAATGTTTAGTAACATTTTTCGGTGCTAATGCAGAGAGTGACCCGCGCTATTTTTTAAATCGTGTTTTTTTTAATCAATTGCAAGGTTAAAGTACAGAATAGGTACAAAACACCCTCCCCTCCCCATGTTAAGAATGGCTTTTTAAATAATAACGTTATTATTTCAGCATGGATCACTCTCTGCATGAGTACCCATTTTTCTTTTAATATTTATAAAAAGTAAAACTTTTTTCAAAATAAATAAATAAATAAATGTTTGTAAATGTGACAAATAATCGTTTAGTTACGGCAACGTCAGTAAATAAAATATGTTACGTGCGGGGTGAGGTGGGAGACTAAGGGATCGACTATTATTTTTTTCTACTGGTCGCCATGGAACTCAACGCCCAAGGAGTACCAAAATGTAATTTTTTTTGTCAAATAAATAAATTTCAAGCAATTTTTGCAATAAATAATAGATAGCAACCTCGTTAATTTTACGACTCGCCCCAGCATATTATAAACACCCTAACTTCCCCATGTTAAGAACGGCTTTCGAGGTTTATGGAGGGGCATTTGTTTTTGTTTTTTTTTAACATGGGGGGGGTTAGGGTGTTTATAATACGTTGAGGCATGCCGTAAAAATGAAACAGTTTAGAAAAAGTTAAAACAAACTTTTTTATGTAAACAATGCCGTGAAAAGAAACTAAACAATTAAAACGTAATGTTTCATGAGTGAAAAGCCTTAACATAAATAAAATTTAAAAAATTGGTAAGTATATAAATGAATTTAAATTTTGAAAATATGGGATTATTATTATATTTGTGTGTGTGTGTGTGTGTGTGTGTGTGTGTGTGTGTGTGTGTGTGTGTGTGTGTGTGTACTAATGCAGAGAGTGATCCGCGCTATTTTTTTAAAAATCGTTTTCCACGTTTAATTAAAGTTTTATGATATGTTTTTATTCAATTGTAAGGTTAAAGTACAGAATAGGTACAAAACACCCTCCCTTCCCCATTTTAAGAATGGCTTTTTAAATAATAACATTATTATTTCAGCACGGATCACTCTCTGCATGAGTAAATTTGTTTTTTTTTTACTTATCGAGTTAACAGAAAATGAAATCTTTCGTCAATTCGTGGCTGTGAAATGAATCGAACCGGAAGTTCAGTTTTACAACAGAACAGATTCGCAGTAACGGTTAAAAAAATATATTTATCTTATTTAATATTTTAATAATTCGCGAGGTAAATTTATTTCGATAACATACAAACATACCTCGACTCTAAAGATGGGTTGTCTGAAAATTTCAAATAAATTGGTAACGTAGAAATAGGGTTTTATTATTTTAGAACGAACCAACATTTACATTTTATATATATATATATATATATATATATATATATATATATATATTTATATATATATATATATATATATATATATATGAGTGAGAATGTATTGTGTAAGGACAATTCTCAACCTATATACTCATAGAATTTTTGATCTACAGACTAGAAATTTAGTATACAGAGTATTCTGACATGTCAGAAAACATTCTAATCAGTTTTCATCCAGAAAAATTGAACTGCTAAGAGGTCAAACTTGAAACATTGGTACTTGTGGATTATCTGATTGTTATCTATTTGTAAATTTTTGCAAGACGCGCATGCACAAACCATTCACATTAAGTTAAGAATAAGTTGGTTTGAAAACACTTCTTAAAGCCGTGTCAAGCTGGCCTTATGGTTATCGTACATAACTCACTGTTTTTAGGTTTTGGTTTCGATCACAGCTCGAGGATTTTTTTGTATTTACAAAAAGTGAACTGTTTAGAAAAAAACATAATACTCGCATAAACATGTCCCAATTCCTAAAAAAATTAAAATATCAGCTTGACAAGAAAGTTTTGCGGTTTTTAACTTTTAAATTCAGATTTTCAACATATTTACATATCAACATATCTCGATACAAACCAAAATTGATTGATCGAAGTAAGCACTATCATAATCAACACACTTTTGCCAACGCAAAACAGCTGTAAAATAAAAATCTTGCGTCCTAGTGGCGATGAAGTCGCTGAAGGCTTTTTTGATATCGCTTAGATTTTTTAAGCATTTTTCACGAAGGAAGTTGTCGTGATGCTTGAAAAAATGGTAGTCAATAGGTGAGATGTCTGGAGAGTATGGCGGATGAAGCAGACTGACGTAGCCCAATTCGTTCAACTTCTGCAGGGTCGGGTTAGCAAAGTGCAGTGGGGCATTATTGTGGAGGAGAATTTGGGCTTTTCCGTTGACTAATGCTAGGTGTTGTTGTCGAAATTTCTGATGCATTTCATGAATTTGTTGACAGTATTTCTTCGCTGTAATGGTTTGACCTTCATTAAAAAAACTGTAATGTATAAGACCGGTCAAAGACTCCCAAACAGTCAGCATGGCCTTCTTTTGATGCAACTCTGTCTTCGGAAATTGTTGTGAAACTTTGTCGGCGTCTAACCACTGAGCCGAGCGTCGCCGGTTGTCGTAAAGAACCTACTTTTCATCGCAAGTCATAACCCGGTCGGAAACGAGTTGTGCTTGTTATATAAAAGTGGGGAAGATGATGCTTCACAACGGTGTTTCTTTTTGTTCAATTCGTTAAGCACCCATTTACCAAGTGTTTTGTCTTTCCAATCTCTCTCAAGTGGTTTACAATCGTCGTATACATTACTTTTAATTTCAGAAGCAAGTACTCGAACAGTTGTATGTGGATTGATTTCGACTAAGGCTCTTAATTGATCATTGTCAACATCCGATGGCCGACCACTACGCTCAGCATCATCAAGGCTCTCTAGAATTTCTTAAACCACTATTATGCTATGCGCTCAGTTGTGGTTCCGGGGTCAAAGGTTTTGTTAATATCGCGAGCTGTTTCAGCAGTATTTCGGCCTAGATTGAACTGAAATAGAAAAATTGCGCGAATTTGCTTTTTTCCATCATGTATTAAATGTTCTGAAAAAAATGCATAATTTTTAAAACGATTCTAATTTAAACTATTAGATAGAGCAAAAACATCTCTTTAAAATGATATATAAAGTAAAGGAAATTAAAAAAAAATATTTGGAATCAAAATTAAAAATTCCGCAAGAACTTTCTTGTCAACCTAATATAATATTTATGCCTATTTTAAAAACAGGTAACCACCGGGCAGCCTGCTACTATAGGGTTTCCAAAAAATCACCAGAGGGTTTTGAACATAAATAGATCCTTTATTTTTGATATTTTTCTGTGATTTTAACACAATCTGTCTAAAACATTGGGATTTTTTTTTAATGCAAAATTCAAAAAATCTTTATTAATGAAAAAATAATGTTTTTAAATGTTTCCTTTTTCAGCTTCGTATATTT
The DNA here is from genome assembly GCF_053919585.1 of Euprymna scolopes. Taxonomy (NCBI): domain Eukaryota; kingdom Metazoa; phylum Mollusca; class Cephalopoda; order Sepiida; family Sepiolidae; genus Euprymna; species Euprymna scolopes. The sequence continues at coordinate 53,797,534 of NC_136496.1, forward strand.
GTGCTCTTTCCAAAACATTATTCATGACAGATTGCAGAATCTCTGGATTGCGATTTAACTCCCTTATTTTGTTCTTGATGTTTTCCATTTCAATTCTTGCAGGATTTGGAGTTTGGTAACATAAACTCTTTTTTTTAAGATATCCCCACAAGAAAAGGTCGGGGTAAGTCAAGTCTGGGAAATGCGGTGGCCATTTGAAATTGCCATAGCGAGAGATAACGTTGTTGGCAAAGCATTGCATGAGAAGCTCAATGGTGTCTCTCGCCGTTTGTGGCGTTGCCACATCTTGTTGGAACCATTTTTTGATGAATTGCCCTTAGATTTTCAGAGCCCCAAAATCTGTAATTTTGTTTGTTAACGAATTCATTCAAATGAAAATTAGCTTCATCTGATATAATTAACTTTTGTAGAAAATTGGGCTCATTTCGGACAGGTTTTGCATTTGAATTGCATATTGAACTCTTGTTTAAAAATCTTCAGGTTTCAAGTGCTAAACAAGCTGCACTTTATGAGGAAAGAGTTTTAAACTGTGCAGAATGTTGTGTCGTGAGCTTCGAGATATTCCAAGTTTTGTGGAACGTCGTCGAATTTCAGGATGCTGCGCCACGCTTTCTCGCATGCTTTCCATATTCTCATTTGTGATAGCGTTTCGAAGACTGCCAGCTCGTGGAAGATCAAGTACAACTCCTTGGTCTTCGACTCGGCGCACAGTGTTTCGTCGATAAGCTCTTTGAGTCAAAACAATTGACCCTGATTTTGATAAAACAATTTCACAACTTACGTACGTTGTTCAATGCTATACTTATTCATAATTAATTTCAAAAATATTATCTGCGAAATATTTGAAATAGATAAAAAATCATTAATGATATAATGACAAAGATTTTAAACCTTTCAGTGACTTTTGGCCACCCTGTATATGTTTATATATATATATATATAAATTCCCGTTCACATACACCTTTCAGGATAAAGCTAGAACCCAGAACTAGATAGAATCGAGCAATTGCATCTATACAACGGACAACGCCAGACCCAAAGTGGGTTTCGATGTACTGCATCTCATCAGTGACGTGCTCCAACATAGGCGCGAACCCAGGTCGGCGCACTCATGAAGTGTGCAATACTGACGACCTAACGAAAAGGTGTATGTGAACGGGAATTTATATATCTATCTATAATCTCCTCTTAATGTCTAATATATATATATATATATATATATATATATATATATATATATATATATATATATATATATATATATATATATATATATATATATACTAGCAGTTCCGGCTGGCATTGCTCGGCCCCTATGTACTGTTCATAAGCTTATGTGCATATGTATATATTAAAAAGTGTGTATAATAGTCTTCCTTAACTACAATAGAGCAAAGACAGACAGACATTTTCACTTATATATATATATACATATATATATATATACATATATATATATATATATATAGATAGATAGATAGAAAGATAGATAGATAGATTGGATGCAGTATATAGTAATGATTTAAAAAGTATAAAAAAAGACTCATTCGCCACACCCGAGAATCGAAACCAAAACGTTTAGCTCATGATTTCTTTTGCCTCTGCCGTCAATGATTGGGTTATGAAAACATGTTTACTGCAAGGCTAAAAATTAAAACACGAACCAATAGATACTACGTTATGCATTCGTAATGCCGGCGTTCGACCTTCACCTGGCAAATTTTACTTTTTTTTTTATTTTTCACACTTTTGCACCGATTTTTCCCGGGTAAAACCCAAATATAGTTTTGCATGGATTCACATATCTCATATATAAAGTTTCATGTCTGTAGACCAAAAACTCTAGGAGGAGTTTGCTAGGCAAAATTTGTTACACAAAAATATATACGTATACATATACGTATATATGGAAACAATTTTGTGTTTACGATAAACTTTTTATGCAAACATTATGCAAGTATAAATCATGTAGAATATCTGCATGAATATAATTATACGGAATAGTTAACTAAAGATGATTATTCCATTAGATAACCGAAAAAACTAATAGGGAATTAATTAAAATGGATGTTTAAAATTATATGCGAATTAGCTAGATCTTTTGCTAGTGAATGCAATTCCACCACCCATATATAAGAAAATTGTATTTTCTTTTTAAATAAATAGAAAAGAGGGTTTTAATATGAATATCAATACACACAAAGGAAAAACGAATGTACAGGAGTATATATATATATATATATATATATATATATATATATATATATATATATATATATATATATATATATGCATATAGTATGTCACATTTTGAAAACATTACCGAGCACTTAGTTATTTTATAATGAGTAAAGTCATTTTTGTCAGATTCTTTCTTTGTTAAAAAATTTTTCACAGTAGACTTAATGTTTTTCTATTCATTTTGCTAATGGTATTAAGCATGAGAAGTCAGCACTTGCATGAGAAAGAAAACGTATACGTCCGATGTTATTGATAGTTGTTGTCGAAAGTCCCAGAAAAATTATTTTAACCTATACTAGTAGTTCAGCCCGGCTTTGTTCGGGACCTATGTATTATTTACCCTAGGTGTGAATACACTTTATGTAAGATTTCAAATGTTTAGACCAAAATTTTTCTGGGTAATTTCGTAGAGACCGCGGAGGTAATTTTTTTAAACTTTGACTCCAATTTTGACCCCTTACCATTTATTATTTTGGTCTCAATTCGAAATACAATATTTTACCCATGTCCAAGTTACCTACATCTAAAATTTGAAGTCTTTAGACCAAATATTGGCGGAGGAATTTGGTAGCATCTACAAAGGTCAACTCTTTCAACTTTGACCTTTTGGCAGCCAAATTTTCGCTCCAAAAGTGATTAAAATGCTTGACGCATGTCTGAATATTCGTTACGTATAAATTTAAACCAGAAATTTGGAAAAGCCCGACGAGGTCAAACATTTTTTAACTTTGACCACAATTTTGACCTCTTAACATTATTGTTTTGGACTCAGATCAAATTAAAAAGTTTGTAAGTTAAAAAGTAATCCACGTCTAACATTTCAAGTGTTTAGACCCAAAATGGCGGAGGAGCTTGGTAGAGTTTTCAAAGACCAAATTTTCAACTTTGTCTCTTTGACAGTCAAATTTCTGGCCGAAAACGGATCAAACAGATTTTCCCAAATCTCAATACCCCTTATGTCAACTTTCGAATCTCCACAACGAAAATTGGAAGGGAAATGTACGCAGACATTTTAACTTTTATATATATACTAGCAGTTCAGCCCGGTTTTGCTCGAGCCCTATGTACTGTAGATAACTTTCCCTACGTGTGAATACACTTTATGTAAGATTTAAAATGCTTAGCCTAAAATTTGTCTGAGTAATTTCGTAGGGACGGCAGAAGTCAACTTTGACCCCTTAGAAGCTCAAATTTTCGACTCAAACCGATTAAAAAGCTTGCCCTATCTCTGAATAGCCTTTATGTATAATTTCAAATCTTTATACCACAAATTGGCTGAGTAACTTGGTAGAGACCGTTGAGGACATATTATTTTTTAACTTCGACCCAAATTTTGACACCTTAACATTTGTTTTTTGGGGGTTCAAATCAAGTAACCTACATTTAACATTTCAAGTGTTTAGACCCAAAATTGGCGGAGGAGTTTAGTAGAGTTTTCCAAAGTCAAATTGTTGAACTTTGATCCCCCCTGCCAGCAAAATTTCTGGTCGAAAACCGATTAAAAAATTTTTCCCGAATTTCAATATTGCTTATGTCAAATCTCGAGTCTCTATACCGAAAATTGACAGAATTATTTTGTAGGGAAATGTACACACACACACACACACACACACGCACACACATTTTCACTCTTATAGATATATAGATATCTCTAATAGTGAAATTTTTTCTGTCTGTCTACCAAACTACTCTGTTAATTTGTCTGTCTGCCTACCAAACTACTCTGTTAATTTTCAGTCTACAGACTCGAAATTTGACATAAGGAGTACTGAGATTTGGGAAATTCGTTTTAGTCGTTTTTTGAACAGAAATTTAACTTTTAAAGGGTCAAAATTGAACGATTTGACCTTTGAAAACTCTACCAAGCTCCTCCGCCATTTTGGGTCTAAACACTTGAAATTTAGACGTGGATTACTTGGACATCGATCAAACTTTATAATTTGATTTGAGCCCAAAACAATAAATGATAAAAGGTCAAAATTCAGGTCAAATTAAAAAAAAATTGACATCTGCGGTCTCTAGCAAATTACTTAGCCAATTTTTGGTCTAAACATTTGAAATTTTACATAAAATTTCCAACCTAGTAACGACTTTAACTGTATCTCCGTTAATCATTGCTTTTGTTTTCTGAGCGTAGTTTTTATATGAAAGCAAAACTGTTTATAACTTTGTTTATAACTTGTATGCGACCTTGCAGTAATCTTTTAGTAAGCACGTGCTTTTTACTTGGCAGTTATGTTTCTTATCTTTTGTATTTGTATCTTTTTCTTTGTTAAAATATTTTCGATTGTGTGTGTTGACTTGGTGCATGAGTAGTTGGTTTTAACCCTTTTGCTATTAAATATCCTGCACAAGAGGTTATATATATACTAGCAAAAGTACCCGTCGTTGACTGGGTTCAAAAACAGCCTACAGAAAATGGACTCTGATTTATGAAAGTATGATAGGTTATGAAAAGGAAGGGTTGTAAAGAGATTGCTTCGAATTTGGGGGGTATCAAAACCAAAGCAAAATATGATGAAAGTAAAAATAAAATAGATAAACACCATAATTTATTATACCGTACCTGTTCACACGGAAACACTTATCACAATATTCTGTGGATCTATATTAAAAAGACCTTGTTAATCTTTGTAACATATTTCAATTCTATCGAGGTCAGGTGCGAACGAACACACCATAATTTTATTATACCATATTTCTTCAAACTGAAACATAATTATCAAAGTATACTTACGCATATAGATATGAAAAGTCTTTATTAAAGTTTGTGCCTATTTCCATTCTATGGAGGTCAGGCGCGAACGAAGTATATATATATATATATATATATATATATATATATATATATATATATATATATATATATATATATATATATATAACCTCTTTTGCAGGATATTTAATAGCAAAAGGGTTAAAACCAACTACTCATGCACCAAGTCAACACACACAATCGAAAATATTTTAACAAAGAAAAAGATACAAATACAAAAGATAAGAAACATAACTGCCAAGTAAAAAGCACGTGCTTACTAAAAGATTACTGCAAGGTCGCATACAAGTTATAAACAAAGTTATAAACAGTTTTGCTTTCATATAGAAACTACGCTCAGGAAACAGAAGCAATGATTAACGGAGATACAGCTAAAGTCATTACTAGATTGGAAATTTTAGATAGAGTGAGTAAAATAGAAACAAAAAACACCTACATTCTAATTGAGGGCTACAAGAAAAACATTGAAAGTAATCTACAATCTAGAATGACCCCCCCCCCCAAAAAAAAAACAGAAACTAGGCCAGACACATAGGAGAATATTACAAAACATCCTTAGCAACTAAGCTCAATCTCTGAAAAACTCATCCGACACCATTCATTGGTTCAAGTATATCGAAAGTAAACAGAGGGCCTCCTTTATTTCATTTGGTATTATCATCTTCTATCTGTCAATCTAAAAGGAACTCTTCAGGATTAACATCAACTCTTCACCAATAACATCAACTAGCTAGCAAACTTTATTGGAAAATCAGAGGAGCACGTTACCATAGCATTCCGTAAATCTACCTTTGCAAAAACACATGATAATTGGATTCAATCTTACGACTAATAACTTTGATATTCCGATTGGACGTTGACTCCGCAAACACTGCAGACCTAGTGGAGATATACATATTTATACACATCTCGAAAATGGTAGATTCCAACCAAATAGGTTTATATAGAGATGATAGATTAATAATCGTACCTAATAATAACGGTTCCCTTGTATCGAATATTCATTAAAAAAACTAAACAGGGAATATTAAATAGTTGTAACCCTCAATTGCAAGGAAATGGATTTTTTAGACATAACATTGCACATGAATATTTGAATATATAAACTATTTCATAAAAATACACTCGCATACATAAATATGAAATCCAACTACCGTGACACTAAAACAAATGCCGATCATTATAAGTACTCTGATGAATAAGCTCTAAACTAACACACAAATTTTCGATGTCAATAAATGCATATATAGAGGTCGAAAAATAATGTGGTTTAATCTGTCATAATTATCAGCTATTCAGCAACGATATCATGATCTCGCAGATAGAGAAAAAGTATACAACTGATGTTATTACGGTTGTTGTCAAATCTGATGTGTTTACTTTATTGGCGCCAATTTTGGATAGATTACATAAAAAACATTTGTAAAACATTATTTGGTAAGTTTAATTTGAAAATTTAGAAAACAGTAATTTTTTAATTAAATATCTAGCAGTTTACCCCGGCTTTGCTTGGACCCTATGTACTCATCATAACTTTATGTGCATATGTATATATATATATTAAAAAGTCTGACTCATGTCCAGATAACTACATCTGAAATTTCAAGTATTTAGACTCAAATTGGCGGAGGAACTTGGTAGAGTCTGCAAAGTCAACTCTTTCAAATTTTTGCCCAAAAACTGATTAAAAAGCTTGCTGCATGTCTGAATACCCTTTATGTAAAATTTCAAATGTTTAGACCCATAATTGGTTGAATAGTGTGCTAGAGACCGCAAAGGTATAATCTTCTGAACTTTGATCCTTTAGTAGCCAAATTTTTGGGTAAAAACAAATTAAAAAGCTTGCCCGATGACTGAATACATTTTATGTAAAATTTCAAATGTTTAGACCAAAAATTGGCTAAGTAATTTGCTAGAGACCGCAGATGTATATATTTTTTTAAACTTTACCCTGAATTTTGACCTCTTATCATTTATTGTTTTGGGCTCAAATCCAATTATAAAGTTTGATCGATGTCCAAGTAATCCACATCTAAAATTTCAAGTGTTTAGACCCAAAATGGCGGAGGAGCTAGGTAGAGTTTTCAAAGGTCAAATCGTTCAATTTTGACCGTTTAACAGTTAAATTTCTGTTCAAAAACCGACTAAAACGAATTTCCCAAATCTCAGTACTCCTTATGTCAAATCTCGAGTCTGTAGACTGAAAATTAACAGAGTAGTTTGGTAGGAAAATGTACACACACAGACAAAATGTCACTATTATAGATATCTATATATCTATAAGAGTGAAAATGTGTGTGTGTGTGTGTGTGTGTGTGTGTGTGTGTGTGTGTGTGTGTGTGTGTGTGTGTGTACATTTCCCTACAAAATAATTCTGTCAATTTTCGGTATAGAGACTCGAGATTTGACATAAGCAATATTGAAATTCGGGAAAAATTTTTTAATCGGTTTTCGACCAGAAATTTTGCTGGCAGGGGGGATCAAAGTTCAACAATTTGATTTTGGAAAACTCTACCAAACTCCTCCGCCAATTTTGGGTCTAAACACTTGAAATGTTAAATGTAGGTTACTTGATTTGAACCCCCAAAAAACAAATGTTAAGGTGTCAAAATTTGGGTCGAAGTTAAAAAATAATATGTCCTCAACGGTCTCTACCAAGTTACTCAGCCAATTTGTGGTATAAAGATTTGAAATTATACATAAAGGCTATTCAGAGATAGGGCAAGCTTTTTAATCGGTTTATGTCGAAAATTTGAGCTTCTAAGGGGTCAAAGTTGACTTCTGCCGTCCCTACGAAATTACTCAGACAAATTTTAGGCTAAGCATTTTAAATCTTACATAAAGTGTATTCACACGTAGGGAAAGTTATCTACAGTACATAGGGCTCGAGCAAAACCGGGCTGAACTGCTAGTATATATATAAAAGTTAAAATGTCTGTGTACATTTCCCTTCCAATTTTCGTTGTGGAGATTCGAAAGTTGACATAAGGGGTATTGAGATTTGGGAAAATCTGTTTGATCCGTTTTCGGCCAGAAATTTGACTGTCAAAGAGACAAAGTTGAAAATTTGGTCTTTGAAAACTCTACCAAGCTCCTCCGCCATTTTGGGTCTAAACACTTGAAATGTTAGACGTGGATTACTTTTTAACTTACAAACTTTTTAATTTGATCTGAGTCCAAAACAATAATGTTAAGAGGTCAAAATTGTGGTCAAAGTTAAAAAATGTTTGACCTCGTCGGGCTTTTCCAAATTTCTGGTTTAAATTTATACGTAACGAATATTCAGACATGCGTCAAGCATTTTAATCACTTTTGGAGCGAAAATTTGGCTGCCAAAAGGTCAAAGTTGAAAGAGTTGACCTTTGTAGATGCTACCAAATTCCTCCGCCAATATTTGGTCTAAAGACTTCAAATTTTAGATGTAGGTAACTTGGACATGGGTAAAATATTGTATTTCGAATTGAGACCAAAATAATAAATGGTAAGGGGTCAAAATTGGAGTCAAAGTTTAAAAAAATTACCTCCGCGGTCTCTACGAAATTACCCAGAAAAATTTTGGTCTAAACATTTGAAATCTTACATAAAGTGTATTCACACCTAGGGTAAATAATACATAGGTCCCGAACAAAGCCGGGCTGAACTACTAGTATAGGTTAAAATAATTTTTCTGGGACTTTCGACAACAACTATCAATAACATCGGACGTATACGTTTTCTTTCTCATGCAAGTGCTGACTTCTCATGCTTAATACCATTAGCAAAATGAATAGAAAAACATTAAGTCTACTGTGAAAAATTTTTTAACAAAGAAAGAATCTGACAAAAATGACTTTACTCATTATAAAATAACTAAGTGCTCGGTAATGTTTTCAAAATGTGACATACCATATGCATATATATATATATATATATATATATATATATATATATATTCCTATACATTCGTTTTTCCTTTGTGTGTATTGATATTCATATTAAAACCCTCTTTTCTATTTATTTAAAAAGAAAATACAATTTTCTTATATATGGGTGGTAGAATTGCATTCACTAGCAAAAGATCTAGCTAATTCGCATATAATTTTAAATATCCTTTTTAATTAATTCCCTATTAGTTTTTTCGGTTTTCTAATGGAATAATCATCTTTAGTTAACTATTACCTGTAATTATATTCATGCAGATATTCTACATGATTTATACTTGCATAATGTTTGCATAAAAAGTTTATCGTGAACACAAAATTGTTTCCATATATATTTATGTATACGTATATATTTTTGTGTAAGAAATTTTGCCTAGCAAACTCCTCCTAGAGTTTTTGGTCTACAGAGATGAAACTTCATATATGAGGTATGTGAATCCATGCAAAACTATATTTGGGTTTTACCCGGGAAAAATCGGTGCAAAAGTGTGAAAAATTTTAAAAAAAATGAAAATTTGCCAGGTGAAGGTCGAACGCCGGCATTACGAATGCATAACGTAGTAGCTATTGGTCAATGTTTTAATTTTTAGCCTTGCAGTAAACATGTTTTCATCACCCCAATCATTGACGGCAGAGGCAAAAGAAATCATGAGCTGAACGTTTTGGTTTCTATTCTCGGGTGTGGCGAATGAGTCTTTGTTTATACTTTTCAAATCATTACCATATACTGCATCCAATCTATCTATCTATTTATCTATCTCTCTTATATATATATATATATATATATATATATATATATATATATATATATATATATATATATATATATATATATATGGTGTCCAAAAAGTCGCTGGAAGGTTAAAAATCTTTGTCATTTTATCATTAATGATATTTTCTCTATTTCAGATATTTTACAGATAATATTTTACGTTTAGATTTAGGCACAGATAAAGAGTGGGGGAAATTATTAATAGTAGTTTAAGCTAGACGAGTGATTGTCGTGAAAGTTTGGCGAGGGGGGACCAGAGATTGGAGCTCGGATGTGCATTTGCCATGAAAATAACGATAAAGCAGATACAGGCTCGCAACGTCTCTTCTGTGAGAAAGAGGTTGCTGGGAAGAGAAAATTGTCTAGTTGATGTCAAAACAATTGTACCATTCGAAAAAATATAAATATGATGTAATCTTTTTCCTTGTTGCTTTGGTTTTTGCAAGTATATATATATATATATATATATATATATATATATATATGATGCCGCCCACATTGTTTTAGGGACGTATATATTCATAATATATATATATTATGCACGCCACTCTCAATTACTAGCGTTACTTACTATGGTAAAATTTGAAACAATGAGTCTGGTGGTTTACCGCTAAGCTACAGTGATCTTGGCTGAAATACACTATATTTTTATCCTTTATAAATATTTATTTATTGTTTTTAAAACAGAATTAGCACTAATCTGACTGTTAGTCTACCACCTGAACGGGCTAAAAATCGTCGTTTTTCTTTAATATAAATACTTATTTTTTTTTTTTTAGAAAGATGCTGTTTGTTTAAAGCATTTTGCGTAGTTTGAAAGGAGTTTTGCTTGGAGACTATATCAATGCGGTTCGTGGGAAACACCGTGGACACGAATTAGTATATAAAAGAATAATGACAATATTGGAATGAATTTTCAATAATCTTCAATTATATTACGTTTATTTGCTAACACAATGTATCGTACAATAAATAAACAAACAAAAATGTTATAAAATAAATAAATTCAATTATTAAAATAAAATAATATATGCATATATATTTCTGTACGTGTATAGATGTGTGCATGCGCGTGTGAGCATGTGTGTACGCACATATACGTAGGCGTGTATGCGTATACATATTGACATCTACACGTTCGCAGGGGAACTAATCCAAGCACACGTTGAGTGACCTCCCTTGACCAGATTCTATCCCCCAAACGGTAGTACACGACACTAATACAGCAGTCATTAATACTCCAAAGTACACAGTCGGGGCGTAATACGCACATTAAATCATTTACATACCTTATTTTTAAAATCAGCTACAATACCTACTAAAGAAATAATTAATATCCATGAAAATTAGTATCCTTCAAATTGATTTGACTGCCAGTCTGCGACACTGACTTCCGAAGATAAATAAATAAATAAACAAAAAATAAAACAAAAGAAAAGCCTCTCCGAACAGTTATATACGTTTCTTTTCTTTTCCCCTTAAGAGGAGATACTACTCTCGAAAACAAGGAACATCAGCACCTATCACCTTGTGCGATACATTATGTTTGTAAATAAACGTAATATAATTGAAAATTATTGAACATTCATTCTTATTTTATTTATTTTATTTTTTCCTTAGATGCTTCACAGATGAACAAGCAACATTTGCGCAAGTTAGCATCTCTCTAACCTGCATGTATTAATTAGATTAGTCGCACCCATTTCGTCTTGTCGTATTATACGCTCGTATCTACACTTGCATCTACGTCATCGCGTTTGACAGCGATAGTAATAAATTGGTTTGTTCCATGCGAATAATACGCCAACATTTTTAGATTTTTTCTTCGTTTGTTTTTCTGTTGTTTTTGTCTTTCTTTCTTATTTTTTGCAACAAATCCTATGCTATTGTTCTAACAATAATGCAATATATTTCTCTCTTTATCACTCTTTCTCTTTCTATATCTATTTAACTCTCTGGTTCATTCTCCCTTCCCTTTTCTCTATCCTTTTCTTTCGCTCCCTATTTCTTTCTGAGATCAATCTCAGTCGTTCACTTGTTAGTCAGTATTTGTATCTCACTGAATCAGACAATCATACACGTCTATTTGATCATATCATCGGTTTTATATATTCCAGTGATAATTTATTTATTCATTTGTTACGGAGCACTTCTGGCAAATCCAACTGTAAATAGTAAACTTGTTGGACTGCCAAGATGCGAAGACAAAACTATTCAATAAAAAGATCAAACTAATCCATACAAATGTGTGGAAAAAATTAATCGTTGGTATTTAAATTTTAAAGTTTTAATCACTTTTCGATCTTTTTTATTATTGGAATTTATTTTAAAGATTAAAACTCTGCCACTTTTCTCATTAATGAAAATGGTATTTGTAATTATTCATACCGCAAGTGAACAAGACATAAGTTTTATTGTATGAATTATTCTAATGGATAACACAACATTTATTTAGTACATAATCTAATCTAATCTAATCTAATATAATATAATATAATATAATATAATCACGTCTACACACAAATGCATGACGATATATCAGGTTCTGCATGTGCTCTCAGCTCATCTCAACTTATTGTTTCCAGCCGTTCTGGACTTCTTCTTGTGTTGAAACTCATGGAAATAACTACAACACAAAAAATAAAATCGAACAGATATATTGAGAGCAAGAAAGTATATACAATATTTACATAGTCCATTAGTATAGTCATGCGGAGACCGTCCCTGGAGAAGGTAGTCGTCGAGTCTCGATCTCGTCGTGTCTCTGAGTTTCTCGTTGAGTCTTTACCGTCTTTACGGTACCAACCATATTTATATGGGTGACATTCCACGTATGCTAATTAGGTGGATCTTACCACAACACCCCCTTCCCAAGACTTGGAGTCCCTTTTCGATTTCAAAATGGCTTCATATATGGGATGATGATTATGGGGTATTTTCCTTGTAGATTCCATTTGCATACTTTATATGAATATGTCCATCAGTGTAATTGTTAGTTTCGTTTACGTTTTGGATTTACGTCCAATGGGTCCCTGAAATTTCGTTTTCTACCGGATCTTCTCGGTTCAGGAGTATTTTGCTTTATTATATTCTGTTTTGACAAGAGTTTGTCAAACATTGACAACTTTTCTGGCGAAAAATAGTTCAGCTAGTGACAGGTTTGAGAGTGTTCTCTGGTTTGGCTTAATCCTGTACACTGCTGAAGTGCCTTGTCCTTGGAACTCCTTAGGCTTTTTTCAGAGCGCGCTTTAAATCATTTCGCGAGCCCGTTGGACCTCGGATGATACGGCGGCGTTGCTATGTGGTTAATTTGGTATAACTCACAGAAATCCTTAAACTCTTCAGAAGTAAATTCCGTCCCATTGTCACCCACAATACACTCTGACACACTGAACCGAGCAAATAGTTCATGTAAAAGGTTGTTGTGATATTCTTGTGATATTCGTCTTTCATCTTGTTTTTGCAACAATAAAGCAATCTGTTCATTTTATTTTTTTCCTGATATTTTTATTAATACGGCTAACTGTTCATTTTGACGTTGTTGACTTTCTTGCTATGATTTGAATAATTGGGCTATGACTTTGGAGAACTCTTCCATGTTTAGATAATAATGTGCATGCAACAATGAATATACTTTTAATTTGTGTAACCCATAAATATAAGTTGAAGAAATTGACATGGGATGACTTCTACAAAATGTGCTAAGTACACAAACCTAACAATTTCAAAGCTCCAAACTGGGACGCCGTTGAAGAAAAGTTGGTGGCGAAGCTTGAATTCCAGTCACGTGAATTGCTGCGTGCAAAGTTGATCGAAATGAAGTCATGATATTCCAAGTACACAGCTACTCGAAATTTAAATTTGGTTTCTTGCAAATTGGTGTTGTTATTAAGTGAGTTAAATTATGTTAACTGTGAGAGGAAGATAAACTGACCAACAATCAAGTATGAGTTTGTCACAGTAAAACATTAACTTTTTCAATCATTTTTGGTCTACAACCTCAGTTTTGTTTTGGTCCTGGTTATCAGGGGATCATGTAAAGCCAAGTTAAAGCGTACAATGCTGCCTCGGCTGTCTATACAAAGGGAGGTTTTTTGGACCCAGACCCCACAAAACTTTAATTTTTTTATTTATATTTTCTGGGCTGTAATCAGCTTAGTAATATGCTTCCAACGAGCCCTCAACCATGATCAGGGGATCATTTTAAGCCAAGGTATACCAAAAAATGTATTTTGGAGCGTGTATGCCCAAATATGGTTATTTGGATCCAGATCCTCGAAAATCGGAAAAGATGAAAATTATTTTAGGACTGAAATCATCTCAGTAATATCCATCAAACGAGCCTTCAACCATGATTAGGGGATTATTCAACCGAAGATATCCATATTTTTTTCCAATAGTTTACCCTCTCAGCCCAATGTGCGCTTGGGCACTTCAATAACTCGTCCCATTGTTGAAGGCTCTTAATTAAAATGAATGTTTAAAAGAATATGCAAATAAGCTCGATCTTTTGCTAATGAATGCATTTCCACAACCCATATATATGAAAAATGTATTTTCTTTTTAAATAAATAGAAAAGAGGTTTTTAATATAAATGCACACAAAAGAAAAACGAATTTATAGGAGTATAGATAGACTAGCATTTCAGACCGGCGTTGCCCGGGTGTTTGGAGGTGTATGTTGAACAAAAACAATAAAAGAAAAAAGAAACAAAAGCGGTCAATTTTTGTTTTTTTAACTATGACCCCCTTAACATTTATTGTTTCGGGCTCAACAAATTTTTAAATTAGATCTATGTCCAGAGAACCTATATCTAAAATTTCAAGTGTTTAGACCCAAAATTGTCGGAGGAGTTTGATAGAGTTCTCAAAGGTCAAGTTAACAGCCAAATTTCCGGCCGAAAACGAATCACAAAGATTTCCCCAAATCTCAGTACCCTATATATCAAATTTCGAGTCTGTACGCTTAAAATTGACAGTGTTATTGCGTAGGGAAATGTACACACACAGATACACAGACACACAGATACACAGACACACACATACACAGACACGTTCACTTTTATAGATATACTAGCATTTCAGCCCAATGTTGTTGAGCAAAAAAAAAAAAAAGTGGTAGTAGGAAGGCAGCCTCGAACCCGTACCGCGAAAGAGGAAAAGAACGGGGAAAAACGTGACATCTTTGCTGTTACGTCCACCGCCAAACCGGAAATGACTTACGTTATAATTAAGGCTAAACAATCGAAAGGAGAGGATGACTTTCAAAAATATCGGCGAAAAAGCGCCCCCCCCCTGCAGAAAAGTGTCCAGTTGAGGGTGAAGATATGAATGTTTTTAGCCAATTTTTCGATATTTGTCGTCTAAAAGGTCGAATTTCAAAACAGTACTTGGTAAAATCCGTCGCCTCTGTCGAAAGTTTTAGGCAGACATACATACATACATACATACATTTATATATTGGTAACTAAAAATTTTCGACCAAAACCGATTAAAAAGCTTGCCCTATCTCTGAATGCCCTTTATGTAAAATTTCAAATGTTTAGACCAGAAATTGTCTGAATGATTTGGTAGAGATGTGATAATAGGGGTCAAAGTTTTAAAAAATTGACCTACAAACATCCGAGCAACGCCGGGGTGAACTGCTAGTATTATCAATAAAATACAACTTGAATTAATAGATAAATAATATAAAAAATAAAACAACTGACTTAGATAATTATAAAATTTAGTACCGTTAAAACGCATAAAACCTAAAAATATGTATTTAATTGGATAAAGATAAACGACTTTCTTTAATCATGAAATAAGTTATCTCTCTTTAACGAATCAATAAGAAATGCTAGGAATAATGATAGAGACCACTCATAGAAATAATGTTAAAATGGTTAATTAAAACTAATTAAATGGCAATAAAAGAAACCTGTTTAAACGTAGAAATAAATTTAATAAAATATTATATCTGTCTATATATCTATAAAAGTGAAAGTGTCTGTCTGTCCGTGTGTGTCTGTCGGTGTACATTTCCCTACGCAATAACTCTTTCAATTTTCAGTTTACAGATATACAGGGTACTGAGATTTGAGAAAATCTTTGCAATCGGTTTTCGGTCAGAAATTATGCTGATAAGGGGTCAAAGTTCAACGATTTGACCCTTGAGAACTCTACCAAACTCCTCCGACAATTTTGGGTATAAACATTTGAAATTTTAGATATAGGTTCCTTGCACATGGTCAAACTTAATAACTAGATTTGAGCCCAAAACAATAAATGCTCAGGAGTCATAATGGGGGTAAACGTTAAAAAAATTACCTCTGCTGTCTCTAACAAATAACTCAGACACTTTCTGGTCTAAATATTTGAAATTTTACATAAAGGGTATTCAGAGATTGGGCAAGCTTTTTAATCGGTTTGGGTCGAAAATTTGAGCTACAGATATATAAATATATGTATGTATGTGTGAATGTCTGCCTAAAACTTTCGACAGAGGCGACGGATTTTTACAAGATCAGTATCGTTTTGAAGTTCGACCCTTCAGACGACAAATATCGAAAAATTGGCTAAAAACATTAATTTCTTCACCTTCAATTGGGCACTTTTCTACAGGGAGGGGAAGCTTTTTCGTCGATATTTTCGAAAGTCATCCTCTCCTTTCGATTGCCTAACCTTAATTTAAGCCTATGTTACTTCCAGTTTGACGGTTGTTGCAACAGCAAAAACGCCAGGTCTTTTTCCCCCATTCTTTTCCTCCTTCGCGGTACGGGTTCGAGCCTGCCTTCATTCTACCACTTTTTTTTTTTTTTTGCTTAACACCCCCCCAAACACCCGGGCAACGCCGGGCTGAAATGCTAGTATATCTATAAAAGTGAAAGTGTCTGTCTGTCTGTCTGTGTACATTTCCCTATACAATAACTCTGTCAATTTTCAGTCTACAGACTCGAAATGTAATATCTAGGGGCCTGAGATTTGGTAAAATCTTTGTGATTGGTTTTCGGCGAGACATTTGGCTGTGAAGGCGTAAAAGTGCAGCGATTTAGCATTTGAGAACTCTTCCAAACTCCTCCGACAATTTTGGGTATAAACATTTGAAATTTTAGATATAGGTTCCTTGGAAATGGATCTAACTTAATAACTTGATTTGAGCCGAAAACAATAAATTTTAAGGAGGTCATAATAGAGGTCAAAGTTTTAAAAAAATTGACCTCTGCGGTCTCTACCAAATTACTCAGACTATTTTTGGTCTAAACATTTGAAATTTTACATAAAGGGTATTCAGAGATAGGGCAATCTTTTTAATCGGTTTTGATCGAAAATTTGAGCCACCAACATATAAATGTACGTATGTATGTTTGCATATCTGCCTAAATCTTTCGACAGATGCGACGTATTTTCACAAGATCAGTATCGTTTTGAAGTTCGACCCTTCAGACGACAAATACCGAAAAATTGGCTAAAAAACAATTTCTTCACCCTCAGCTGGGCACTTTTCTACAGGGAGGGGTCGCTTTTTTCACCAATATTCTCGAAAGTCATCCCCTCTTTTCGATTGTCTAGCCTTAATTTAAACGTACGTCGCTTCCGGTTTGGCGGTGATCGTAACAACAAAGACGTCACGTTTTTCCCCGTTCTTTTCCTCCTTCACGGTACGGGTTCGAGTCTGCCTTTCTCTACCACTTTTTTTTTTTTTTTGCTCAACATACGCCTCCAAACACCCGGGCAACGCCGGGAACCCATGCTAGTATGCTATAAACTAAGATTTATAGCAATGCAGAGTTTAGGCTTAATTAATTAAAGAGCATTAATGTAAACAAATCAATAGTTTAGGTAATTAGTTTTGTATAAAAATATACATAAATACATTATAGATTTGACAGTTATCAATATTATCTAAGTAAAGAAATAGACTAATTATAAATAATAAATTAATAAAATATTAAATAATATATTCTTATGTTATGTACATCAAAATGAATACAATTTATATATATATACAGAAATTTGATGTTGGTGACTTTAAATGAAAATTCAAAGATATAAAATTAAATTTAATTGCAACTTCTTTCCCAATTTTCGTATTTTGTAAACCATCCCATATGCCTTTATTTTCTTTTAAAACTTATGAGTGATTTTTCTTTTCATGAGTTAAGAGCGGAATAAATTTAAGAATTGACAACAATTACATAAATGATTCTACACTACGAAATAGGTGCTGTCAAGAATTTTACATATCAACGTACTTAAAGATATAAACGGTAAGATATATATATATGAGGCGCGTACAAGTCACGATCTCAAGAGAAGATGGCGTTAAAGACGTCACCGGAAATAAAACGCTACATCATTACCGGAAGTGAAACGGCAAAAAAGGGACACTAAATAATACAAAAGAATATCATTTCCTGGTGGCCAAAGATGCAAAGGCATTAGTTGTCGGCTGATGAGGATGTGATATTTCATGTACAATGAAATGTTTTATAAAGGGCCGCATGTTAATCTATTTATGCATCTTACTCGGGATATTCTTTTCCGTTTTTGTATTTCTATTTAAACACGTAACATTCCTATCCTTCTGTGCGTTTGTCTCCTCCCCCTCTTTCTCCCACTTCTTTCTCTTTACCTTTATTTTTATTTCTCCTTTTCTCTTATATTTTTGAGTAGGTGGAATTTGTCAGCGTATCTATTATCCAGATTGCTGGTATTAAACAATGCCGACAAATCAGCTAACGACATTTGTTTCGCTCATGTCGACGTATGTGAAATTATCCAAATGACTTTTCATTATGAAAAGAAAAACAAATGAACATGAAAACATGAAGTGACTCTACAAAATCACAGTGTAGACATTTAATCAATTCATTCAGCTGGGAAAAATAATTAGAAGACGTGTTTTAACTTCTCAATCGTCATTTTAATATGCGCATATACTGCAAGGGGGACCCTTATTCTAAATTTTTATTTATTTTTAAATTAGAATTTGCTAAAATATTTGAAAGTTTTTACTAAGAATTAACTTCAAGATTAGGAATAAACTTGGTATACAGGATAATTTACCTTTTAACTTTGCTCTTGACAATAAATTATCTTGAGGGAAATGCAGTTGGCTGGTTAATCAAGAACATTTTTTAAAATTTTTTGTTTACCTACTCATTTGCGAAATTAAGAATTTTAATATGATATAAGGATGATTTTGCAATTTGCGCTCTGGAGTTCCATGATGTTGGATCGAGTTCGATCGACAGCGGACGTGAACTACCGGAATAAGCCGGGCGCCGATTAAAAGAAAGAATAGAAAAACAACAAAATATAACAGTTTTAGCTCCTTACATTAAGTGGCTTCATGCCTGGTCTAGAGCGAATTTTATAAAATAGGATCGTTTTCCTGATATAGCATTGACAGTTGTATTCCATGATACTTTATAATTTACTGAAACGTTTGCAAAGTAGATAACTCGTGCTGTTTATCATAACAATATATAAAAACAAAGAAGGGATGTATGTCTGTTTATTTGTCTTCTACGAGTTACTTATTGAATTCAGACCCGAAATCTATCTCAATTGTAAATCACCATACACTCTGAATGCGTGGAGCCAAAAATTAGATAACGATGTTCTTCATCTTGATAGTGGTCGATTTTCAATCTTTTGTAAAATCTTGTAATCGTAAATATTATTGTAATTCAATATACAATGACTTTTGTCCACATGGTTGTGAATAAGCAAAAAATACCACAATAACACATACAATCTAAAAATAAGCTTAAACCAGGCTTAGGGTCAAACAACTCCAACTTGCCTCCTCCCTTGAGGCTTGCATTCACAAATATCCATAGGCTTAGAACTAATTTAGCTGATGTCGAAGCATTTCTCCTAACAAATACCCCGGATATCTTAGCACTAAGTGAGACTAACCTACACTCCTCCATCCCCTCTAACTACTTTAACATGCCTGGATATCTCCCACTCTGCCGTAAGGACTCTGACAGACATATGCACGGACTTGGAGTTTACATTCGTAATACCCTTCCCTTGACTAGAGAAACAAACCTAGAATCAGATGAGCAAGCCTTTATGTGCTTTAGACTAATCATGCAACACAACATTAGCTACTTTTACTTTCTCTACCGCTCTCCCTCGACCCAAGACTACACCATAATAAACAAAGTTTCTGACAGCATAGACACAACACTCTCCCTCGACACTAGCGCACAAGTACATGTATTTGGTGACGTTAATGTCCATCACAAAAACTGGCTTGGATTCTCTACTCACACAGATGCAGCGGGCAGCACAACTAATAGCTTCTCTATATCTCACTCCCTATCACAAATTGTTACTTTACCAACCCGTTTCCCTGACCAGGAAGAACAACACGCATCACTTTTAGATCTCTTTTTGACTACAGTTCCTGATTATTGTATAACGAATGCCGACAGCCCACTTGGGAACGCTGATCATGCAGTGATAATGGTTGAAATCGCCCTAAACTCTAATGCCAACACTGAAGAGCCAGTGCTCAAAACAACGAGATATTATAAAAAGGCTGACTGGGAAGCCATCAGAGATCTTATCAGAGATGCCCCATGGGGAAATATATTTCTCGTCCTGCTAAACAGTGTGCAAACGAGACCACTGACTGGTTCAAAACTGCAATCGAAGCGCATGTTCCCATGCGGAAATTTTATAGCAAGCCCCACTTTCCCCAATGGTTTACTTCGACTTGCGCAACTGCCATTGCTCAAAGGCAGCATGCATACCGCAGATTTAACCGACATAAGTCCAGTTCAAACAGACAGAAGTACATAGAAGCTAGAAGTAACGTTAAGAAAGAAATAGCGGCGACAACTAAGAGAGAATTTATGGAAACCACTAAAAAACGCATCGAAGCACAAAAACTAGGAACTCGTGACTTCTGGAAAATCTACAACAAATAATGGGCAATCAACAATTTCCCCACTAACGAACAATCACGAGGTTGTTTGCTCAGCAACCGAAAAGGCTAACATGCTTGCCAGTCGGTTTGCCTCAAACCCCACACTGGACCCTTCCAACAACCCCCTACCTGAATTTCCTATGCAAACAGACGCCGCGCTAGACGATATGAAAATCACCCCTGCTCAGGTGCATGCTATCATAAAAAACCTTGACACTTCCAAAGCATGTGGACCCGATCTCATCCCAGCTGTGCTATTAAAAAAGTGCTCAGCCGAAGTAGCTCCAATTCTCTCCAAACTCTACAACAAATGCCTTAATGAAGCTTGCTTTCCAGGCTGTTGGAAAATTGCTTCTGTTGTACCAGTATTCAAGAATTCTGACGAAAGAACTGACCCATTAAATTATCGCCCCATTAGCCTCCTCCCACTTTTTGCCAAAATATTTGAGACCATAATTAACCATGTTCTAGTCCATCACCTTACAGATGCTAAGCTTCTGACTGACCAACAATATGGATTTAGACAAGCCCGTTCCACAGCAGACATCCTTACTGTAATCTCTGAACGTATATACCATTCACTGGATAAAGCGGGGGAGGGCAGAGCGGTAGCTCTAGATATATCTAAGGCTTTTGACAGGGTATGGCATGAGGGTCTCTTCAGGAATATTAGATCATACGGTATCACTGGTAGAATACTTAACATAATTAAATCCTTCTTAGATAAGAGAAAAATCCAGGTTGTCCTCGACAACAATATGATATAAATGCAGTGGTGCCCCAGGGGTCTATCCTTGGACCTCTACTCTTCCTGATATTCATAAATGACCTCCCCGACAAAATTTCCTCTGAGATTGGTATATATGCTGATGATACCACACTCTATAACAGGCACGACAGGAAAACAAATTAACACATATCTAAAGAAATGGCAGAAACACTAGAGGATGACCTCCAATCTGTAGTGGAATGGGGACAAAAATGGATGGTCACGTTCAATGCCGCCAAGACTAAACTAGTTTCATTCAATAATTACAAGAAACATTCTCTACCACCTATAGCAATGGCCAACGACTCTTTATCTGAGAGTATGTCTTTCAAGCTCCTTGGCCTAACGTTCACAGGAAACATGAGTTGGAACAATTACATCGAGGGCATTGCCAGGGCCGCTGCAAGGAAGGTAGGCTCTCTCTACCATGCTAGAAAACTACTTACGCCTGAAAGTATTCTGTACCTCTATAAGGCAACCATTCGCCCATGTATGGAGTATTGCTGTCATATTTGAGCTGGTGCATCGGCTACTAGTCTCTCGATCCTTGACAAGGTTCAAAAGAGAGTCGCAAATCTGAGAGGCCCTGAACTGGCATCTAAGCTTCAGCCTCTGTCCCATCGACGAAACGTTGCATCCCTCTGCCTGTTCTACAAGGATTTTAATGGTGAATGCTCTGACCAACTGCAAGCACTTGTGCCGCCACGACGTGAACACCCTTGACAAACCTGACAGACTGCTAAATCCCACTCCCACACTGTAGAGATCCCTAGATGTAAAAGATCTTTCTACTCCAGTAGTTTCTTCCCCAGAACCGCTAGACTTTGGAATTCCATTCCAGGTCCCTGCTTCCCAAACTGTACTGATGTGCAGAAGTTTAAGTGCAACATGAACCAACATCTTGCTGCCCAAATCCCTACATAGTACCCCAGTAGTTGCTGCCCCTGGTAGTAGCCCCCTACACCAAAATGGCAATGTGCCTTGTTTGGGGGGAAAATGTAATAAAAAAATTACAAAAAGTTAAAAATGATACACACAAGAATGTAATCAGTACAAAAATCAACGAACAATATCAGTTACTTATCTATAAATAGCAATGAGTTTAGTATAAACGAAAAAAAATCGCATTTACCAGATGGGCTCAAAACTTAATTATCTTTTTTTTTTTTCTTTTTTTTTTTTAATTCAATTTTCACCCCAACACAGTGCCACTTTGAAGCAGGGGGCTACTATTAGGGACTTAATTAGCAGGGTCATTATGAAAGGAGATGAATACAAAGATGTTTGTTAACATTACACTTGAACTTCTGCATATCAGTGCAGTTGGGAAAGCAGAATCCCGGAAGGGAGTTCCAAAGACCCGCAGTTCTGGGGTAGAAACTATTGGAGTAAAAGGCTTTCTTGCACCTAGGGATCTCTACTGTAAAGGGATGAGACTTAGTAGCTTGTCGGGTTTGTCGGGGGTAGTTACGTCAGGGAGGTACAAGTGTT
Organism: Euprymna scolopes; assembly: GCF_053919585.1. NCBI lineage: Eukaryota > Metazoa > Mollusca > Cephalopoda > Sepiida > Sepiolidae > Euprymna > Euprymna scolopes. The sequence goes on from NC_136496.1 coordinate 53,820,433, forward strand.
TGCAGTTCGTCAGAGCATTCACCATTAAAGCATTTGTAGAACAGGCAGAGGGATGCAACATCTCGTCGATGGGACAGAGGCTGAAGCCTAGATGACAGTTCAGGACCTATCAGGTTGGCGACTCTCTTTTGAACCCTGTCCAGGAGCGAGAGACAAGCAGCAGATGCACCAGCCCAGATGTGACAACAGTACTCCATACATGGGCGAATGGTGGTCTTATAGAGGTATAGGATACTCTCAGGCATAAGTAGTTTTCTAGCACGGTAGAGGGAGCCAACCTTCCTTGCAGCAGCCTTGGCAATGCTCTCAATGTATCTATCCCAGTTCATATTCCCTGTAAATGTTAGGCCGAGGAGTTTAAAAGAAGTACTTTCAGGCAATGTGTTCTTGGCCATTGCTATTGGTGGTAGAGAAGGATTCTTGTAGTTATTGAAGGAAACAAGCTTAGTCTTAGCAGCATTGAATGTGACCAACCATTTTTGCCCCCATTCCACTACAGATTTGAGGTCATCCTCTATTGTTTCTGCCATTTCCTTGGATATGTGTTCGTTTGTTTTCCCCTCATATCTGTTATAGAGAGTGGTGTCATCGGCACATATACCCATCTCCGAAACAATTTTATCAGGAGGTCATTTATGAATATCAGGAATAATAGAGGTCCAAGGATAGACCCCTGAGGTACTTCCGCATTTATGTCATATTGTTTAGATGTACGACCGTCGAGGACAACTTTGATTTTTCTATTACTTAAGAAGGATTCAATTACATTATGAACTCTTCCAGTGATTCCATATGATCTAATTTTCCTTAGAAGACCATCGTGCCATATCCTATCAAAAGCCTTAGATATATCAAGGGCCACCGCTCTACCCTCCCCTGTTTTGGTTAATGAATGGTATATACGTTCAGTTGAACGGGCTTGCCTGAATCCATATTGTTTGTCAGTCAGGAGTTTAGCAGCTGTTAGGTGCTGGACTAGGGCTTGATTAACTAAGGACTCAAATATTTTGGCGAAAAGTGGGAGGAGGCTAATGGGGCGATAATTTAGTGGGTCAGTTCTCTCACCAGAATTCTTGAAGACTGGTACCACAGAGGCGGTTTTCCAGCAGTCGGGAAAGCAAGATTCGTTAAGGTGTTTATTGTAAAGTTTGGACAGAACTGGAGCAACCTCGGCAGAGCATTTTTTTAATAGCACAGCCGGGATGAGATCTGGTCCACATGCTTTTCAGGTGTCTAGGTTTTTTATAATAGCATGTACCTGAGAAGGGGTGATTTTCAAATCGTGTAGCGTGGCGTCTGTTTGCAGAGGAAAATCAGGGAGTGAGTGGTGTACCGAGTTCAGTGTGGAGTTTGATGCAAACTGACTGGCAAGCAGATTAGCCTTGTCAGTTGCCGTGCAAGCAACCTCATGATTGTTTGATAGTGAGGGAATAGTTGACTGTCCATTATTTACTATGCTGTTGTAGATTTTCCAAAAATCCCGGGTTCCTAATTTCTGTGCTTCGATGCGTTTTCTGGTGGTTTCAGAGTAATCTGTCTTAGCTGTCTCTATCACTCTCTTACAATTATTTCTAGCTTCTATAAACTTCTGTTTATTTGAGCTGGACTTATGTCGGTTGAATCTGCGGAATGCATGCTGCCTTTGGCAAATGGCAGCTGCACAAGCAGAAGGGAGAGTGGGGCTTGCTCTAGAATTTCCGTGCGGGAACATATGCTTCAATTGCAGTTTTGAACCATTCAGTGGTCTCATTTGCACACTGTTCCGCTGGAAGCGTAAAAATATTTTGCCATGGGGCATCTCTGATGAGCTTCCTAATCAGCCTTTTTGTAATACGTCGTTGTTTTGCGTAGTGGGTCTTCAGTTTTAGGGCGAGAATTTAGGCTGATTTCTACCATTATCACAGCATGATCAGCATTCCTGAGTGGGCTGTGGGCATTTGTTGTACAGTCATTGGGAACCGTTGTCAGAAAGAGATCTAGAAGTGAGGCATGTTGATCTTGCTGGTCTGGGAAATGTGTCGGAAATGTAACCAATTGAGATAGGGAATGGGATATAGAGAAGCTATGTGTTGCGCTACCAGCTACGTCTGTGTGATTAGAGAATCCTAGCCAGTTACTGTGGTGGACATTGAAGTCACCAAATACATGTATTTGTGCGCTAGTATTGAGGGAGAGTGCTATATCTATGCTGTCTGAGACTTTGTTTATTAGGGTACAGTCTTGGTTTGAAGGAGAGCGGTAGAGAAAATACAAGCAGCTAATATTGTGTTGCATATTTAGTCTGAAGCACATAAAGGCCTGGTCCTCTGATTCTAGTTTTATTTCTCTAGTCAGGGGGAGGGTGTTACGAATATAGACTCCAAGCCCATGCATATGTCTGTCCGAGTTCTTATGGTAGAGTGGGAGATAACCAGGCATGTTAAAGTGGTTAGAGGGAATGGAGGAGTGAAGGTTAGTTTCACTTAATGCTAAGATATCCGGGGTGTTTACAAGGAGAAATGAGTCAACATCATCTAAGTTAGTTCTAAGCCCACGGATATTAGTAAATGCAAGCCTCAAGGGAGGAGGCAGGTTGGTTTTCTTTGAGTTTGGTCCTGGTTTAAACGTAACTTTAGCTTGAGCTGTCATTTCATTTTATTTTATTTAAAAGTTTCAGTTAGGGTGAGTGAGTGAGGGGGTGCTGGACAAGTAGTTGTGCAGAATACCAGACATGCAATACAAGTAGACCATTAGCTGTCCTCACCCACAGGATTGTGGCCTCAGGAAAGCCCACTGGAGATGAGTGCAGGGTCCCTTTCCATGCGCGACAAACATCCCGATATTTTACAACTGTTGATGGAACAGCCGCTCTAAGCGCTACCAAAGAGTTAGGGCTCCTGTATTATCAGTCGGAAACAGCAGCCAGGAACTGTCAATCCGGTACCCTCAATCCATTAGGCAAAGCCAGCCCAGTCCAACTGCACCGACATATATGCCACTGAAGCACCCCACTGTGTCCAGTGTAGGGGGATGGGATGTGGTGGGAGCGGGGAAAAGCGGTGTTCATTGCCCTAGTCAGGAAACAAGGTCAACCACTGGGTGATTCAGACGAGTCCCTGTGATAGTACCTCTACACCTGCCCAATAGGCAAAGAAGGAGTATGAAAGCCGGGCGATAGACAGAGCCTATCTCCTCCTTAAGCAGTTTAGGTTTGCCAACCGGTGATTTGTTTGAGTCACCAGCTCTAAGAAGGTTGTCGTCCAGGACTGAAGAGGCCTCCCTCCCCTAGGTTTAGTTTCAGAGTTTTCTTTCTCCTAGACGGATGACCTGGGATGACCTACGGGTCCATCAGCTCCGAGTGAGTTCGCCCCGCGCCTGGGTCCTAATCCAGGTATTTCTGCGACCCTGCATGGGTAGTTAATATTTATTGGTTATTTAGGTTAATATCTCCTGAAAAAATCGAGTATTTAGGTTAACTTCTACAGAAAATTATCACTCCTCAAACGTGGTTAAAAAAGGACATTACTATGCTTTCCATTTTCATTTTTACTGGGAGAGGGTATTGGTAAAAATTATGCAGTGGAAGCAGCTAAATTTGTTACAGTATTGGATTGAGAGAGACGAGTTAATGTATGGTTAGATATAGTTTTGTAAGTTTAGGAATGTATGGTTAGATATGGTTTAGTAGGTTTAGGATTAGGATAAAGTGTTAAAGTATGATTTACTTGCTATTAGAAATTCTGATTTGGTGCCCAAACCGAATATTTAGTAAGACTGAAAGATAAGATATGCTCAGTATAGATACAAGAGAACATTTGATATGGAGTACAGTTATACCTGATAGATATAGGTTATGGCATATTCTGTAAGTATAGTTAAATATAGATGGATGGATAAGTAGTATTGTATACGAATGCATGGAATTTTAGACAATTTGAGTAAGTTGCCTTTAGACTACAATGAAGGAGGATGACTTCGCCTTTCTCTTAATATCCGGAAGTTTGTATTTCAATGAGTACCGGTTTAGTTTGTGTAATAATTATTGCAATACTATCTCTTAACAAAGAGATATTAACGGTTGCTGTTCATTATAGATTACTTTAAGTCTATGTATAGGACTATGGCTAGTAAGTATTTACTTAGAAGCTTGGATATGGGTTAGGAGTTATAATCAGGAGCATGCCTAGGAAATTTTTAGGTGTTAATGGGTATCGATTTACCAGTCTGTTAGGGTCAAGGGTGGAGAGCAAGGACTCCTCTAAGTTACGTGAAACTGATTAGATTTAGTAGCAGCTTGGGAAATAGAGCAGTTTGATTTGTTAGTGATCAGAAGAAAGAGAATTTAAGTAAAAAAAAAAAGGTTCGTCATGAAAAACAGACAAGGCAGTCATCTTGGAGGTAAAGTATCTATAGGATGTACTTAGTATACAAGCAGCAGTATTTTGCAGTTTTGAGAGGAATTTTAGGTACAATAGTTTCATGGTTTATTGTACAAGTCCGTAGTCTAGGTCAGGGACGAAGCACTTCTAATATTGCAACTGGGTTTATCTAATTTTAAAAGTAGTTGAATAGAGTATTATGAGTATTATGAGGTGTTCTACTTAGCTTAGGGATAGAATGAAAATTTAAGGTAATATTCAGAGTGATATAAGCAATTTCATGAGGATTAGATATATGATCACTGGATGTTGAACTGCTCAGGAGAATTCTTGTATCTATTCAGAAGGATGTCTTGCCGATATAAGATTTAAGAAATTAAGAGTCTGGGGATACAGAAAGTTGTGAGCTGATGAGGATTCAGTATAGGCGATTATATATAGGTAGCAAAGGTGGTTTAGTTTAGTACGCACGTATTGTACATACTAAGTATACTACTCCAGTTCTATCCTCTATCGTAAAGGAAAATCCGTTTGTATTTCGGTTGGCAATTTTGTCAAGAGAGGAAATTTAAAACAGCTTATCTAATTTTTGATGATATCAGTTTATAGACAATTGTACAGACTGATAAATTGTTGTGTAAGACATAGGAGCCCCTCATCTTCGTATTTTGATAAAATGATGTATCAAGAGCATAGGTTCGGAACAGGTGTCCGGAAAGGAAATGGCAGTGTACAAGGAAGAGGGGGGGGGGTCACTGATATCTTATTAACGTTATTTTTTTTTCTTATTAAAAAAAAATAAATTAAAAAAAAATTTGCCTTTCGATGGCTGATTATATTAAGTATCGTACTTAAATAAAGTTTTCGTGTCCTCTAAATAAATTAGCATAATTTCTTCTTTTTTTTTACCGAGTTTGTCTTTACTATAGCATTGACTTATTATTTAAGTGAGATGGAATTGTAAACTGCGAAATGGTCTATTTAAGTGGAGAAAAATTATCGGTTACATTCGGGACAAGATCAAAGCGTAGTATCTGTTCTTCAGATGCTGCACTTCTATTTCTTGTTCTCTTTCGGTGGAGGAGAAATCCTTCACGACTGAGACAATTTTTATTTTTGTACCTTTTCTCCACGTTAAAAAACGACCCTGGTGTCTAACTCTGTCCCGTGGGGTGGCATAGTAAATAGGTACAATATGCCTGGAAATGTAAAGACTATTTGCTTTAATTACATGTGAAACAGTTAAGAATTTTACTTAGCTTTGTTTTTTATCTAGGTTACACAAAGGTCAACCGGTAATTGAGACCACTGTTAATTGTATACATCTTTATTTATAGCAAACCACAATCGTCTATTTCATTATACAGAAAACAACAGTTCAAACTCTGACACCGGTAGCAACACTCTTTTAATTGATATATGACATCTTACCATTGAAATGACTTCTTTAAAGTCAATAGTTCTCCAGTTTAAATTCAATATTAAACAACGATGGTGAAGAGCTTAACGTTTGTTTCCACCTTTATTTCAACATTCTACATAGATAAATTTTACTGAGAATTATTCATATATTAAAAATATTTGTATCACTGATGACTGATTCATGCTATTGTTGTTTCTTGATGTTTTAGTTTAGTAGTAATTTATTAAAAATAGGCTGCAGCATTAATCATCTACCATATACTAACGTATGGAATATCTCATGGAAAAATATGATGGGCAATACTTTTTCTATCTGAAGTTTCTTTAAACTGATATTAATGAGCTCAAAGCAAGCGATATTCGATTAGTCTTTCTATCCTCATATTTAAGCTCGAATCCCTCACGACACTCTGAATATTTAATTCACAATTAAAATTAGTTAGGAACATGTCTGATATTAGAGCAGTTGTAATACTCTTCAAATGCATTTCGACGCAGGTGAGTAGGATATATATTTCTGTGTTAAATTCATTTGTCCACTTGAAATGATGTTCAAAGATATTATTTACATTGTTCGAATATGCAAAACACATGCTTTCCTTTAGAAAAGCATTATAAATTGACACGAAAAGATGAAACATTGATGAAAGAAAAGAAAGAAAAAAGAGAAAAGTGTGTGAAATAAATTTTATTCAATTTCTAGTATTATAGGTGTGAAATGTACGTGACTACTATTTCAAATATATGGTCTTCAGAAGATTGGAATAGCTTGATTGATAAAAAATATATTTTCCTCCTTTATTACTATCTTTTTGTATGAATCTCTCTCCCTTCTACCTATGGCCGAAATAGTAGGACTGGTAGAGAAATCAGTTTAATGAAAAGAATCACCACAATACCTGCAGCCTTTTTTCGTTTACTACTCTGGTGAAAATGATCGTCTAAAATTTCTACCTTCCACTTAAGCAATATAAGCCACCGTTCAGAGGGTATCCGTTATCTCTAGAAACAGAAAAAAAAAAGAACCATGTAGTACGTATAAATGCATGAGGAAATTTCTGGTTGCTTACTTGCCGGCTTTTTTTTTGTCTTGCCCAAAACAAATTAAAAGGAATATTTTAACGCTTTATGTGTCTATTGTAACAACACCTCATTTTCAAAAGTAGTTTCCTTCTTACCGGAAGTAGAATTGTCAGTTAAATGTCATTTTAAAGTGAGTTGTGACGATAGAAAACTGTTCATGATGGTGTATTCGATTTTGGAATAATTAATTTTAATATGGGTAAGAACTGAATTTGGGTCCCGAAACGACATTATTTTTAAACAGTTATAGTAGAGAATAACATTAAATTAATGAAGGTAGATGCAAATTATTGTACAGATTTTGTAATTATAATTTAAAAATCTATACATTATGTGAAAATCACTGGAGGGACCTTCGTCCAAGCAAAATAGTATAATAATTAGTTTTAATAAGAAATAAGTATACAATAATAATTGATCTATTTAAAATTTCATTTGCAATGTAGTTTTTCTCATCTTATATTTCTAATTAATTTTAGCAGTTCGTAATGAATTTTTTGTTCTAAAATATGTAATCTTGTTAAGTTGACAACTTAAATATCAATAAAAGGGTTTAATCTATTAAAAATGCAGTTTACTATTTACAATTGTAATGATACGTGGACAGTTGAAGTTGATGCAGAAATATCACATACTATCCGATAGAATTGTCATTTATTTTTGGAGCAGAAAATGAATTTGATTTTTATATGTTTGCTGTTTTCCTTGAGAGTTACATTTATTAAAACGGTAATATATTATGTTATTGTGGTGTATCAACTTATTATCGATCAAATTTGTTGATTCACTAATATTGTGTTAAAGAAAGAATTCGATTTTTCTCAATCAATTTCCACTTGAATAAACCACGTAATAATACTTGTGCAATATAATTAAAATAAGACATCTAATTACGATACTTTATTAAGAGTTGCCTATAAATAATACTGATAACTATAACCAGGCATTTTATGGCTGAGATTGTTATTATCCATGATGTTCTTGACTTTCATTTTATCAGAGTGTGTGAAACGATTATCTCTAGAAATACACATAGTTCATTTTAATTGCCGAATGTTTTCATATGAATATAAAATTGTAAAACTGAGGTTGTACAGGAGTTCACACACAAACTGAATACCACAAAGAGTGATTGGGATGCTTAGATATTTTGTACGTTAAAACAATATTTATTGAAATAACTATTAATTTGATGAAGGTGGCTGTCATGGTTACTTATTAAATGTCTTCTTACTATCGATTCTGTTTACGCCTATCTACAAAGACTTCCGAGTTCAAATATTGTTTCATATTTGGCAATATGACTGTAAATCATTTGATTTTTTTTTTTACAAAGAGGTTACATGTCAATGACCCGGAGGCCACTCGAGGATAAGTGTTAATGTGTGTATTGTAGTAATCGTTTTTGGTGGAAATTTGGTATAATAAGATTATTTACGAGGACGCTCAATAAGAACTTGTTTACGTTGGACTTGAAGACGACAATATTTTAGTCAGCTGGACCATCGAGATAGAGTTCTACTGACGGGCAGTTCTAGTTCTAGCTTTGTTGATGGAATCCACGATTAGGTTTAGGTACCGATAGAGAGTGGGATAAATTATTGATATTGATTTGGGCTAGACAAGTGTTTTTTGTGAAAGATTGGCGAGGGAGGACGACAGATTGGACCCCAGTCGAACACTTGCCATGAAAATAAAGCAGAGATAGGCTCGCAACGTCTCTTCTGTATAAAAGAGGAGAAAAGGGGCATAGCCTACTAGATTACGAAGTCGATTTTGAACTCTGTCAATGCAGGATAGATCTCTGAGCAGGTCCTGCCCAGATGTGGAAACAGTACTCCATCCTAGGATGTACTTTTATAAGTAGATAATTGTATCAGCAGTGAGATACATACTGGAGCGATAGAATGATCAAACCATTTTCCCAGAAATCTAGGCAACGGATTTGATGTATATTTCCATTTCAAACCAAGAGTGAAGGTAAGATCAAGAAGCTTGTCTAAACATGGAGCGTCCCCAAAGCCTCCCTTGATTGATCTGATGCTGATAGCTAATTTTTTAAATCTTCACATGATGATATTCGTACACCAGTTATTTCGGATATTTGCTGAATTACGTATTTGACGAAAACTTAAAACCTGAAATTATTAGAATAAGGGATTTTAAAACGAAGAGTTTTATGTGAAAGTTCACTTCTCGGGGCAACATTCTGCCAATCAATGTAATTCGTGTACTTTCTCCTTGTTATAATGAAGGCATAAAAAAGCTAATAGTGTATAGGCATCAATATGAAAATAAATTTTATGCGTTAAAAACAAAAATTGAACAAATATATAAAACCTTACTCATATTTCAATCAATTAAGAAGGCCGCGATTAATATCTTTAACGAATGGAGTCAATTCTAAATTAAAAGAACCTTCTTAGCGTTAACGACGGTGCTTTAAAACCTTTATGACGTTTAATCCATCTGTAATAACCTGGATTTCTGCAAATTTAATCCAAATTCGCTGACCTCTGAATTTTTGAAAGATAATTAACAAAATTATAAGAAAATCTTTACGCCGTTGATTTTTTAAATTTATTTGCTTAGGAACTGTTTTCAATAAAAACAGATGCGTGTGAGTGAACTAGTACTATTTTTTTTAATTAGATTTTTAAACAGAGTCTAGACACAAGGAAAACAATTGGCTTTGTATTTCAATCATTGGTCTAAATAAACTGCGACCACACAAAAATGTTTAATGGTTGCTTGAATGCTTTCCATCTCTTTAGAAAACTTCACAAGTTTGCCCAGTATTTATAAATCATTCGATATCACTCTTATGTATCTCAGTACAGACAGATGAAAGTTGTTTGAATCTGTGATAAATGAAGAATTTATCAGTCACTTTACCATAAGCAATATGCTTGGTAAGAATTAATATGGATTTCTCCCGGCAAAATCAACTGTACTGATGTACTGACTGTTATATCACGCAGAATGGAACCTTTGCTGTTCATCAGATAAATGGAAGACCTACATCAATCTGTGGCTAAAGTCTATGGTAAAATAGTTGGATCATTCTATAGCTCCAGAAAGTAATTGATTTTTATACAATTCTCTGTTTTTATAAGAATCAGATTTTGTCCAAAATGGAGTATTGCTGTCCATAAATAGATAGTTGCCATTGAAAACACTTTTTCCTTGAGAACGTACAAAATCGACTCAGTAATGACTGATTCTTTTTGTCAAGCCTACGTATATACTTTTTCTTCGGTGTCAGAAATGACGTCCACGAATTAGCATTTAAATTCAATAATGAATAACGACTTTCGTAACAAATAAATTCAACAATTTAAAATAATATCTACCAGAATATTTAAAAAATTAAATCCTCCACTAAATCTACATATCTATAAAAGTGAAAATGTCTGTGTGTGCGTGTGTCTGTCTGTATACATTTCTCTACCAAATAACTCCGCCAATTTTCGGTCTACAGACTCGAAATTTTACAATAGGGGTATTGAGATTTGGGAAAATCGTTTCAATCGGTTTCCGGCCAGAAATTTGGCTGTCAAAAGGCTAAAGTTCAACGATTTGATCTTTGAGAATTCTACCAAACTCTTTCGTCAATTTTGGGTCTAAACACTTAAAATTTTAAATGTAGGTTACTTGGACATGGATCAAATTTTTAATTTGATTTGAGCCCCAAAAACAAATGCCAATGGGGTCAAAATTGGAGTCAAAGTTTAAAAAAAATGACCTCTGCGGTCTCTACCAAATTACTCAAACAATTTCTGGTTTAAATATTTCAAAATTTTACATAAAGGGTATTCAGACATGAGGCAAGCTTTTTAATCGGCTCAGGTTGAAAATTTGAGCTGCCAAGTGGTCAAAGTTCAAAACATTTTACCTTTGCGGTGTCTAGCAAACTACTCAACCAATTATGCGTCTAAACATTCGAAATTTTATATAACAGGCATTCAGACATGCGGCAAGCATTTTAATATGTTTTTAGGCAAAGATTTGGCTGCCAAAAGGTCAAAGTTGAAAGAGTTGACCTTTTCAGATCCTACCAAACTCCTCCGCCAATTTGGGATTTAAACACTCGAAATTTTAGATGTAGGTAACTTGGACATGGGTCAAACATTTTATTTTGATTTGAAACCAAAACAATAAATGTTAAGGGGTCAAAATTGAGGTCCAAGTTTTAAAGAAAATTACCTCTGCTGTGTCTACGAAATTACTCAGACAATTTTTGGTCTAAATATTTGAAATTTTACATAAAAGTATATCCACACATAGGGCAAGCTATGAACAGTACAAAGGGCTCGAGCAAAGCCAGGCAGTAGTAAATAAGGTGGTTTAGAGAGTAATAGTAAATTAATAGGAAATAAGTTTGAGTTTGAGATTAATAGTGAATTAAGAGTAATTAAGTTAAGAGTTTAGAGTAATAGCAAATAAGTAGCAAATAATTTTGGGTTTAAGATTAGTAGTGAATTAATAGTATTAAAGTTTGGATTTGAGAACAATAGTAAATTAGGAGCAAATAATCTGAGGTTTGAGATTAATAGTGAATTAATAGTAAATAATTTTGGAGTTGGGAAAATAGTAATTGAATAGCAAATAATATTGGGTTTGAGATTAATAGTGAATTGTTAGTAAATAAGTTTGGATTTAAGAACAATAGTAAATTAATAGCAAATAACTTTGGGTTTGAGATTGCTAGTGAATTAATAGTTAATAAGTTTGGAGTTAAAAGTAAACCAATAGCAAAGAATTTTGGGTTTGAGATTAATAGTGAATTAATCTGTCTGTCTGTCTGTCTGTCTGTGTGTGTGTGTCTCTCTCTCTCTCTCTCTCTCTATATATATATATATATATATATATATATATATATAAGAACGTGCCTGTGTATCTGTGTGCGTCTGTGTGTCTGTGTATCTGTGTGTGTGTATGTTGGTGTGTGTACATTTCCCTACGCAATAACTCTGTCAATTTTTAGTCTACAGACTCGAAATTTGATATACAGGGTACTAAGATTTGGGAAAATCTTTGTGATCGGTTTTCGGCCAGGAATTTGACTGTTAAGAGGTCAAAGTTCAACGATTTGACTTTTGAGAACTCTACCAAACTCCTCCGACAATTTTGGGTCTAAACACTTAAAATTGTAGATATAGGTTTCTTGAACATGGATCTAACTTAATAACTAGATTTGAGCCCAAAACAATAAATGTTTAGGGGTCATAATAGGGTCAAACTTTAAAAAAAATGACCTCTGCGATCTCTACTAAATTACTCAGACAATTTCCGGTCTAAACATTTGAAATTTTACATGAAGTGTATTCAGAGATAAGGCAAGCTTTTTAATCGGTTTGGGTCGAAAACTTTTAGTTACCAATATATAAATGTATGTATGTACGTATGTTTGCATGTTTGCCTAAAACTTTCAACAGAGGCGACGGATTTTACCAAGATCAGTAACGTTTCGAAGGTCGACGTTTCAGACAACAAATATCGAAAAATTGGCTAAAAACATTAATATCTTCCCCTTCAACTGGGCACTTTTCTACAAGGGGGGGGCGCTTTTTTCACCGATGTTTTTTAAAGTCATCCTCTCCTTTCAATTGTCTAGCCTTTAATTAAACATAAATCACTTTTGGTTTGGTGGTTGTCGTAACAGCAAAGACGTCAGGTGTTTTCCCGTTCTTTTCCTTCTTTGGGCATAAATGCCAGTAGTAAATAAGTTTGAAGTTGAGAAAATAATTTGTTTTTTCGTAAGGAAGTCACAACAGAGGGGGGCACTCGGCGGTAAGGGTTATTGCATGTACAGTAATCAATGGGATAATATCGTAGTAATCGCTAGTAATGGAGATCTGATAAAGTGTCTTACTTAAGGGGGCGGCTCAACTATATAGTAAATTAGGAGCAAATAATTTTGTGTTTGAGATTAATAGTTAATCTATCTATCAATCTATCTATCTATCTATCTATCTATCTATCTATCTATCTATAAAAGTGAAGATGCCTGTCTGTGTGTGTTTGTGTCTGTGTACATTTTCCTGCCAAATAACTCTGTCAATTTTCTGTCTAGCGACTCGAGATTTGACATAAGGGGTATTGAGATTTGGGAAAATCTATTTAATCGGTTTTCGGCCAAAAATTTCGCTGTCAAGGGGAGGTCAAAGTTGAACGATTTCACCTTTGAAAACTCTACCAAACTCCTCCGCCAATTTTGGGTCTAAACACTTAAAATTTTAAATGTAGGTTACTTGGACATGATTCAAACTTTTAAATTTGATTTTAGCTCCTCAAAATAAAGGTTACGGGGTCCAAATTATGGTAAAATTTTAGAAATTGAACTCTGCGGTCTCTACCAAATTACTCAGACAATTTCTGGTCTAAACATTTGAAATGTTACATATATGTTATTCAGAGAAAGGGCAAGCTTTTGAATCGGTTTGGGTAAAAAATCTGAGCTGCCAAGGGGTCAAAGTTTAAAAGATTTGACATTTGCGGTGTCTAGCACACTACTCATCTTATTGTGTGTCTAAACATTTGAAATTTATACATAAACGGAACGAAAATTTGGCTGCTAAACGTCCAAATGGAAAGAGTTGATCGTTGCAGATTCTACCAAATTCCTCCGTCTATTTTGAGTCTAAAGACTTTAAATTTTAGATGTGAGTAACTTGGATAGGGGTAAAACTTTGTATTTTGATTTGAGACCAAAATAATAAATGTTAAAGGGTAAAAATTGGGGTCAAAGTTTAAACAAAATTACTTCTGCCGTCTCTACGAAATTACTCAGCCAAATTTTGGTCGAAACATTTGAAATCTTACATAAAGTGCATTCATAAGCAGGGCAAGTGTATGAGCAGTACATAAGACCCGAGCAAAGTCGTGCAGAAATCAAATAGTAAATAAGCTTTATGTTGGAAGTAATAGCAAATTAATAGCAAATTAATAGCAAATTAATAGCAAATTAATAGCGAATAAGTTTGGGTTTGAGATTAATAGTAAATTAAGACTAAATAAATTGGAAATAAGTTTGGAGTTGAGAACAATTGGAGTTGGGTAAATTAATATCGATAGCTGTGGTCATTGCCGTCACACCAAGTAGCGACCCTTGGTTACCCATGTGGCGATCGATGCGGTATGGAATTCTGGTTTGAATCTTTTGATAGCTCGGATAATATCACCTGTGTGAGCTACGTCTACAGGCGAATCGCAGTAATTTCTCAATTAGACTAGTTGAACCTGCTCGATGATCTCTTAATGATTTTTCCGCTCAGCGTCTTTGGGCCCTGGCATTGACTAGTTCTTTAGTTCTTCCGCCAAGGCGCATAACTGTAATGCTGCTCCCCATGGCGTTACCAGGGCCCATTTACCAGTTCAGGTTCTGCATCAGTTTTCCGTTATGAGTGGTCCTACATGATTACGTTAGACTATATCCTCATTCTGCCACGATTTAGGTCTGATGTGAGGGTTTCTTTCATTAGACGGTATAGCCTGTTGAGGCAATCCTATACTGTTGTAATTTCCACACGAGCTATGATGTAAGGTTGACATTTGCGGAGATTCAAATACTTTTTATCACCAGGATAGGTATGCTCTTCACAGCATTTTTGGAAGTAATGAAAAAAAAAATTAAATCAACTTAAAAAAAGTAAAGGATTTTATTTTTTATTATTTTTTTATTTATTTCTTTAAAAATATAATAAAAAAATAAAATAAAATCCTTTACTCACAAGTTTACTACAGCACCAAAATCTAAGCTAGCAAAATGTAGACATACCATCAAAATATCCACATTTAATGTACGGACACTTCAACCCACATCTCAAATATCAGAACTTGTTGCTTTATCCAAAGAACACGATATCGATATTGTGTGTATTCAAGAGCACCGTCTCTTTCACAACGACATGGACATAAAGTACCATGAAATTGGTAACAGCTGGACACTAGTATCAGCGTCAGCATAGAAAAATGTTACAAATAGTACCATTGCGGGAGTAGGACTTCTGCTTAACCCTCGAGCATTGAAATCATTGAAAAGTGCTGAGAAGATAACACAAAGGATAATTCTTGCTACCTTCAGTGACAATCCTGCTACTACTGTTATTTGTTGCTACAGCCCTACCAACGTCAGTGACAAACAAGTGATACTGAATTTCTACGATGAAATGTCAGCAATAATGCGCTCAATCCCCAAACATAATTTATTGGTTATCGGAGGTGACATGAATGCACATATAGGATGGGAAGACAACAAGCATAAGTTCTCTTTCCGTGATGGAACAAACCGAAATGGAGAGTATCTATTAATTTTTCTCCTTGAAAACAACCTACAATGCATGAATATCCGTTTTCAGAAAAGACCCGGTAAGCTCTGGACCCATCAATCCCCAAATGGAGACAAGGCACAACTGGACTATCTTTTTATGAATAAGAAGTGGATCAATAGCTGTCATAACTGTGAAGCTTATAGCAGTTTCTATGGTGTGTCTACTGATCATAGGATTGTAACCTCTAAGTTGAAGTTAAGCCTACAAGCGAACAAAACTAAAAAAGCATCTAGACAGCCTTACTACTGGTCAACGTTGTCACATGATAATCAGATCAAACAGAGATTCATCTTCGAACTGCGAAACAGATTTGATGCTTTACAAGCACAAGAGCAAGAACCAACTGCTAATACCACCTATGAAAACTTCGTTAGATCGCACCAAGAAGCAGCAAAGAAGTGTATATCTCTGAAGCCCAAGGTAAAGTGAAAAGTACCGTGGGAAAATGACAAAATAATATTAAAACGAGAAAAGTTAAAAAAAACATAATCAAAAAGCAACATGAATACCCCACTCGACAGAATACAAAATTAAGGAAGCAGGCGCTTCAAGAGCTTAGTATGATGTACCTATCAGAACAACAGAAATATGTTCAAGAACAAATAGATCGAATCCAGAATGCAGCAAATAACAAACAATCCTATCTGGCTTGGCAAGTAGTAAATGAGATATCTGGGCGCAAACGACCTGCAAAAGCTAAGTTAAAGGCAAATACTCTGGAAAATGCATGTTCGAAATGGAAAGCACATTTTGAAAAGCTATTCGGAAACAAACCACAAGTAACAGACCAACCAATTCAGCTGATTTTTGTACAGGAACTTGTTGCAGACCAGGATATAAAATACCCTAACTCGCCACAAGAAAATAATGAAACGAATGGAATTGAAGGAAATAAAAACTCAATTGATGGATAAGATAAACTTGTCGTTTATTTACTGTTGAAAGAATGAATGTTTTAGATATAGCATGTGTTCATGTCCACGTGGGTGTAACCATCGTTCGTTGCGGGACTGGTGTTGTAGAAAGAAAAGGAAATGTGTGTTTATCGCAATTCGGGTCACTATCGATTGTTCGCGCGTGGGAAGAGAAATGAGTAACGTAGTGAAAGTTGGAATGATAGTCCAGCGTGTAGACAAAGAAAAGGATAGAGGGTTGACGTCAGTTAGTTAGGCAAAAAGTTTTCTCAGGGACCAGTAGTAAGTAGAGAGAGAAAGAGTGAGAATGTGTACGTACGGTCTGTTAGCTTTTTGCCCCATATAGTAGCAAGTGGGGTGAGGTACGCACGGTCGGTCCGTAGACCGACCAGCTGGAAAGCTGGGCCTAAAAAGGAAGAAGCCGCTTATGCTCTTTCTTTTATACTTGTTTCCGGTGGTCTTTTGCGCATGTGTGGATTTCCTTTGAAAGCAGAAGTGACATTGTCCATGCTTGCGTGTATGTGAGTACATGTGTGTACGTTAGCGTGTGTGTATATACACGTGAATGTGAGTGTATATACGCGAACGTGAATATATGTACGTATGTGGACGTGGGCGCGTATGTTTGTGCGCGCGTATGTATATGACAAGTAATATAGCTTGAAATGTGAATGTGTG
This sequence comes from Euprymna scolopes, assembly GCF_053919585.1. Lineage (NCBI taxonomy): Eukaryota > Metazoa > Mollusca > Cephalopoda > Sepiida > Sepiolidae > Euprymna > Euprymna scolopes. Next base: position 53,837,221 of record NC_136496.1, read on the forward strand.
TTTTTGTGTGAGACTAGAAAAAGGCTCGCGCAACACTCCCCTTCCTAGGAATATATATATATATATATATATATATATATATATATATATATATATATATATATATATATATATATATATTGTAAGTAATGTTTTCGGCAATCGACTTTTCGTCCTGTTTTTTGCTGTTGGTGTGGTTGTTTAATACAAAACGTCAAAAACGGAATGTCAAAAACGGAGTGTGTTCGTAAAAAAGTATTTACTTGCGCGTGGAAAAGCGTTTACTCTTTTTTTTTTAGGCTGACATTTGTTTGTTTGGTTTTGTTGTTGTTGTTGTTGTTGTTGTTGTTGTTGTTGTTGTTGTGTGCTGACATGTGCAACGAGTTGCTTGGACAGAGAAGTGAATTGTTCGTTTGGAAGGAAAATTTTTGTTTCGTGGTGACGTCGTGTGTGTGTGCCCAGTTGACGGTATCTTCGCAAGTGAGTCTGCGGTAATGTGTGCATCGTTTGGGCTGGCGCTAGTTGCGTATTCGTTCGTGTTGAACGGGGTTTGGTTGCCGGCTGTCAATGAAACTTCCAAGTTGTGAGTTTATCAGCGTGCGTGGTGCATCTCAACTCGTATTGTTGATTCAACTTCTTCCTATGTGTTTATAGGGATGTCCTGTTTCTTTGTTGTTGCATCTGCTGTGCGGGAGGGAATGTGTATAGGCCTATGTGATTTTACTCCTCGCGTTTGTTGCAGGGTAATGTCAGGAAACCGTGAAAAATGTTTGTCGAGCTCGAATTTTTTTTAAATTCGCTATGAAGTCGACAGCTCCATGTTTATTTTTCTGCCGAGTCTGACGAGGGATTTCGTCATTGTTATTCGTTGAGGTCCTTGTCGGTAGCGGTTCACTTGTTTTTCTTGTTGAAAAGTTCGTTTTTTTCTTTATCAAATAAAACGCGCGTCTCGCTCAAAACAATTAATTTCAAAAAAGGTAGAGTCGCCATGCTTGTTCGTTTCGCGTCAGTCGGGCGCCAGTTTGTTGTGGACTTGTGGCATAGGAGGCAATGCTTGTTCGTCTCGCGTTCGGTTGTCACCATTTTGTGGTGATGGTGGTGCAAAATAGGGAAAATGAATTGTCTCGAGGAAGAAACGAACGACGTGTTAAATTGAATTAAACGAACAGGAATTTCTTTCGTGAAAGAAACAAATGAAAGAAAAAGGTACCACACGTGTTTAGTTTGGCGTGCGTATCTCACTGTTAGCTGGTGAGAAAGAGTCTATAGTTTGCCATGCGTCTCTCGTTATTAGCTGGTGAGAGGGAAAGTTTATTGTTGTAGAGAGAGAGTGAGTGTGTATGAGTGTTTCGTTCAAAATCATCCATTTCATTTTAAAAATAACGGGGTCACCATTTGATGTTGATAGAATGGAGTATAACACGTGTTCATGACCGTGCGGGTGTAATCATCGTTTGTTGCGGGACTGGTGTTGTAAAAAGAAAAGGAAATGTGTGTTCATCTCACCATCGTTTGTTCGTGCGTGGGAAAAGAAGTGGGTAATATAGTAGAAATGAGAATGATAGTCCAGCGTGTAGACAAAGACAAATGGTAGAGGGTTGATATCAGTTAAACTGTGCGCCATGTTAGCCGTCAGCTACGCGGTGGTGTTCTCTGGCACAAGTAGTAGATAGAGCAGGAAAGAGTGTACGTACTGTCTGTTAGCTTTTTGTCCCACATAGTAGTAAGTGGTGTGAGGTACGCGCGTGTGCGCGCATGCCGAAACGGCGGTGGCTGATGCGCCGACCAACCACCTCGGAAACGTAGGTCGGAAAAAGGAAGAAGCCGCTTATGCTCTTTCTTTTATACTTGTTTCCGGTGGTTTTTTGCGCATGTGTGTATTTTCTTTGAAAGCGGAAGTGACGTTGTCCATGTGTGCGTGTATGTGAGTACATGTGTATACGTTAGCGTGTGTGTATATAAACGTGAATGTGAGTGTATGTACGCGAACATGAATATATGTACGTATGTGGACGTGGGCGTGTATGTTTGTGCGCGTATGTATATGACAAGTAATATAGCTTGAAATGTGAATGTGTGTTTTTGTGTGAGACTAGAAAAAGGCTCGCGCAAACTCGATATTGAGAAGGGTGATTTTATAATGGAGGAACTTCTAAATGTACTAAAGAAGACCAAGAATCGTAAAGCTGCAGGCTTAGATAACATACCTCCTGAAGTATGGAAGACAGGTGGTTTCAATGACATACTTCTTAATTCATGCAATTCTGTATATAATTAAAAAATTATTAATATATGGAGGGAAGGATGCATACTTCCCTTCCCCAAGAAGGGTGACCCAAGCATACCAAGCAACCACAGAGGAATAACACTCACTCCAATTGCAGCAAAAATCTACAATGCCATGCTTCTCAACCGTATCCAACCTAAGATCGAAGAAGTGCTCAGGAAGAACCAAAATGGATTTAGAAAGAATCGCTTTACTACAAATCAAATACTATTAGCAGTTGGTTCTTGCTCTTGTGCTTGTAAAGCATCAAATCTGTTTCGCAGTTCGAAGATGAATCTCTGTTTAATCTGATTGTCATGTGACAACGTTGACCAGTTGTAAGGCTGTCTAGATGATTTTTTAGTTTTGTTCGCTCGCAGGCTTAACTTCAACTTAGAGGTTACAATCCTATGATCAGTGGACACACCATAGAAACTGCTATAAGCTTCACAGTTATGACAGCTATTGATCCACTTCTTATTCATAAAAAGATAGTCCAGTTGTGCCTTGTCTCCATTTGGAGATTGATGGGTCCAGAGCTTACGGGGTCTTTTCTGAAAACGGATATTCATGCATTGTAGGTTGTTTTCAAGGAGAAAAATTAATAGATACTCTCCATTTCGGTTTGTTCCATCATGGAAAGAGAACTTATGCTTGTTGTCTTCCCATCCTATATGTGCATTCATGTCACCTCCGATAACCAATAAATTATGTTTGGGGATTGAGCGCATTATTGCTGACATTTCATCGTAGAAATTCAGTATCACTTGTTTGTCACTGACGTTGGTAGGGCTGTAGCAACAAATAACTGTAGTAGCAGGATTGTCACTGAAGGTAGCAAGAATTATCCTTTGTGTTATCTTCTCAACACTTTTCATACTAGTGTCCAGCTGTTACCAATTTCATGGTACTTTATGTCCATGTCGTTGTGGAAGAGACGGTGCTCTTGAATACACACAATATCGATATCGTGTTCTTTGGATGAAGCAACAAGTTCTGATATTTGAGATGTGGATTGAAGTGTCCGTACATTAAAGGTGGATATTTTGATGGCATGTCTACATTTTGCTAGATTGTTGTACAGGAACTTGATATTGAGAAGGGTGATTTTACAATAGAGGAACTTCTAAATGTACTAAAGAAGACCAAGAATCGTAAAGCTGCAGGCTTAGATAACATACCCCCTGAAGTATGGAAGACAGGTGGTTTCAATGACATACTTCTTAATTCATGCAATTCTGTATATAATCAAAAAGATATTAATATATGGAGGGAAGGATGCATACTTCCCTTCCCCAAGAAGGGTGACCTAAGCATACCAAGCAACTACAGGGGAATAACACTCACTCCAATTGCAGCAAAAATCTACAATGCCATGCTTCTCAACCGTATCCAACCAAAGATCGAAGAAGTGCTCAGGAAGAACCAAAATGGATTTAGAAAGAATCGCTTTACTACAAGTCAAATACTTACTGTTAGGAGACTGATTGAAGAAGTCAAAGCAAAAAAACATTGAGGCAGTCATGATCTTTGTAGATTTCTCCAAAGCATTCGACTCTGTACATAGAGGAAATATGGCCAGCATATCAAAAGCATATGGCATTCCAAATGAAGTCATTAACGATATCATGATGCTATATGAGCACACTCAAGCAATGGTCAGGTCCCTAGATGGGGACACTGAATTTTTCGACATCCGTACTGGGGTTTTTGGGGTTTTACAAGGAAATACTCTTGCCCATTTTCTTTTCATTGTCTGTCTTGATTTTGTACTTCGCACCTCTGTTGATATACACAACATGCTAGGCTTCACCCTAAATGAATCCAGAAACAGACGTCATCAACTGATGCAGATTACGCAGACGATATTGATTTGTCGCGAACAACACTGCTGATGCGCAAACACTGTTACGTAAACTGGATAAGTCAGCAAATGACATTAGTCTCCACATAAATGCGGATAAGACAAAGTTTATGACTTTCAATGTGAAGGGAGAGATCAGGGCTTTGGTTGGATCAACACTGAAAGAAGTCGCTGAGTTTACGTATCTGGGTAGCAACATAGTTTCCACAGAGAAGAATGAAAATTGGTGTAATTCTGTTAAATAGATTTTAAGCCAAGAAGTGATAGACATGCAATTTTCAGTTACAATATAAATTTATTGATATGATACAATATAAATTAATGAAAAATACGTGAGATATTTTTATTAACATTCGAATAGCCGTTATCATATGAAATTTCTGGCATAGAGTCAGGTTGAGGGATGTCAGAGTAAAAAGAAAAGTGAATAATGTTGACTTGTTAATTATTGAGTCTCACTTTCATTCTAGGAAAAACTGGATTCGTATTGTTGTTGTTGTTGTTTTGTATTGGACGATGCGAATAAAACTTCACGCTTTGTTGAAAACGGCCTCCGCAGGAGTCTATCGATGGCCACTTACAACTGATGATAACTGATCAACTGAAAACGAGATCCCAACAGCTAAACAATGCGTGCGTGGGTGATGACTAGTGAAGATCAAAAGCTAATTTAAACAACGAAACATCACAAATACACAAACGTCAACGCACACGAATTTTTACGGCGTTTTTTTTATATCTATAGATACATTTTTGTCATTGATGTGATATCTGGAATCCTAAATCCATTAAGTAAATAAATAAATAATGAATAAAATTAAGGGAAATAAAATAAATATCAATAAATAAGTAAATAAATGAAAATAATAAATAAAATAAATTCAATTAAATAAATATAAAAAAGTAAATAAATAAATATAAGTAAATAAATATAAAAATATATGTCTGTTATCATGCAAACATTTTGACAACAAATTCAATAAGTAATTTCGTTCTTAAAAAATGATGCCAATTCGCAATATTTGGATTAACATTATTCACATATTATTACACTAAAAATACGTCGAGCTTTCTTTTTATTATATCCGGTTTCGTTGTCCATTACTTCCTTCGGTTCGGGTTTTTCTGATTTGATAGTTATCTTGGCTGTGCTGTGTTTGATTGTTATCATTTTGGTCCCTGAAATTAGAGGTTGTACTTACTAGTTTAGCGTCCGTATTATTATTTGCGTTTCTAAAATTAGAAATTGACCCAACATTCGCAGAATAACGGCCGGGTCTCCCATGTTGGCTATCGAGGGAGAACCTGCCGATCATGACACGGCGATCTCTCTTCTCGGTCGAACGATATATGCGTTATTAGTATTGGAAATTTTTCATGTAGTGGTGTTTGTGGCCAAACCAAGCCCAGACTTTTTACCTGCGGCTCTATCACAAGAATAGTGTTACCTTTCACGTAGGGTGTGCACTATCACAGGTTACCTGTCATGCAGGTTGTGCACTGTCATAGGTTACTGTCACGTACGCTGTGCACTATCACAGGTAATCTGTCACGTAGGTTGTGCACTATCACAAGTTACCTGTCACGTAGGTTGTGCACTATCAAACGTTACCTGTCACGTAGGTTGTGCATTATTACAGGGTACTTGTTACGTAATTTGTGCACTATCAAAGGTTACCTGTCACATAATTTATGCACTATCACAAGTTACCTGTCACGTAGGTTGTGCACTATCACAAGTTACCTGTCACGTAGGTTGTGCACTATCACAGGTTACCTGTCACGAAATTTGTGCACTATAACAGGTTACCGGTCACGTAAGTTGTGCACTATCACAGGTTACCTGTCACCTAGATTGTGCACTATCACAAGGTACCTGTCACGTAGATTGTGCACCATCACAGGTCACGTGTAACATAGGTTGTGCACTATCACAAGTTACCTGTCACGAAGGTTGTGCACTATCACAGGGTACCTGTCACGTAATTTGTGCACTATCACAAGTTACCTGTAATGTAAGCTCTGCACTATCACAAGTTACCTGTAATGTAAGCTCTGCACTATCACAGGTTACCTGTCACGAAATTTGTGCACTATAACAGGTTACCGGTCACGTAAGTTGTGCACTATCACAGGTTACCTGTCACCTAGATTGTGCACTATCACAAGGTACCTGTCACGTAGATTATGCACCATCACAGATCACGTGTAATATAGGTTGTGCACTATCACAGGTTAACTGTCACGAAGGTTGTGCACTATCACAGGGTACCTCTCACGTAATTTGTGCACTATCACAAGTTACCTGTAATGTAAGCTCTGCACTATCACAGGTTATCTGTCACGTAGGTTGTGCACTATCACAAGTTACCTGTCACCTAGGTTATGCATTATCATAGGTCACCTGTCACGTAGGTGGTGCACTATCACAGGTAACCTGTCACATAGGTCGTGCACTATCACAAGTTACCTGTCACGTAGGTTGTGCTCTATAACAGGTTACCTGTCACATAGATTGTGCACTATCACAAGTCACCTGTCATTTAAGTTGTGCACTATCACAGGTTTCCTGTCACGTAGGTTGTGCACTATCACAGGGTACCTGTTACGTAGGTTGTGTACTATCACAGGTTACCTGTTATGTAGGTTGTGCACTATCACTGGTTACCTGTCACATAGTTTTTGCACTATCAAAAGTTACCTGTCACGTAGGTTGTGCACTATCACAGGTTACCAGTCACATAGATTGTGTACTACGGCAACTTACCTGTCACGGAGGTTGTGCACTATCACATGTTCCCTTACATGTAGGTTGTGCACTATCAAAAGTTACCTGTCACGAATGTTGTGCACTATCACAGGTTACCTCTCACGTAGGTTGTGCACTATAACAGGTTACCTGTCACGTATGTTGTGCGATATCAAAAGTTACCTGTCACATAGGTTTTGCACTGTAACAGGTTACCAGTCACGCAATTTGGTCACTATCATAGGTTTACTTGAACTATCACAGCTTACCTATCATATAGGTTGAGCATTATCACAGATTATCTTTAACGTAGATTGTTTACTGTAACAGGTTACCTCACACATATGTTGTGTAGTATCACAGGTTACCTGTCATGTAGGTTTTTCACAATCACAAATTTCCTCTCACGTAGGTTGGGAATTATCACAGGTTGACTGTAACGCTGGTTCCAGAACACATAGGTAGAGCACTAACACAGGTTACCTGTCACATATGTTGTGCACTATCAGAAGTTTCCTGTCACGTAGGTTGTGCACTATCACACGTTACCTGTCATGTAGGTTGTTCACTATCACCGGTTACCTGTCATGTAGTTTGTGCACTATCACAGGTTACCTGTCACATAGGTTTTGCACTATCACAGGTTACCTTTCACGTACGTCGTGTACTATAACAATTTACCTGTCAGGTAGGTTGTGCCCTATCAAAAGTTACCTGTCACAAATGTTGTGCACTATCACAGGTTACCTCTCACGTAGGTTGTGAACTATCACAGGTTACCTGTCACGTACGTTGGGCATTATCACATGTTATATGTAACGCTGGTTATCTAACACATAGGTAGTGCACTAACACAGGTTACTGGTAACGTATGTTGATCACTATTCAATGTTACCTGTCACGTAGGTTGTGCACTATCACAAATTTCCTGTCACACAGGTTGTGCACTATCACAGGTCATCTGTCACATCTATCATGCACTATCCCAGGTTACCTTCCATGTAGGTTACACACTATCACAAGTTACCTGTGACGTAGGTTATGCAATATCACTGTTACATAGGTTGTTCAATATTAAAGGTTACCTGTCAGGTAGGTTATCACCGATCACAGGTTACCCTTCACGTAGGTTGGGCGCTTTCACAGGTTACATGTAACACACGCTGTGCACTATCACAGATTATCTCTTATGTAGATTGTGCACTATTAAAGGTTACCTGCCACGTAGGTTGTGCACTATCACAGGTTACCTGTCACGTAGATTGTGCACTATCACGGGTTACCTGTCATCTAGGTTTGCACTATCACGTTTCCTGTCACGTAGGTTGTGAACTATCACAATTTTTCTGTCATGTAGGCTGTGCCCTATCACCGGTTAGCTGTCATGTAGCTTTTGCACTATCACTGTTTACCTGTTACGTAGGTTGTGCTGGTTGTAGGTTTTCTGTTACGAATGTTGTGCACTATCACCGGTTACCTTTCACATAGGTTGTGTACTACGACAAGTTACCTGTAACGTGGATTGTACACTATCACATATTCCCTGACACATACGTTGTGCACTATCATATGTTACCTGTTACGTAGGTTGTGCCCTGTCACACGTTACCTGTTACATAGGTTGTGCACTATCAAAACTTACCTGTCACGTAGGTTGTGCACTTTCAAAGGTTACTAGTCAAGTAGGTTGTGCACTACCACAGGTTTCCTGTCATGTGGGTTGTGCACTATCACAAGTTACCTGTAACGTATGTTATGCACTATAAGATGTTACCAGTCATGCAGTTTGTTCACTATCATAGGGTTACTTTATGTAGGTTTTGAACTATCACAAGTTACCCATCATTCAGGTTGGGCACTATCACAGAGTATCTTTAACTTAGATTCTGCACAGTCACAGGTTACCAAACATATTAGTTGTGTACTACCTGTCACGTATGTAACGAGGGTTACCTAACAGGTAGATAGTGCACTAACACAGGTTACCTGTAACGTATGTTGTGCACTATTCAAAGTTACCTGTCACGTAGGTTTTGCACTTTTACAGGTTACCTGTCACGTAGGTTGTGCACTATCAAAGGTTACCTGTCACGTAGGTTATGCAATATCACTGTTACATAGGTTGTTCAATATCACAGCTTACCTGTTAAGTTGATTACCCGCTATCACAGGTTACCTGTCATGCACACTCTGCACTATCACAGATTTTCTCTCACGTATAGGTTGTGCACTATGACATAGATTGCACAATATCACGCAGTTTGAACAATAGAATATAGATTGAACATTATCTAACACGTAGTGTGTGTACTATAACAAGTTACCTTTGACATATGTTGTGCACTATCACATGTCCTCTGTCACGTAGGTTGTGCACTATCATAGGCTACCTGTAACGTAGGTTGTGCACTATCCCAAGTTACCTGTAACGTATATTGTGCACTGTCACAGGTTACCTGTCAAGTAGGTTGTGCACTATCACAAGTTACCTGTCACGGAGGTTGTCCACTATCACAGTTACCTGTCACGTAGCTGTGAACTATCACAGCTTACCTGTCACAGAGGTTGTGCATTATCACAGGTCTCCTGTCATGTAGGTTGTGCACTTTCAAAGTTAACCTGTCACGTAGTTTGTGCACTATCTCGGGTAACCTGTCACGTAGGTTTGCACTATAACGTTTCCTGTAACATAGATTGTGCACTCTCACAGGTTTCCTGTCATATAGGTTGTGCACTATCACAGATGACCTGTAACCGAGGTTGTGCACTATCACAGGCTTCCTGTCACGTAGTTTGTGCTCTATCACAGGTTTCCTGTCACGTACATTGTGCACTATCAGAGTTTTCCAGTCACGTAGGCTGTGCACTATCACAGGTTTCCTGTCACGTAGCTTGTGCACCATCACTGTTTACCTGTTACGTAGGTTGTGCACTATCACAGATTTCCGTTCACGTACATTGTGCACTATCACAGGTTTCCTGTCACGTAGGTTGTGCACTATCACAGGTTACCTCACACGTAGGCAGTGCACTATCACAGGTTACCTTTCATGTAGGTTGTGTACTACCACAAGTTAAGTGTAACATAGATTATGCACTATCACATGTTCTCTGACACGTAGGTTGTGCACTATCATAGGTTACCTGTTACGTAGGTTTTGCAATATCACAAGTTACCTGTAATGTAGGTTGTGCACTATCAAAAATTACCAGTCACAAATGTGGTGGACTATCACAGGTAACCTCTCACGTAGGTTGTGCAATATCATAGGTCACTTGTCACATAGTTCTTGCACTATCAGAAGTTACCTGTCACGTAGTTTGTGAACTATCACAGGTAAACAGTCACTACGGTTATGTACTATCACAGATTACTTGTCTCATAGGTTGTGCATTATCACAGGTTACATTTCACGAAGATTGTGCTCAATAAAAGGTTTCCTGTCACGTAGGTTGTGTAGTACGGCAAGTTTACTGTAACGTAGGTTGTGCACTCTCACATGTTCCCGGACACGTAGTTTGTGTTCTATCTCCGGTTTCCTGTCACATGGGTTGTGCATAACAGAGTTTACTTGTTATGAAGGCTATGCACTATCATATGTTTCCTCTCACGTAGTTTGCACACTATCACAGGTTACCTGTTACGTAGGTTGTGGAATATCATAGGTTACCTGTCATGTAGCTTGTGTACTATCACCGGTTACCTCTCACATAGTTTGTGCACTATCACAGTTTACCTGTCACGTAGGTTGTGCACTTGTTTACCTGTCATGTAGGTGGTGTACTACGAAAAGTTATCTGTAATTTAGATTATGCACTATCACATGTTCCCTTACACGTAGCTTGTGCACTATCATAGGTTACCTGTTAAATAGGTTGTGCACTATCACAAGTAACCTTTCACGTAGGTTGTGCACTATCATAGGTTACCTGCCACGTTGTTTTTGCACTATAAGAAGTTACCTGTCACATAGTTTGTGCACTATCACGGGTTATCTGTAAAGTAGGTTTGCACTATCACATTTCCTGTCATGTAGGTTGTGCACTATCGCAGGTTATCTGTAACGTAGCTTGTGCACTATCACTGTTTACTTGTTACATAGGTTGTGCACTATCACAGATTTCCTGTCACGTAGGTTGTGTCACTATCACAGGTTACCTGTTACGTAGTTTGTGCATTATCACAGGTTACTTCTCATGTAGGTTGTGCACAATCACAGGTTACCTGTCACGTAGGTTGTGAACTATCACAGGTTACCTGTCAGGTAGACTGTGCACTATCACAGGTTACCTTTAACATAGGTTGTATACTAGGACATGTTACCTGTAACGTAGATTGTGCACTATCTTATGTTGTGTACTATGTTATGTGCATTATCTTATGTTGTGTACTATCATGGGTTACATGTAACGTAGGTTGTGCAGTATCACATGTTACTAGTCACGTAGGTTGTGCACTATTACAGATTACCTGACACATAGCTTGTGCACTGTCACAAGTTACCTGTCATGTAGGTGTGCACTATCACAAGTAATTTACCAGGTAGGTTGTGCACTATCACAATGTATCTGTCACGTAGGTTGTCAACTATCACAGTTACCTGTTACGTGTGTTGTGCAGAATCACAGGTTACCTGTCATGTAGGTTGTGCACTATCACAAGTTACTTCTCATGTAAGTTGTGCACTATTACAAGTTTTCTAGCATGTAGGTGATGCACTATCACAAGTTATCTGTAACGAATGTTGTGCACTATAACAGGTTTCCTGTAACGTAGATTGTGCACTATCACAGGTTATCTATCACGATGTTTGTGAACTATCAGGACGTGCTTGTCGGATAGTTTGTGACCTATCACGGATTACTTTTAAAGGAGGTTTGCACTATAACAGGTTTGCGGTCATGTAGGTCGTGCACTATCAAAGGTTTTCTTGCACGTAGCTTCTGCTCTCTCACAGGTTTCCTGTCACATAGCTTGTGCACTATCAGAAGTTACCTGTCCTGTAGATTGTGCTCTATCACAGGTGACTTCACGTAGCTTGTGCACTGTCACAAGTTACCTGTACCATAGGTTGTGCACTATAACAATTTTGTGTCACTTAGGTTGTGCACTATCACAGCTTTCCTGTAACATAGGTTGTGCACTATCACTGGTTTCCTGTCACATAGGTTGTGGACTATCACTGGTTTCCTATGACGTAGGTTGTGCAAAATTACTAGTTACCTGTCAAGTAGATTGTGCACTATCACAGGTTACTTCACGTAAGTTGTCCACTATCATTGGTTTCCTGCCACGTAGCTTGTGCACTATCGCAGTTTACCTCACGTAGGTTGTGCACTATAACAGGTTACTTGTCACGTAGGTTGAGCACTATCATAGGTTTTCTGTCACATAGGTTGTGCACTATCACAGCTTATCTGTCACGTAGGTTGTGCACTATCACACGTTTCCTGTTACGTAGGTTGTGCACTAATACAGGTTCCCTGTCACATAGCTTGTGCACTATCACAAGTTACCTGTAACACAGTTGTGCACTATCATAGGTTACCTCACGTAGGTTGTGCTCTATCACAGGTTTCCTGTAACGTAGGTTGTGCACTATCACAGGTTTCCTGTCACGTAGGCTGTTGACTATCACATGTTTCCTGTCATGTAGGTGTTGCACTATTACAGCTTGCCTCTCACGTAGGTTGTGCACTATCACACGTTTCTGTTCAGGTAGGTCACTATTACAAGTTACCTGTTACGTAGATTGTGCACTATCACAGGTGACCTCACATAGGTTTTGCACTATCACAGGTTACCTTTCATGTAGTTTATGGACTATCACAGGTTACCCTTCACGTAGGTTGTTCAATATCACAGGTTTCCTGTCATGTAGGTTGTGCACCATCACACGTTTCCTGTCACCTAGGTTGTGCACTATCACAGATTTCCTGTCACATAGCTTGTGCACTATCACAAGTTACCTGCCACGTAGATTGTTCACTATCACAGTTTTTCTCACCTATCTTATGCACTATCACAAGGTACTCGTGACGTAGGTTGTGCACTATCAAAATTTCCTGTCACCTATGTTGTGCACTATCACAGGTTACCTGTAACGTAGGTTGTACACTATCACAGTTTCCTCTCACCTTGATTGTGCACTATTACAGGATACCTCACGTAGGTTGTGCACTATCAAAGGTTCCCTTTCACGTAAGTTGTGCACTATAACATGTTGTCTGTCACATAACTCGTGCACTATCACAGGATACATTTAACATAGGTTGTGCACTATCGCGGGTTTCCTGTCACTTAGGTTGTGCACAATCACAGGATTCCTGTCACGTAGATTGTGCACTATCACAGGTTATTGTCATGTAGGTTGTGCACTATCACAGGTTACCTTTCATGTAGGTTGTGCACTATCACAGGTTTCCTGTCACGTAGATAGTGCACTATCACACGTGTTTAATCACAAAGATTGTGCACTATCACAGGTTACCTCACGAAAGTTGTGCACTATCACAGGTCACCTGTCACAAAGGTTGTGCACTATCACCGCTTACCTGTCATGTAGGTTGTGCACTATCACAGATTACCTTTCACATAGTTTGTGCACTATCACAGGTTACCTTTCACATAGGTTGTTCACGATCACAGGTTTCCTATAAAATAGGTGTGCACTAAATAGCTTACCTATCACGTAGGTTGTGCACTATCACAGGTTTCTTGTAACGTAGGTTGTGCACTATCACTCGTTTCCTATCTCGTAGGTTGAGCACTATCACAGGTTACCTGTTACATAGATTGTGCACTAGCACAGGTTACCTGTTACATAGATTGTGCACTATCACAATTTCCTCTCATGTAGGTGGTGCACTATTACAAGTAACCTGTCACGTAGACTGTGCACTATCAAAGCTTTCCTCAAGTAGGTTGTGCACTATCACATCTTACCTGTCACGTACGTTGTGCACTATCACATGTTACCTGCCACGTAGAGTGTGCACTGTCACAGGTTACCTGTCAAATATTTTGTGCACTATCACAGGTTTCCTGTCACGTAGGTTGTGCACTATCACAGGTTACCTCACGTAGGTTGTGCACTACCACAGATTTCCTGTCACGTAGGTTGTGCACTATCACAGATTTCCTGTCACGTAAGTTGTGCACTATCACAGGTTACCTGTCACATAGTTTGTGCACTACCACAGATTTCCTTTCACGTAGGTTGTGCACTATCACAGGTTACCTGTCACGTAGGTTGTGCACTAGCACAGGTTGTCTGTCACGTAGGTTGTGCACTATCACAGGTTACCTGTCACATAGGTTGTGCACTATCACAGGTTGTCTTTCACGTAACTCGTGCACTATCACAGGATACCTTTAACGTAGGTTGTGCACTATCACAGGTTTCCTGTCACTTAGGTTGTGCACAATCACAGGATTCCTATCACGTAGATTGTGCACTATCACAAGTTATTGTCACATAGCTTGTGCACTATCACAGGTTTCCTGTCACCTGTGGCACTATTTCTTTATGCCACTGTTTCTAACAAACTCCGCAGCATGACCGGGTGGTTATTTGGCCATGTGCATAGAGATACAAAGAAACGCCTTCCAATAATTCCCTTTTCTAGAGCTCTCTCTTTTTCCTGTACGACCACCATAAAGTGAAGACGAATATTCTGTCTCTCCGTAAATGGGGGGAGCACCCCCTCCCTCAATACTAGTTAGGTTAGTTAGCTTTGAAAAGCCGATTATCCAGTTTTTTTAATTGTTAAAGTTTTTGTAATATATATTTTGTAAAATAAATAGTTAAGATTTCTCATATATATTACAATTGTGTCGCGTGTCGTCTTTCTTGTGTCATCCATAAATGTCTCCATACATGTCTTAAGTCGAAAGGCGGCCCTGAGGACAAAGAGATGAAGATTCCCACCAGAATGCCACCAGGGTGAAGAGATCATCTTGAGAAAAGAAAGGAGCCACACCCAGATCCAACATCTCAGGTATGATTTTCTTCTTGCTACACAGACCCTAATGACTGGCCCATCTTCATATCTTCATGAGACCGCTTTAAGACATTTACTATAACACGTCTGTCGGTCACACCTCAGTGACCGGTTGATAGTGGTATAAGATAGTGCCCTATCACAGGTTTCCTCACGTAGAGTGTGCACTATCACACGTGTTCAGTCATGATGATTGTGCACTATCACAATTTCCTCTCATGTATGTTGTGCACTATCACATGTTACCTGTCACGTAGGTTGTGCACTATCACATGTTACCTGTCACGTAGAGTGTGCACTATCAAAGGTTACCTGTCACGCAGGTTGTGCACTATCACAGGTTTCCTGTCACGAAGGTTGTGCACTATCACAGGTTTCCTGTCACATAGTTTGTACACTATCACAGGTTTCCTGTCACATAGGTTGTGCATTATCACAGGTTTCCTGTCACATAGGTTGTGCACTACCACATGTTACCTGTCACGTAGGTTGTTCACTATCATAGATTTCCTGTCACGTAGGTTGTGCACTATTACAGCTTACCTTTCACATAGGTTGTGCACTATCACAAGTTACCTCTCACGTAGACTTTGTACTATCATAGTTTCCTGTCATGTAGCTTTTGCACTATCACAGCTTACTGTTATGTAGGTTATGCACTATCACACGTTTCCTGTTGCATATGTTGTGCACTGTCACAGGTTTCATGTCACGTACGTTGTGCACTATCACTAGTTACCTGTCACATAGATTGGGCACTATCACAGGTTACCTCACGTAGCTTGTGCACTATCACAAGTTACATGTCACGTAGGTTGTGCACTATCACAATTTCCTGTAACATAGGTTGTGCACTATCGCAGCGTACCTGTCATGTACATTGTGCACTATCAGGCGTTTCCTGTCGCGGAGCTTGTGCACAATCACAGGTTTCCTGTCACTTATGTTGTGCACTATCACAGGTTACCTCACATTGGTTGTTCACTATCACAGCTTACCTGTCACGTTGGTTGTGTTCTATCATAGGTTAGCTCACGTAGCTTGTGCATTATCACAAATTACCTTTCATGTAGGTTGTGCACTATCACAGGTTTTCTGTCACGTAGATTATGCACTATACCAGGTTACCTCACGTAGGTTGTACACTATCACAGGTTTCCTGTCACATAGATTGTGCATTATCACAGGTTACCTTTCACGTAGGTTGTTCACTATCACGGGTTTTCTATCACGTAGGTTGTGCGCTATCACAGGTTTTCTGTCATGTAGATTCAGGTTACCTTATGAAGGTTGTGCACTATCATAGGTTTCCTTTCATGTAGATTCTGCACTATCATATTTTACCTCATGTAGATTGCGCACTATGACAAGTTTCCTGGCATGTAGGTGATGCACTATCACAAATTATCTGTAACGAATGTTGTGCACTATCACAAATTTCCTCTCACGTAGGTAACCTGTCCCGTAGATTGTGCAATATCACAAGTAACCTCACGTAGCTTGTGCACTATCAGAACTGTCCTGTTACGTAGGTTATGCACTATCACAGGTTACCTGTCATGTAGATTGTGCACTATCACAGTTTACCTCACATAGGTTTTGCACTATCACAGGTTTTCTCTCATGTAGGTTGTGCACTATCACAAGTTACCTGTAAGGTAGGTTGTGCACTATCAAAATCTTTTGTCATGTAGGTTGTGCACTATCACAGCTTACCAGTCACGTAGGTGGTGCACTATGAACTGTTTCCTTTCACCTAGGTTGTGCACTATCACAGGTTACCTGTCACGTAGGTTGTTCACTATCACAGCTTACCTCTCACGAAGGTTGTGCACTATCACACATTTCCTGTCACGTAGGTTGTGCACTATCACAAGTTTCCTGAACGTAGATTGTGCATTATCACAGGTTACCTCACATAGCTTGTGCACTATCACATGTTACCAGTCACACAGGTTGTGCAATATCACAGCTTACCTGTCACGTAGTTTGTGCACTATCACTGGTTTTCTGTCACATAGGTTGTGCACTATCACAGGTTACTTGTCACGTAGGTTGTTCACTATCACAGATTTCCTGTTACGTAGTTTGTGCACTATCACATCTTACCTGTCACGTAGGTCATGCACTATCACACGTTTCCTGTCAGGTAGATTGTGGACTATAACAGGTTTTCTTTCATATAGCTTCTGCACTATCACACGTTACCTGTCACGTAGATTGTGCATTATCACAGGTTACCTGTCACGTAGTTTGTTCTCTATCACAGGTTTCCTGTCATGTAGATAGTGCACTATCACAGGTACTCACGTAGGTTGTGCACTATCGTACATGTTCTGTCATGTAGATTGTGTACTATTGCAGGTTAACTGTCACGTAGATTGTGCACTTTCACAAGTTACCTGTCACGTAGATTGTGCACTATCATAGGTTTGTTCACGTAGCTTGTGCACTTTCTCAAGTTACCTGTCACATAGGTTGTGCACTATCACAGGTTACCTGTCACATAGGTTGTTCACTATCACAGGTTTACTGTCACGTAAGTTGTGCAATATCACAGCTTTCCTGTCACGTAGGTTGTGTACTATCACAGGTTTTCTATCATGTAGGTTGTGCATTATCATAGGTTTCCTGTCACGTTGCTTGTGCACTATTACACGCCCATGAAGAACATTAACCGACGGCACAAATTCGATAAAAAAATGAAGTCGATAAGTCGTAATCTGGTGCGGAATTTTAAATAAAGTTGTTATTTAATCTAACCCTGTGTGTGGGAGGGGGGTATTTGAAGATAGGTCTCCCTTACACCGGTGTACGTAGTCGCTGGCTGGCTTTCATCTTTATTTATATTTTTGTATTTATTTATTCATTCTTTTTCATGCACAGTAATATAATAAAAAGCAATTACAGTACCTAAGTAGTAGAAAGCTTGTGTGCCTAAAATAGTAATTGTTATAGGTTGTTAGGAAGGTATATTCTAATGCATAGTTAAATAAATAGATCTTAGCGTTGACACCAGTAACAGAAAAAAGTAAATTAAATTGTCTGAAATAAATAACTTATTTCTTACTTTTTTATTGCGCTTAATCACGACAAACAAAAAATAAAAAACAAGAAAAATAAAGGAACATTTCGCATGCGTGCTTACAGTTCAGGCTCATTCCATTAATAGAATTTTTTTGGTGTCTCTTATTACAGGTGGTCATCCATTCCTACCGCATAAAAACAGCGATAGTCGAGCAATTACTAGGGCGAGCATAGAAAGTATATGCTTAGTAGTGACTGGTGTTCAATATATAGACTTGTATGAACAACTGCTCCTTTGCGGGGAGAGGGTTCCATCCAAGTTATCGTTGGGATTCGAGATTTGAGTTCTTATCATAGTGTTTTCATTTATACCTAGATATATGACAGAAAACCATTCTAGTTTATATTCTAGGGGGAGATGATACATGGGATTTTTTTTCCTGTTTCTGTTTGTGAATTTTGATTAAAGCGTTTATTTAAGTTAGGTCAAAGAAAACAGATTAATTTAAACTGCCTGAATTATTATTATTATTATTATTATTATTATTATTATTATTATTGGCTCACAAGGAGCTTTCACACAGTCTTCAGAGATCTTTCCCTGAAAACAGCCTGTGGTGTTCACTGGAAGCTGGTTGACAACAACTCTCCCCAGGTTTCCAGTACTCTCCACCTCTTTCGATAACATTTGCAAATAAATTTTGCAATTGATTTCTCGTTGGCAGCAGCTATTGGTCTGTGCTGGGATTTGAGTAGCACTAAGCCTCCCCAAGGTCCCAGTTCTCTCCCTACTTATTCAGCTGAAGTCTGGTCAGTTCATCGGTCTTTCCTTCCTCCTTGACTCTATTTGTTTTTTGGTCTCGCTCTCCTTTGGTGGGTGGAGGGGGGCGGTGATGTTGCAATGGGCGCATGTTTGGGTTAGAGAACTTATAGATATTCGGTTTCAGTCTTCTTGGTTCCGTGTAGTGTTTCATGTTTTGCCTTTGCAGCATTTTGTCTGGCCCACAGTTGTTGCTCATGTCTGTTAGTTTCCACATTCAAGGATTTTTTTTTAATATTTCAGCTGTTTTCATTATTGTTGTTTGTTGTATTTTTCTAGTCATTCCTTTGACTCCAATTTTTCTCATTTTTTTTCAAAGTTTTTGGAGATTGTTCCTAGTGCTCCTACTATTATATTTATTTTGATTTTCTTCATCTTCCATATCTCTTTCAGCTCTCTGGCTAGCTCTGTGTATTTGCTCTGTTTCTCCTTTTCTTTCATATTCACCCTGTGGTCAGCTGGAACAGCAAATCTACGATTTGACAAGATTTTTCTTTCTTGTTAATTATTACGACATCCAGTCTTCTTACTTGTATGGCTTTATCAGTTTGTATGTC
>NC_136496.1:53861486-53981486 GCF_053919585.1 Euprymna scolopes
TATATGTATGTAAGTGTGTTTATATATATATATATATATATATATATATATATATATATATGCGTTTTATTTTTTATTACCGTATCTTTCTGTTAAGTTACATTATTGTTTCAGCTACCCGGCCGTTTTTTTGGCCGTCTGTAGCTTCCTCAGACTTTTACAGAAATGTTTGTTATGATGGGATGAAAGAATGAATGATGTCAGGGGAGAGATGCGAGTAGAGAGGAAAAAAAGAGGAAGGGAACAAGGGGAAAGGTGGGAGGGGGTGCTTGGTATGTCGGTAATGTTTTAGTTTTGGAGTTCAAGGACCTTGTGGGGGAGGGTCTGGGAAGTTCATTTCTGGTGTGGCTGAGGGCATAGGGATACATGGAGGGGGAAGGGGGATATATCGGGGTAGGAGGAGGAGGTTACTTTAAAATTCGAGTTTTAATGTTTAAGTTTTTGGCGTCTCGTTGGTGAGATGATTTCTTGATAAGTATGTCTTGACCTGTTGGGTGTTCGCTTAGGTTGGGAGGCGGGGAGGCTATGATTCGGCTTATTTATTTGGTTTTTATTTGTTGTTAATTGCTTGGAGAGGGTTAGCTAGCGCTGTGTGTGCGAGCACACATATGTGCACGTACACACATATATACTTAAAGAAACGTTCACATGTACACATACATCTCCGCCCTGGCGTGCAGATATATGCACATATGCGCGCATGCATGCATAGACACCCGTGCCACTCCCGCTGACGTCAAATTTTCCTTAAGGTGTTAAATTGAGTATGTGTGCGTAAGCATGGATGCGCTCATACACAGATACATACACACATCGACACCCATACCCCCAAGGAGGCGTATACACGGGCCTATATGCGGATATTGATTCAGACATACTTGCACCCCCACGCATACATGCAAGCAGATGCGCACATACAGATACTAATACTCGTGAACACATACATCGACATATATACACAGCTGCACGCTTTCACACACGTATGTGGACAGTAGGCAGCCGACACATATACTCTCACATCCACACACGTATACATAGGTACGTGCACATATACATCGGTACCCCATGTACACACGGATGCACACGTGGATGCACACGTACGTGTATACACACACATACACACCCAGATATACAGACAGTTATTGGTATAGACATATTCGTCTACATACATTTAAATCTAAGTTCATTTGTGGGTATATAGGCGCAATACTTTCTTTCGATGTAGACATGATTATACATAGATATGATTATACATAGATCTGGGCATAAGCTCATTCCCGGGCTCATATACATAATATTTTCATTTTCATTAGTGTTTTTTTTTATGGTTAGATGTGGGTGCACACGGGAGCGTTGGCGTACACCTCTCTTTTTTCCGCTCTTCTCGCATCCCTCCCCTGACATCATTCACTCTTTCATCCCATCATAACGAACATTTCTGTAAAAGTCTGAGGAAGCTACAGACGCCCCCCCCCCCAAAAAAAAAACGGCCGGGTAGCTGAAATAATAATGAAACTTAACAGAAAGATACGGTAATAAAAAATAAACCGCGTATTTGCTCTACAACAGTATTGAGCACTTTCTTCAGTTTTTATTAATTACCATTTCTACTATATCTATATATAAATATATATACATATATATATATATATATATATATATATATATATATATATATATATATATATATATATATATACGCACGCGTTTGCTTTTGTATTTATCTACGTTCGACTTATTTACTGATACGCATATAAGTACATATGTGTCTGTCTGTCTGCCTTGCACTATTATGCTTTTACACCCCTCCTCCTTAAGCCGACCCCTTTCTTTCTTTCTTTCTTAAGATTCCTTCTACAGCGGATAAAGCTCAAGTTTTTATACAGTTTCCGTACCTTATTTATAAATGATTTCAACTGCGTTCACCCCGCTCCCATTTCTTATGACATTGTAATCGGGCTAATCCCTTGTTTTTCCTTCTTCGGTTTCTCGGTTCATCTCTTTTTTCTCTTTTTCATTTATCTTTTTCTTCTTTTTCTTTGTCTCTCTCTCTCTTTTTATCTTCATTTTCTTTTTCTTTTTCTTAAATTCCTCTTTTTATGCTGTTAAGTCTTGACATTCTCTTTCTCCCTATCACTTCTTATATTTGGATTCTAAAATGTCACTTAACCTATCACCTCTCCCTTTCTTAATTTTAAATTTAACATTTCATTTTTACTAAAAAAAATGCATGTTTTCTTCTTCTATTTGAGAATCAGTCATCTTCAGTGACGCATAAGCCATATTACATCGCCTGACGGGGACTTTTATTTGTTTTATTTCAACATATTGTCCGAAACATAATCATGTTCAGTGTAGAGATAATGTAATATCTATATAAACAAAAATATAGTTTGCGCTTTTTTTATTGACCACTCTTAATAACCTCGTTTTAATTCATGTGTCTTCCTTCTTGAAAACCTTCATGCCGTTATATATATATATGTGTGTGTGTGTGTGTGTGTGTGTGTGTGTGTGTGTGTGTGTGTGTGTGTGTGTGTGTGTGTGTGTGTGGCGTGATATATATATACTAGCAGTTCAGCCCGGGTTTGCTCCGGCCCTATGTACTGTCCATAACTTGCCTTACGTGTGAATACACTTTATGTAAGATTTCAAATGTTAATCTAAAATTTGTCTGAGTAACTGGTAGAGACCGCAGCTGTTATTTTTTTTTTAACTTTGACCCCAATTTTGACCCCTTAAGATTGATTTGGTCTCAAATCGAAATACAAAATTTTAAATATATCCAAATTACCTACATCTAAAATTTCAAGACTTTAGACCCAAAATTTGCGGAGGAATTTGGTAGAATCTGAAAAGGTCAACTCTTTTAACTTCGACCTGTTGGCAGCCAATTTTTAGCCCCAAAAGTGATTAAAATGCTTGCCGTATGTCTGAATACGCGTTATGTATAAATTTCAAATTTTTAGACGAGTAGTTTGCTAGACACCGAAAAGGTCAAATGTTTTGAACTTTGACCTCTTGGCAGCTCAGATTTCCGACACAAATCTATTAAAAAGCTTGCCCTATCTCTGAATAACCTTTATGTAAAATTTAAAATGATTCCACCAGAAATTGGGCGAGTGATTTGGTAAAGGCCGCAGAGGTCAATTTTTTTTTAAATTTGATCCAAATTTTGACACCTTACAATTTTGTTTTTGGGCTCAAAGTTTGACGTATGTCCAAGTAACCTACATCTAAAATTTCAAGTGTTTAGATCCAAAATTAATTGAGGCGTTTGGTAGAGTTTTCAAAGGTCAAATCGTTCAACTTTGACACCTTGACAGCCAAATTTCTGACCGATAACCGATTAAAAATCTCAATACCCCTTATGTCAAATCTCGAGTCTGTAGACTGAAAATTGACAGAGTAGTTTGTTAGGAAAATATGCACTTAGAGACACACACGCCGACAATTTCACTTTTATAGATATATGAATATCTATGGCGTTTTACATACATAATAGCATTTTTCTTAATTTTATGTTTTTACACACACATACATATATATATGTCGTTTTTGGAAATATACATGTTTTTTCTTTATTCAGATCCAGTGTTCTATATATATATATATATATATATATATATATATATATATATATATATATAGGGGAATGTGTGTATACGTGTTTGTAATTGTGTGTATATGTATATGGTGTTGTATATTTAGCGTTTTATATATATATATATATATATATATATATATATATATAATTATTTTTTTTACTATAATAATTAAATACCCACAGACACTAGTGTTTCATCCTTACGGGATTCTTCAGTGCAGGGTGTCACGATTACTACCAGTCGAACGATTCGAACCCCGCGACACGAGACATCTCTGGCTCGATTAGCGGAGGCCGTATCCATTCGGCTGCTATTAACCGTGTGAAATAGCGTTGAATTTTAAACATTTTAATTTAAATGTTCATTACGTCAGACAGACAGTGATCAAATCGTTATACGATGATCTACGCATAAGAGCTAAATTGACCGACTTTTAATTCAACGGAAAGTGCTCAACGATAAGAAACGAATTTCTTAAAGGGGCTGTCATAATTATTTTTTTTACTATAAAAATTAAATACCTACAGTAGTGTTTCATCATTTCGGGATTCTTCAGTGCAGGGTGTCACGATTACTACCAGTCGAACGATTCGAACCCCGCGACACGAGACATCTCTGGCTCGATTAGCGGAGGCCGTATCCATTCGGCTACTATTAACCGTGTGAAATAGCGTTGAATTTTAAACATTTTAATTTAAATGTTCATTACGTCAGACAGATAGTGATCAAATCGTTATACGATGATCTACGCATAAGAGCTAAATTGACCGACTTTAATTCAACGGAATATATATATATAACTAGCTGTACCCTGCTACGCGTTGCTGTGGCTCAAATTGGCGCAATGGAAAAAGTTCCAAAATGAGAAAAAGCATGTTTCTTATAGGTTTAAATTTCCATTTTGCATGGGTACAGTTTTTGTCGTTCCATTTTCTTAGCTGATATAGAGATTTTCCGGTTTGGTGACTCTTGAATATGTAACATAAATTGTCCATGTGAAAAAACAGTCAGTGTGTAACTGTAAGGCCCACAATTGTAAAGATTGTTCCCTGTGCTTTGTTGATGGTTATTGCAAATGACAATAAAATTGGAAAGTGCAATTTGCTAAAGTGTAATGATGTATCCGGTGGAATCATAGGAATGCATGGAATGAAGATATATTCATCTGTGAAAGGTCATGTTAAGATTGCTGTTTCTATGATATTGTTTGTTATTTTTTTTTTTTTACTGCAAGCTATGTGCCATTGCAAAGCTTGGATTGGTTTATATTTCACAACATGATAATTAGTACACCAAATTTCAATTACAATACATGCGGTGGCATCCCTGGCAAATATAACTGTTGGATAATTAACCACTTTATCTGCTTTCACAACAGTGTCGATGGATTTGTATTTGACTACCTCACTTGGAATTTTACATTTAATTATAGCGTTAAGTTCATGGGCATCTTTGTATTGACCTGCAAGAATAGCTCATTCACTCAGTCAAATAGAATTCTTATATTTTGAATATCTGCAAAAACCTTTTAAACTAACTATTCTTTTGATGAAATAAAATTACAGAAATTACAGAAGTCAAAGAATTTTGCCCTTAACTCTGATCAGCTGGCACTTTTCCGTACCCAATTTCCCACAAGTGATGCAAAAGTTTTTGTGCAGATCGAACAGTCTGCAACTGTACATGCATATTTTGAGTTAAGTTTAATGTCTTCACATGGAACAAAAAAGTAGAGTATTTGAGGCAAGCATTTATTTCATCTGCTGGTGTTGATTGAAGAATAACAGGTAACATTTGTCTGAAATCTCCTGCAAGCAATATTACTGCATTCCCAAATGGTCTGACATTGCCACGCAAATCTTGCAAGGATCGACCAAGAGCCTCAAGTGATTTTTTGCGTACCATTGTGCATTCATCCTAAACAATAAGTTTGCATTTCTGCAATATTTTTCCCCATATTGGATGTTTTGGAGATGTCGAACATGAGATTTTGGAAAAGTTGAATGTTTTAAAGTAGAATAAATAATTCTTCTACTTGGCAGCAAGGTCGCAGATATTCCTCATGCAGCAAGGGCTAAGGCTATGTCATTTTGTTACCAAATGGCTGCCAAAATCAATTTAATTAGAAAGGCTTTACCAGTTACTTCTGGTGCTGTTCAAGGTAGCAGTAATTTCCAAATAACTTCTATTCTCACAGTCAGTAAATTAGGTGACTAAAATAGGATTTATCCATGTTTTGACAATGCCTTATTTACTGTAATTAATTTAGGAGACTAAAATAGGATGAGGGATTAGAGATGGACAGATAGAGAGGAAGATATATAGATAGAAAAGAGACAGTGGGAGGAAAATAGAGAAAGAGAAGGAGATAGAGAGATAAAGGGATTGATAGATAAACAGAGAGAGAGGTGGAGTGTTAGAAACAGAGAGGGATGAAACAGAGGAAAGGAGAGAGATAGAGGGAGTTAGAGAGAGAAAGGGCTCAAAGAGAGATGGAGAGGGTGATATAGAGAGAAAGAGATTGAGAGAGGGAAAGGAAGAGATGGATAGAGAGAGATATTGAGAGAGGGGGAGAGAAACAGAAGGTGAACTACACTTCACCGTTTTTTTCCTCGTTCAGTAGAGAAGAAATCTTTCGAGACTGAGGCAATTTTAATGTTTTGTTATTATCCAGAGTACCCCTTTGGGGGGGGGCTAGATTTTCCTCGCATTAGAAACCGACCGGGTTATCTGTACTTTCACTTAACAAATTAATAAAAGAAAAACATATTGTAAAATTTGAATTTAACAGGAAAATACTATTTTAAAAAATAGCACGGTAACATAAGTGCATAAGTGCCACTTTAGGTACTCCTTGGGCGTTGAGTTCCATGGCGACCAGCATAATTATTTAATGGTCGCTCCCTTAGCCCCCCCTCCCAGTCAAGGCTAATGCATGCGCATGTAACATTTTTTTTATTTACTGACGTTGGATTAGTAACTAAACGATTTATTGATAATTTCGTAACCCTTAAACGCATGCCGGAAGATTTAAATTGGTTCATTATTGTTGTAAAAAAAAAAAAAGTTTCATTCAACACAAAACCAAAAACACATATTAATGATAAATGATTTATTATTCTATTCATTGAAATTTAATTTTTAAATTAAAAATTAAAAAAAAAGTTAATAAAAAAATAGTTGCTTATGTGCGCATAAACAACTTGTTTTTTTTTAGATTAGGTCCACCTTATAATCACCCCCCTCCCCAACCTCCTCATATTAAGAACAGCTTCCGGAATAAACACCACTTTTGGAGGGAGGGGCTATTTGCAAAATTTAACTGATATTTGTTGTCAGCATACCCACCCGAAAATACTATTTAAAAAAAAAGGAGGGGTTCAGTGACCGTGGCAAAGAAGTAGATTTATTTATCAATAAAAGTTGCGGAGAAGTAAATTTATTTATCAATAAAAGTCATTTAAAAAAGAAAATTGTGGAGGTGGACCTAAATGTTTTGTTTTCGCACTATTCAACAATTTGTTCATCTGCGCATGTAAATTAAAAAATATTTGTAAAAGTGAGAAGTTATTAGTAAAGGATTTAGTTTTCTTTTTAAATTTATTTATTTTTTTTTTTTTTAGATCCACCTCCACAAATGTTAAGAACGGCTTTCAGAATAAACACCCCCAACCTCTCCATGTTAACAACGGATTTCGGAATAAACACCATGGGGGGGATATTTAAAAAAAAGTCGATAAAAATCGTCATTTAAAAAGAAATTTAAAATCAAATGTTTGTACAAAGTGAGAAATTATTAATAAATGTTTAGTAACATTTTTCGGTGCTAATGCAGAGAGTGATCTGCGCTATTTTTTAAATCGTGTTTTTTTTTTAATCAATTGCAAGGTTAAAGTACAGAATAGGTACAAAACACCCTCCCCCCCCCCATGTTAAGAATGGCTTTTTAAATAATATAACGTTATTTCAGCATGGATCACTCTCTGCATGAGTACCCATTTTTCTTTTAATATTCATAAAAAGTAAAACTTTTTTCAAAATAAATAAATAAATAAATAAATTATAAACACCCTAACTTCCCCATGTTAAGAATGGCTTTCGAGGTTTATGGAAGGGCGTTTTTTTTTTTTTGTTTTTTTTTTTAACATGGGGGGGGTTAGGGTGTTTATAATACGTTGAGGCATGTCGTAAAAATGAAACAGTTTAGAAAAAGTTAAAACAAACTTTTTTATGTAAACAATGCCGTGAAAATAAACTAAACAATTAAAACGTAATGTTTCATGAGTGAAGCCTTAACATAAATAAAATTTAAAAAACATAAGTACATAAATGAATTTAAAGTTTTAAAATATGGGATTATTATTATTTTTATGTGCGTGTGTGTGTGCTAATGCAGAGAGTGATCCGCGCTATTTTTTTAAAATCGTTTTCCACGTTTAAAGTTTTATGATATGTTTTTATTCAATTATAAGATTAAAGTACAGAATAGGTATAAAACACCCTCCCTTCCCCATGTTAAGAATGGCTTTTTAAATAATAACATTATTATTTCAGCACGGATCACTCTCTGCACGAGTAAGTTTTTGTTTTTTTTTTACTTATCGAGTTAACAGAAAATGAAATCTTTCGTCAATTCGTGGCTGTGAAATGAATCGAACCAGAAGTTCAGTTTTATCAACAGAACAGATTCGCAGTAAAAAACATATATTTATTTTATTTAATATTTTAATTTTAATAAATCGCGAGGTAAATTTATTTCAATAACATAAAAACATACCTCGACTCTAAAGATGGGTTGTCTGAAAATTTCAAATGAACTGGTAACTTAGAAATAGGGTTTTATTTGTTTGGAACAAACCAACTTTACATTTTTATATATATAGATATATATATATGAAATTTTCCATATATATGGTATTTTCCATATATATATATATACATATATATGACGTTTAATTTTCATATATATATATGCATTATACACACACACCACACACACACACACACATATATATATATATATATATATATATATATATATATATACATATATATATTTCCTTTCATATATATATATATACGGGGTTTCTTTTTTATATATAGATATATGAGAAAGCACCATATATATATATACATCTATATATATATATATATATATATATATATATATATATATATATATATATATAAAGAGAAAGAGAGAGAGACAGACAAAGTGGGAGATAAAAATGGAAGAACGACATTTCTACCTACACCATAATAACAAAATAAAAACGGGTATTGTTTTCTTCCTTAGTGCATTGAGAATTTGTATATCTGGATGAAGAATTTAATTTCCTTGGAAATACTTGGAAAATTTAGCAATATCCTTTATATTTTATATGAAATATATATATGATAAAGCCATACAAATATTTTTGGGCTTGGGATTCTAATCTTAAATCGACTTTGTTGCCTAGTGAAGGATGCAGTTTTCTTTTCTTTGTAACCTCTTTCTACAGAGGAAACGTTGCGAGTCTTTGCTTCATCGTTATTTTCATGGCAAGTGTTGGTTTGAGCTCTAATTTATGGTCAATCTATCTAAAACGACTGTCAATAATCTCTGCCACTCTTTATCCGTGCATAAATATATACCTAGATTACACAAACAAAACTTCTTTCTTAGAACCGCATGCCTGTTGAGTTCTGTTCTGTTTTCTGCTTTCCAATTGACGACTATGTGGTCGTCTTCAAGTCCAATGTGAACAAGTTCTTGATAAGCCATCTCCTTAAGCAATCCAATGTGAACAAGTTCTTGATAAGCCATCTCCTTAAGCAATCCAATGTGAACAAGTTCTTGACAAGCCATCTCCTTAAGCAATCCAATGTGAACAAGTTCTTGACAAGCCATCTCCTTAAGCAATCCAATGTGAACAAGTTCTTGATAAGCCATCTCCTTAAGCAATCCAATGTGAACAAGTTCTTGATAAGCCATCTCCTTAAGCAATCCAATGTGAACAGATTCTTAATAAGCCATCTCCTTAAGCAATCCAATGTGAACAAGTTCTTGATAAGCCATCTCCTTAAGCAATCCAATGTGAACAAGTTCTTGATAAGCCATCTCCTTAAGCAATCCAATGTGAACAGATTCTTAATAAGCCATCTCCTTAAGCAATCCAATGTGAACAAGTTCTTGACAAGCCATCTCCTTAAGCAATCCAATGTGAACAAGTTCTTGATAAGCCATCTCCTTAAGCAATCCAATGTGAACAAGTTCTTGATAAGCCATCTCCTTAAGCAATCCAATGTGAACAGATTCTTAATAAGCCATCTCCTTAAGCAATCCAATGTGAACAAGTTCTTGATAAGCCATCTCCTTAAGCAATCCAATGTGAACAAGTTCTTGATAAGCCATCTCCTTAAGCAATCCAATGTGAACAAGTTCTTGACAAGCCATCTCCTTAAGCAATCCAATGTGAACAAGTTCTTGATAAGCCATCTCCTTAAGCAATCCAATGTGAACAAGTTCTTGATAAGCCATTTCCTTAAGCAATCCAATGTGAACAAGTTCTTGATAAGCCATCTCCTTAAGCAATCCAATGTGAACAAGTTCTTGATAAGCCATCTCCTTAAGCAATCCAATGTGAACAAGTTCTTGATAAGCCATCGCCTTAAGCAATCTAATGTGAACAAGTTCTTGATAAGCCATCTCCTTAAGCAATCCAATGTGAACAAGTTCTTGATAAGCCATCTCCTTAAGCAATCCAATGTGAACAAGTTCTTGATAAGCCATCTCCTTAAGCAATCCAATGTGAACAAGTTCTTTATAAGCCATCTCCTTAAGCAATCCAATGTGAACAAGTTCTTGATAAGCCATCTCCTTAAGCAATCCAATGTGAACAAGTTCTTGACAAGCCATCTCCTTAAGCAATCCAATGTGAACAAGTTCTTGATAAGCCATCTCCTTAAGCAATCCAATGTGAACAAGTTCTTGATAAGCCATCTCCTTAAGCAATCCAATGTGAACAAGTTCTTGATAAGCCATCTCCTTAAGCAATCCAATGTGAACAGATTCTTAATAAGCCATCTCCTTAAGCAATCCAATGTGAACAAGTTCTTGATAAGCCATCTCCTTAAGCAATCCAATGTGAACAAGTTCTTGATAAGCCATCTCCTTAAGCAATCCAATGTGAACAAGTTCTTGACAAGCCATCTCCTTAAGCAATCCAATGTGAACAAGTTCTTGATAAGCCATCTCCTTAAGCAATCCAATGTGAACAAGTTCTTGATAAGCCATTTCCTTAAGCAATCCAATGTGAACAAGTTCTTGATAAGCCATCTCCTTAAGCAATCCAATGTGAACAAGTTCTTGATAAGCCATCTCCTTAAGCAATCCAATGTGAACAAGTTCTTGATAAGCCATCTCCTTAAGCAATCCAATGTGAACAAGTTCTTGACAAGCCATCTCCTTAAGCAATCCAATGTGAAAAAGTTCTTGACAAGCCATCTCCTTAAGCAATCCAATGTGAACAAGTTCTTGACAAGCCATCTCCTTAAGCAATCCAATGTGAACAAGTTCTTGACAAGCCATCTCCTTAAGCAATCCAATGTGAACAAGTTCTTGACAAGCCATCTCCTTAAGCAATCCAATGTGAACAAGTTCTTGATAAGCCATCTCCTTAAGCAATCCAATGTGAACAAGTTCTTGACAAGCCATCTCCTTAAGCAATCCAATGTGAACAATTTCTTGACAAGCCATCTCCTTAAGCAATCCAATGTGAACAAGTTCTTGATAAACCATCTCCTTAAGCAATCCAATGTCAACAAGTTCTTGATAAGCCATCTCCTTAAGCAATCCAATGTGAACAAGTTCTTGACAAGCCATCTCTTTAAGCAATCCAATGTGAACAAGTTCTTGATAAGCCATCTCCTAAAGCAATCCAATGTGAACAAGTTCTTGATAAGCCATCTCTTTAAGCAATCCAATGTGAACAAGTTCTTGATAAGCAATCTCCTTAAGCAATCCAATGTGAACAAGTTCTTGACAAGCCATCTCCTTAAGCAATCCAATGTGAACAAGTTCTTGATAAGCCATCTCCTTAAGCAATCCAATGTGAACAAGTTCTTGATAAGCCATCTCCTTAAGCAATCCAATGTGAACAAGTTCTTGATAAGCCATCTCCTTAAGCAATCCAATGTGAACAAGTTCTTGATAAGCCATCTCTTTAAGCAATCAAATGTCAACAAGTTCTTGATAAGCCATCTCCTTAAGCAATCCAATGTGAACAAGTTCTTGACAAGCCATCTCCTTAAGCAATCCAATGTGAACAAGTTCTTGATAAGCCATCTCCTTAAACAATCCAATGTGAACAAGTTCTTGATAAGCCATCTCCTTAAGCAATCCAATGTGAACAAGTTCTTGATAAGCCATCTCCTTAACCAATCCAATGTGAGCAAGTTCTTGATAAACCATCTCCTTAACCAATCCAATGTGAACAAGTTCTTGATAAGCCATCTCTTTAAGCAATCCAATGTGAACAAGTTCTTGATAGGCCATCTCCTTAAGCAATCCAATGTGAACAAGTTCTTGACAAGCCTTCTCCTTAAGCAATCCAATGTGAAGAAGTTCTTGATAAGTCATCTCCTTAAGCAATCCAATGTGAACAAGTTCTTGATAAGCCATCTCCTTAAGCAATCCAATGTGAACAAGTTCTTGATAAGCCATCTCCTTAAACAATCCAATGTGAACAAGTTCTTGATAAGCCATCTCCTTAAGAAATACAATGTGAACAAGTTCTTGATAAGCCATCTCCTTAAGCAATCCAATGTGAACAAGTTCTTGATAAGCCATCTCCTTAAGCAATCCAATGTGAACAAGTTCTTGATAAGCTATCGCCTTAAACAACCCAATGTGAACAAGTTCTTGATAAGCCATCTCTTTAAGCAATTCAATGTGAACAAGTTCTTGATAAGCCATCTCCTTAAGCAATCCAATGTGAACAAGTTCTTGATAAGCCATCTCCTTAAGCAATCCAATGTGAACAAGTTCTTGATAAGCCATCTCCTTAAGCAATCCAATGTGGACAAGTTCTTGATAAGCCATCTCCTTAAGCAATCCAATGTGAACAAGTTCTTGACAAGCCATCTCCTTAAGCAATCCAATGTGAACAAGTTCTTGATAAGCCATCTCCTTAAGCAATCCAATGTGAACAAGTTCTTTATAAGCCATCTTCTTAAGCAATCCAATGTGAACAAGTTCTTGATAAGCCATCTCCTTAAGCAATCCAATGTGAACAAGTTCTTGATAAGCCATCTCCTTAAGCAATCCAATGTGAACAAGTTCTTGATAAGCCATTTCCTTAAGCAATCCAATGTGAACAAGTTCTTGACAAGCCATCTCCTTAAGCAATCCAATGTGAACAAGTTCTTGACAAGCCATCTCCTTAAGCAATCCAATGTGAACAAGTTCTTGACAAGCCATCTCCTTAAGCAATCCAATGTGAACAAGTTCTTGACAAGCCATCTCCTTAAGCAATCCAATGTAAACAAGTTCTTGACAAGCCATCTCCTTAAGCAATCCAATGTGAACAAGTCCTTGATAAGCCATCTCCTTAAGCAATCCAATGTGAACAAGTTCTTGACAAGCCATCTCCTTAAGCAATCCAATGTGAACAAGTTCTTGACAAGCCATCTCCTTAAGCAATCCAATGTGAACAAGTTCTTGATAAACCATCTCCTTAAGCAATCCAATGTGAACAAGTTCTTGATAAGCCATCTCCTTAAGCAATCCAATGTGAACAAGTTCTTGATAAGCCATCTCCTTAAGCAATCCAATGTGGACAAGTTCTTGATAAGCCATCTCCTTAAGCAATCCAATGTGAACAAGTTCTTGATAAGCCATCTCCTTAAGCAATCCAATGTGAACAAGTTCTTGATAAGCCATCTTCTTAAGCAATCCAATGTGAACAAGTTCTTGATAAGCCATCTCCTTAAGCAATCCAATGTGAACAAGTTCTTGATAAGCCATCTCCTTAAGCAATCCAATGTGAACAAGTTCTTGATAAGCCATTTCCTTAAGCAATCCAATGTGAACAAGTTCTTGACAAGCCATCTCCTTAAGCAATCCAATGTGAACAAGTTCTTGACAAGCCATCTCTTTAAGCAATCCAATGTGAACAAGTTCTTGACAAGCCATCTCCTTAAGCAATCCAATGTGAACAAGTTCTTGACAAGCCATCTCCTTAAGCAATCCAATGTGAACAAGTCCTTGATAAGCCATCTCCTTAAGCAATCCAATGTGAACAAGTTCTTGACAAGCCATCTCCTTAAGCAATCCAATGTGAACAAGTTCTTGACAAGCCATCTCTTTAAGCAATCCAATGTGAACAAGTTCTTGACAAGCCATCTCCTTAAGCAATCCAATGTGAACAAGTTCTTGACAAGCCATCTCCTTAAGCAATCCAATGTGAACAAGTTCTTGATAAGCCATCTCCTTAAGCAATCCAATGTGAACAAGTCCTTGATAAGCCATCTCCTTAAGCAATCCAATGTGAACAAGTTCTTGACAAGCCATCTCCTTAAGCAATCCAATGTGAACAAGTTCTTGACAAGCCATCTCCTTAAGCAATCCAATGTGAACAAGTTCTTGATAAACCATCTCCTTAAGCAATCCAATGTGAACAAGTTCTTGATAAGCCATCTCCTTAAGCAATCCAATGTGAACAAGTTCTTGATAAGCCATCTCCTTAAGCAATCCAATGTGGACAAGTTCTTGATAAGCCATCTCCTTAAGCAATCCAATGTGAACAAGTTCTTGATAAGCCATCTCCTTAAGCAATCCAATGTGAACAAGTTCTTGATCAGCCATCTCCTTAAGCAATCCAATGTGAACAAGTTCTTGATAAGCCATCTCTTTAAGCAATCCAATGTGAACAAGTTCTTGATAAGCCATCTCCTTAAGCAATCCAATGTGAACAAGTTCTTGATAAGCCATCTCCTTAAGCAATCCAATGTGAACAAGTTCTGGATAAGTCATCTCCTTAAGCAATCCAATGGCAACAAGTTCTTGATAAGCCATCTCCTTAAGCAATCCAATGTGAACAAGTTCTTGATAAGCCATCTCCTTAAGCAATCCAATGTGAACAAGTTCTTGATAAGCCATCTCCTTAAGCAATCCAATGTGAACAAGTTCTTGATAAGCCATCTCCTTAAGAAATCCATTGTGAACAAGTTCTTGATAAGCCATCTCCTTAAGCAATCCAATGTGAACAAGTTCTTGATAAGCCATCTCCTTAAGCAATCCAATGTACCAAATTTCCACAAGTTACAATTACTACGATATTTTCCATTTGTTATTATAAACTTATTTGTTATTATAAACTTATTAACTCTTATCCTCGAGCGACCTTCAGGTTTTGGGACCTGGTGACTTCTTTAAAAAAAAAATCATATACACCAGACACTTCTCTCATAAACAGACATCTTCCTTTACATACACACGTCAATAATACTATAATTTGCAACACTATAAAAAAGTAGGAATTCGAATAATACAAACCGCATCACAAACCATAAAACCAACATTAAAAACAACGAAACATCTACAAAACAAACCAAATTTCAATACAGACATATATATTGTTTCTTGCCAAAATTGCTATCATATATACTATGGTGAAACCCAACGCAGATTAGAGAAAAGGTTCAATGAACATAAAATAGATATAGGAAATAGCAATTCCATGAATGCATTATTCTCTCATTCATTGCAACATAATCACACACTTAATTTATAACAAGCAAAAAGAAAAAGTTAAACTTATTTCAAATAAATTGTGACTGAGACTTCTTGATAATTCAAACGCAATTAAACAATGTGGAGGTTCTATAATTCATCGTCATTAATAAATAAATTATTAAAAGTATATTATTTTATTTTAGACACAAGTTAACTCTCTCACACCATAGAATAAACCAACTATAATAATTAACATATTTAACCAGTCATTATATACACTTGTTTTGTTTCAGTTACACATTCATATCACATATATATCTGAATTGTAATGGACATATTTCATCCCAAAATAATACAAATTACATCATATCTTATAAACATATTACATTATTTTATGATGCTTAAAAAATTTGCTCTCTTCACAACGCTATACCATTTTGAATTTTAAAAAAATTGCTCTCTTTCACAACGCTATACCATTTTGAATTTTAAAAAAATTGCTGTCTTTCACAACGCCATACCATTTGGAATTAAACAATTTGCTCTCTTTCACAACGCTATACGATTTTGAATTTAAACAATTTGCTCTCTTTCACAACGCTATACGATTTAGAAATAAAAAATTTGCTCTCTTTCACAACGATATACCATATTGAATTAAAAATTTTGCTCTCTTTCACAACGATATACCATATTGAATTAAAAAATTTGCTCTCTTTCACAACGATATACCATATTGAATTAAAAAATTTGCTCTCTTTCACAACGATATACGATTTTGAATTAAAAAATTTGCTCTCGTTCACAATGCTATACCATTTTGAGTGAAAAAATTTGCTCTCTTACAATAGAGACGAAACGTTGATGAACACATAACTAATTGTTCTCATCATATATATATATATATATATATATATATATATATATATATATATATATATATATTCAGTATATTTTCATTTATGCAAATGTAGTGTTTTATTTGGTGGGTTTTGAGTGAATTTTGGTTTTTATATCAATTTTTGGAATAGTCTATTTAGTATTTCGATCATATTGGTGTCTATAACTTCCATGGGTTTCTATTTCCATTTTTGTTTTACTTTTCGCAAGTACTTTTTGATTTTATCCATCAAATAATTATCGGGTCAAGTATGTTTACAATAACATCGTTACTGTTAACTTTACTAACGGATAGTAATTTACTGCTTTAAAATGAATGTTACTATGTTAATGTAAAGTTAATTTATTACTTTGTAATGACTTTTTAGCGGCTAGTAATTTACTATAAAATAAATTTATTACTACGCTAAACAGTTTTAAGTTTTCTGACTAGTATCGTATTATCTGATGCGTAATTTTAATGTAAATTGCTTAAAAGTTTGTTTTAACTTTTCTCTGTTAATATCGATCCATACTATATTTACTATATTTATATTAATAACTGAAATGCCTCGTGGTAGTAAAACCCGGTGTATTAATTAGATTTCTATATTATTGTATTGCAAATTGGAAATGATACGGTCAATTTACAGAGAGAAACGTGATGAACGAATAATTTCACGAAATGAACCTATCAACTGGCCATCTCGTTCGTGCGATTTTGCCCCATTAGATTATTTGGATGGGATTTAAGTAACATGTCTACGCTGATAAACTAGTCGCAATAGATTGCTTGAAAGACAACATTCGCCGCGTTATTGCCAAAATACATGATTTTATAGCATTCTTTGGATTAACCACATATAGGTCTAATAAAAGTATTTTCTGTGATTCATTTTAATTTAAAGTTCGCTGCCTCTAAAAACATCCTATTAAATAGTCGGATGCTTAAGTTTGCCAACTCAACCTCCAGGTTCTTGAATCTTCCTCTGTCAGACTAGAAAAATGTACATAAAGAAAATACAAGACCTTATCTAGCGTCATCAGCTTGGATATGGCAATCTCACAGTTCAACGACAATCATGAGATACTGCTGGGGCGCCCCGGACTAATGGTAATGATGCTGCGGTCCATAAACCATCCATTTTTTTACATCACCTTTTATCAAAGCCTGTAAGCCACTAGAGGATAAGTGTTAATGAGTGTACGGTAGTCAATGGAACAACATCGTAATAATAGATAGTAGTTGGCATTTGGTAAATTGGATTACTTAAGGGGGTGGTTCATCAAGAACTTTACGTTAGACTTGAAGACGACCATATTGTATTCAGCTGGAAAGCAGGCAAAACGAACTGATGGACAGTGCTAAGAAAGAAACTTTGTTCATGGAATCAACGTTTAGTTTTAGTAGTAAGAGAAATTATCAATAGTGGTTTCAACTAGACGTGAAAGCTTGACAGGGAGGGGGCCATAGATTGGAGTTCAGACGAGCACTTGCCATGAAAATAGCGATACTTATCAGCATAGAGAAATCTGGACACTGTAAAGAGAAGCAATTAAATATGCGTATATCTTCTGTTGTATGTCGGTATATATTTGTTGAAGATGCTTTTGCTTATACGATTTTGTCACGTTTTTATCCATACTTTTACTTTTACTGTTCTGTGTGTTTTCCTGGATGTCTGCTTGGCCCAGTTTTTCTTACATTCATTTGCAGGTCTGGGTTTGTCTGGGGTATTTGTTTGGTCTTTTTTGCATCCTTGATATTTTTCTTTATTTTTTTCTATTGTTCACTTCTTGATTTGTCAATTTTACATTTTATTTATTTTTCTTCTTATTTTTTCACTTTTGATTTTCTGCCTTTATCACGTTTTAATTAATCTTTGTATCTGGAGGTCGTTTTTTTATATAATTTTTCTATACCTGGTGCTAAATATAGTTATATCTTAGTATGAACTCCATTTTCAATTGATTGAGTTTTTGAATAGAAATTTGATCAATCCATCTATTTATTCTTACATTCGATGTTTGGATATTCCCGTTTTAATAAACTCAATTTTCGAATTCGAATATATATTTTCGATCAACCCTCTTTTTTAATTGGAGTTCTAAAAGTTTGGATCTGCCTTCCTTTTTTTAAAAAATGCCTTTATTTCTTATTTTCTGTATCATCTTTTCCCTTGATTTTTTTATTTATTTGCTTTTTTTATCACTAATCCTACGTTATTTGCCTTTACTTCCCTCTACATTCCTCTTTTCTTTTATTGTCTATTTTTCTTTAACGATCTCCATTATTTCTTAGTGATCCTTATTTTCTTTTGAGTATTATTTATATATTACCTTTTAATTTTTTTACTTTTTCACTTTTCTTTTTTTATTTATAATTATTCTTTATTTCAAAATTTTATTTCCTCTTTGTATGCTCAAGTCCTTCTTATTGTTATAGTTTATTGTTTTGTATCCATCTATTAACATACTAGCAGTTCATCCCAGCTGTGCTCGGGCCCTATGTACTGTTCATAACTTTATGTGCATATATATAACAAGGTTGACTCATGTCCGGGTAACTTACATCTAAAATTTCAAATGTTTATACCCACACTTGGCCCACGCGTTTTGGTAGAGTCTGCAAAGATCAACTCTTTTTTTAACTTTGACCTCTTCACAGCCAAATTTTCGCTCAAAAACTGATTAAAAAGCTTTCTGCATGTATGAATACCATTTATGTAAAATTTAAAATGTTTATACTTAAATTTGGCTGAATAGTTTGCTAGAGAATGCAAAATTACAATCTTTTGATCTTAGCGGCCAAAATTTTCGGTCAAACACCGATTAAAAATCTTGCCCTCTGTCTGAATACACTATATGTAAAATTTCAAATGTTTAGACCAAAAATTGGCTGAATAATTTCGTAGAGACCGCAGAGGTCAATATTTTTAACTTTGACCCCAATTTTGACCTGTTAACATTTATTGTTTTGGGCTCAAATCAAATTAAAAAGTTTGATCTATGTCAAACTAACCTACATCTAAAATTTCAAGTGTTTAGACCAAAAAATGGCGGAGGAGTTTGGTAGAGTTCTCAAAGGTAAAATCGTTGAATTTTGATCCCGTGAAAGAAAATTTTTTGGCCGAAAACCAATTAAAAAGTTTTCACAGATCTCAATACCCCTTATGTCAAATCTCGAGTCTGTAGACT
The DNA here is from genome assembly GCF_053919585.1 of Euprymna scolopes. Taxonomy (NCBI): domain Eukaryota; kingdom Metazoa; phylum Mollusca; class Cephalopoda; order Sepiida; family Sepiolidae; genus Euprymna; species Euprymna scolopes. The sequence goes on from NC_136496.1 coordinate 53,880,888, forward strand.
GAAAATTGACAGAGTAGTTTGGTAGGGAAATGTACACATGTAGACACACACACACACACACGCACACACACAAACACACAAACACACACACAGACAATTCTGCTTTTATAGATACACAGATATTTTCATACATATTGTATACATAATACTGGCGCCCTTTCCTGATGAGGAATCTTCAGTTTCGAAATGTCATGGCTTAAAGAGGTTTTTCTCTCCTATTCTTTCTCTATTGATGTGATCATATAATAAAGTTATATGTAAATTTAATTCCTCATCTTCTATTTAATATATCTAATTGCTCTTCTTAAGAATTCTGAGCTTTATCTATCTTGATATGTTTGCGTTGTTAAAGATAGATTCTGTTCTAGCTAATATATATAAAAGAAAGAAAATAATTTTATATATATATATATAATTTTTTTACTATAATAATTAAATACCTACACACACGAGTGTTTCATCCTTTCGGGAATCTTCAGTGCAGGGTGTTACGATTAATACCAGTCGAACGATATATATATGGGGGTGATATTTAGGTGTAGACAAAATAAACGGACTGTCATATATATAGAAATAAACGGTTACTAGAATCGAGAATTCTATTGTTTCTTATATATATATATAAGCCTGGAAAAATCATGGATTATAATTTCCTTTGGCGTTAATGCCTGTGCTATGAAGAGATGCTTGCTGCAAGCCTAAAAATTAAAATATGAACCAATAGCTATTACGCATGCATATTCGTAATGCCGCCGTTTGTCCTTCACCAGGAAAATTTTTTTTTTTTAATTTTCACACTTTTGCGCTGATTTTCATCGGCTAATACCCAAATATAAAGTTTCGCATGGGTTCGAATATATTAAATTTCATATCTGTAGACCAAAAACTGACAGAGGAGTTTGGTAGGCAAATTTTTAAAACAAATATATGTATGAATACATATATATAGAAAGAGGTTTGTGTTTACTAAAACCTTTTTTTGCAAATATTACGCAAGTATAAATTATGTAGAATATCTGCATGGATATAATAACACGTAATAGCTAACTATAGATGATCACTCCATAAGAAAACTGAAAAAACTAATAAGGTAATTAATTTAAATAAATGTTTAAAACAATATGCAAATTAGCTAGATCTTTTGCAGAAGAATGCAATTCCACAACAAACTTGTATTTTTTTTTTAATAAATAAAAAAAGGGGTTTTAATATATCAATCCAAATAAAATGGTATATATAGATATATATGAGTTTAGATATGATTATTTTATACTCGTCTTTTCACGGTGCACACCTGATAACTGGCCTAAACCTTATATAACCATTCTTATTCTTCTTTCTACTATTTTTCATTTGAAGGTACATTAATTAAAATCAAATACCGACGTTGCTGTGCAAGTGCAGCCTCCGTAATATGATTGTAAAATTATAGCATTATAAGATTACGTAAAATTGTTACTCAAAAATATAGTTGGATATGGTACTTTGTTTTCAATTGTATGAGACAGACATAGAGACCGATAGACAAATATAGTAAAAAAAAATGCTAATATGTCATAACGTTGGGAATACGACTATTTTTTAAACTATTTTCTTTGGGTTTTTGATAATTGTACTAACATATGTAAGTCATTTATGTCAACATATAAGATACTCAGCTCAACACGCAATAAAGAAATAACTGTGTAAAATGTAAAGAGATATATACGAGAGAATAGAATTTCTCGCCTGCCTACAAATGATAAATAGGATGCTCAAAAGTAACACACGAAACTTATGTAAATCGAGGCGCATTCAAAAGGAAATATCAGATGTTGAATAGCAGATGTTGAATATCAGATGCTGAATAGCAGATGTTGAATAGCAGATGTTGAATAGCAGATGTTGAATAGCAGATGTTGAATAGCAGATAGCCTAAAAGTAAACCATCCATTTCAGGCATCTCTGCCCAGATTTTATTGAGAAAATAAAAGAGTCCATAAGAAATACGGACATTTTTTATGAAAAGGTAAATAGCAATTGTTTTTACCTCAAGGAAAGAGCTTCCCCGGAGATATTTTCGTCTATACGTCACATATATGGCGTTATTGGGAATGATTTTCTTGTTTTAATATTGATATTAAGAGATATTCTATTGTAAACTTGAATACCTCCTATATACCATCATCAGATGTATTCGGTCACTATATAAGGGTTTGTCAGAGACCCTGACATAAGGATAATTCTTATTACCTCTTATGCTTCACGACTCTAAAACAGTCCCTAAATTCAAAAAGCAAAAACATGGTAGTCCGGAGCGAAAAAAAAAAAACACGCTGTAAACGGAAGCTTCAAAATCAGTTGAAACTTTTCAGAGAAGAATTGTCTTAGATTAAACAATACCTTGTTGCCCCTGCAGAGCAGGAACGGCGAAAGAACACCATCTACTCGCTGAGTGAAAAATATGGGACAAAAGTAGGAGAGCTAAAGAAAATGGTAAAGGAACTCGAGGGTAAAAGAATAAAAATAACAAGAATATGGCGAAAACTAATAAGAATAAACAGATTAAATAAGAATTGCCACTTCGATCATGGACTCAATCACGATAATAAAGCGATAAGAAAAGCAATGGAGGCCGCTGTTTAAGTATAAAGGTACTTACAATGAAGATGCCAAATGGATTCTAGATATTGCTAAAAGCAACAAAAATTATTCAGAAATATTAGATTAGCCAGTTTGAGTGACAAAACAAAAACTGGATGGATTCAAGAATTAAAAAATCCTGATATATACAACTTACCCAATGTTTTACTTAAACAGCTAATATATATATATATATATATATATATATATATATATATATATATATATATATATATATATATTTAGTTACTATAGAAGTTGCTCCATCAGACTATTAAGGAGTGAAGAGGCCACAGCAATGATTGTTAAAAGGAGATACATCCCTCATATAAAACAAAAAAACAAAAAAAAAATGAAACGCAACCCTAGTAAGTGTTTTCTGACTACGACCTACAACCACTAGCCAGTTGTAGACAGCGTCTATCAACACTTCTCCTCAGAAGCATACCTGAAACAAGAACAAGTACGATGTAGGAGGACGTGTTTAGGTACCAAGAGCCAACTGTTGATGAATAAGAGTATTATTTAGGAGAGGCAGAGAAACTTAAGTATGGTTTGGATTGATTATCAAAAGACATATGATATTGAGCCTCACACGTGGCTACTGCAGTGCCTTAATTTATATAAGACCCATCCAGTAATCAAAGGCATGATGACCATACATATAAAATGTGGTAAACAACCATGGCATTACGCCACACTAATAGAACTGTAACAATCTCAGACGTCAAGATCTGAAGAGACATCTTCCAAAGGGTTACTCTATCTCATTTACTCATTTGTCTGGCGATAGATCCACTAAGCTAATTACTCAATAAACACCATAGTGCCTACAATTTGAGTCAGGGCCGCCAAAGCAACACAGAAATTGTAAAAAATGTAACTGAAAAATAGAAAAATACTTTATCAACTTTCCTATTAATTATACTTTTCATGTGCTGCAATAATATTTGAACATATTTGACACCAAAAAACAAAGTAGCTATAATTGTTTTTATTAATATTTACTGCTGCTATTGATAATTATTTTTTAAAATAATTATTAAAAAGCCGAAAGCGTTGCGACAAATACCCCCCACACACACATACACATACACACACACACACTCTCTCTCTCTCTCTCTCTCTCTCTCTCTCTCTCTCTCTCTCTCTCTCTCTCAGACACACATATATGTACATACTTTTTATTGTTTTTAAGGCAGTTGTAAAAAATAATAAATAAATTAATAAAAATATTATTTATCTACGTCCAAATAAAATATGGGCGATTTTTTTAAGTGAAACGATCTTCAAGGCGAAGACGCTCCTTAACCGTATATATCGTTTAAAACAAATCAAGAACTCTCTCTCTCTCTCTCTCTCTCTCTCTCTCTCTTCCTCTCTGTCTCTGTCTCTCTCTCTCTCTCTCTCTATATATATATATCTCCATTCATATATATATATATATATATATATATATATATATATATATATATATATATATATATATATTATTACATTTTCACCCCAAACAAGGCACATTGCCACTTCGGTGTAGGGGGCTACTATCAGAGGCAACAACTACTGGGGTACAATGTTGGGATTTGGGCAGCAAGATGTCGGTTCACGTTACACTTGAACTTCTGCATGTCAGTACAGTTGGGGAAGCAGGGACCTGGAATGGAATTCCAAAGTCTAGCGGTTCTGGGGAAGAAACTATCGGAGTAGAAAGATCTTTTATATCTAGGGATCTCTACTGTGTGGGGGTGGGATTTAGCTGGCTGGCGCGTTTGTCTAGGGTGTCTACGTCGTGGGGGCACAAGTGTCTGCAGTTCGCCAGAGCATTAACCATTAAAATACTTGTAGAACAGGAAGAGGGATGCAACATTACGTCGATGGGACAGAGGCTGAAGCTTAGATGCCAGTTCAGGGCCTCTCAGATTTGCGACTCTCTTTTGAACATTGTCTAGGAGCGAGAGACTAGTAGCAGATGCACCAGCCCAAATGTGGCAGCAATACTCCATACATGGACGAATAGTGGCCTTAGAGAGGTACAGGATACTTTCGGGTGTTAGCAGTTTTCTAGCACGGTAGAGAGAGCCTACCTTCTTCGCAGCGGCCTTGGCAATGCTTTCAATGTAATTGTTTCAACTCATGTTTCCTGTGAACGTTAGACCAAGCAGTTTGAAAGATGTACTCTCAGACAGGGAGTCACTGGCCATTGCTATTGGTGGCAGAGAAGGTTCTTATAATTATTGAAGGAAACCAGTTTAGACTTGGCAGCATTGAATGTGACCATCCATTTATGTCCCCATTCAACTACAGATTGAAGGTCATCCTCTAGTGTTTTTGCCATTTCTTTAGAGATATGTTCATTTGTTTTCCTGTCATGCCTGTTATAGAGTGTGGTGTCATCAGCATATATACCCATCTCAGAGGAAATTTTGTCGGGGAGGCCATTAATAAATATTAGGAACAATAGAGGTCCAAGGATAGACCCCTGAGGCACTCCCGCATTTATATCATATTGTTTAGATATACGACTGTCGAGGACAAGCTTCATTTTTTTCTTATCTAAGAAGGATTTCATTATGTTAAGTATTCTACCAATGATACCGTATGATCTAATTTTCCTGAGGAGACCCTCATGCGACACCCTGTCAAAAGCCTTAGATATATCTAGAGCTACCGCTTTGCCCTCCCCCGCTTTGTCCAGTGAATGGTATATACGTTCAGAGATTACAGTTCGGATGTCTGCTGTGGAACGGGCTTGTCTAAATCCATATTGTTTGTCAGTCAGAAGCTCAGCATCTGTAAGGTGATGGACTAGAGCATGGTTACTTAAGGTCTCAAATATTTTAGCGAAAAATGGGAGGAGGTTATAGGACGATAATTAGATGAGTCAGTTCTTTCACCAGAATTCTTGAATACTGGTACCACAGAAGCAGTTTTCCGACAGTCTGGAAAACAAGATTCGTTGTAGAGTTTGGAGAGAACTGGAGCTACTTCGGATGAGCACTTTTTTAATAGAACAGCTGGGATGAGATCGGGTCCACATGCTTTTGAAGTGTCAAGGTTTTTTATGATAGCATGCACCTGAGCAGGGGTGATTTTTAGATCATCTAGTGTGGCGTCTGTCTGCAAAGGAAAGTCAGGCAAGGGGTGGTTGGAATGGTCCAGTGTGAAGTTTGAGGCAAACCAACTGGCAAGCATATTAGCCTTGTCGGTTGCTGATCAAACAACCTCGTGATTGTTGGTTAGCGGGGGAATTGTTGATTGCCCATTATTTACTACACTATTGTAGATTTTCCAGAAGTCACGCGTTCCTAATTTTTATGCTTCTATGCGTTTTTTAGTGGTTTCCGTAAATTCTCTCTTAGCTGTCGCTATTTCTTTCTTAACGTTACTTCTAGCTTCTATATACTTCTGTCTGTTTGAACTGGATTTATGTCGGTTTAATCTGTGGTATGCATGCTGCCTTTGAGCAATAGCAGTTGCACAAGTCGAAGTAAACCATTGTGGAGAGCGGAGCTTGCTATAAAATTTCCGCATGGGAACATGTGCTTCAATTGCCGTTTAACCATTCAGTGGTCTCATCTGCGCACGGTTCAGCAGGAAGAGAAAAAATATTTCCCCATGGGCATCTCTGATAAGATTTCTGATGGCTTCCCATTCAGCCTTTTTATAATATCTCGTTGTTTTGAGTACTGGCTCTTCAGTTTTGGGTCTAGAGTTTAGGGCAATTTCGACCATTATCGCTACATGATCAGCATTCCGAGTGGGCTATCAGCATTTGTTATACAATCCTCGGGAACTGCGGTCAGAAACAGATCTAGAAGTGATGCATGTTGTTCTTACTGGTCAGGGAAACGGGTTGGAAACGTAACCATTTGTGATAGGGAGTGAGATATAACGAACCTATGTGTTGTGGTGCCCGCTGCATCTGTGTGAGTAGAGAATCCTAGCCAGTTTTTGTGATGGATATTAAAGTCGCCAAATACATGTACTTGTGCGCTAGTGCCCAGGGAGAGTGCTGTGTCTATGCTGTCAGAGATTTTGTTAATTACGGTGCAGTCCTGGGTCGAGGGAGAGCGGTAGAGAAAATAAAAGTAGCTAATGTTATGTTGTATGTTTAGTCTAAAGCACATAGAGGCTTAATCGTGCGATTCTAGGTTTGTTTCTCTAGTCAATGGGAGAGTGTTACGAATGTAGACTCCAAGTCCGTGCATATGTCTGTCAGAGTCCTTACGGCAGAGTGGGAGATGGCTAGGCATGTTAAAGTAGTTAGAAGGGATGGAGGAGTGTAGGTTAGTCTCAGTTAGTGCTAAGATATCCGGTGTGTTTGTTAGGAGAAATGCTTCGAGATCATTTAAATTAGTTCTAAGCCCACGGATGTTCGTAAATGCAAGCCTCAAGGGAGAAGGCAGGTTGGTTTTGTTTGAGTTTGGGCCTGGTTTTAGCGTAATTTTTTTTATTGTACTGTCATTTTATTTTTTTTAGAGTTTCAGTTTAGGTAAGGGCTGTTGAACAAGTGATTATGCAGAATACCAGACATGCAACAAAAGCAGACCATCAGTTGTCCTGCCATCTACTAGGATTGTGACCTCAGGATCGCCCACCGGGGATGAGTACAGGGTCTCTTTCCATGCGCGTCATGGCACTACAAACAACCCGATATTATACAACTGTTGATGGAGTAGCCGCTCTAAGCACTCCCAAAGAGTTAGGCCCCCTGTACTACCAGTCGGGAACAGCAGCCAGGAACTCTCTATCCGATACCCTCAACTCATCAGACGATGGTCAACCCAATCTACTTGTACTGGCATTATGGCATTCAAGCACTTCCAAGTGCCCAGTTTAGGGGATGGGATATGTCGGGAGTGGGAAAAACGGCGTTCATTGCCCAATTCAGGAAACAAGATCGACCACTGAAGCTCTGTCGACTCCCTGTGATTCGACCTCTACGCCTAGCTAACAAGCAAAGAAGGAGTATGGAAGCGGGCGATAGACAGTGTCTATCTACTCGTTAAGCAGTTTAGGTTTGCAGACCGGTAATTTGTTTGAGTCACCAGCTCTAGGAAGGTTGTTATCCGAGACCGGGGAGGCCTTCCTCCCTTTAGGTTTAGCTTCAGAGTTTTCCTTCCCCTAGACGGATGACCTGGGAAGATCTACGAATCCATCAGCACCGAGAGGGTTTTCCCCGCGCTTGGATCCTAATCCAGGTATTTCTGCACCCCCGCATTGGTGGTTAATGTTAACGGGTTAGTTTAAAAGGGTTATATATCAACTGAAAAAGTATACTCCTCAAAGTGATTAAAGGTCATTGCTATTTGTTACTGGAGAAGGGGCTGAGTAAGGGTTCATGCAGTGTGAGCAGCTATATTTGCAAACAGGTCTGTTGGAAGGAGTTAATATGGGTTTTTTTTCCTTTAGGTTAAAATAAAAAAAAATTTTTAATTCCTTTTATTTTTGTTGGCTTAGGAATAGGATAATGCGTTGCCGAATGGTATGGTATTACGAATTAACTAGAAAAAAATTGTACTAGCTCTGGATATTTTAACTAGCAGGAGGAGTAAATTGTATATTTAATCGATACAAGTAACGTCATTTTTTATATGAAGTACATTACAGTACAGGTATAATTGGGAGTAAATTATATGGTATGTCGTATACAGTATGTAAAGTTCAATAGATATATGGTCATATTTCCAGTAGATGCGAATATGTGGAAATTGTAGGTATTAAGTAGGTTACCATTTCTAATGAAGATATTTTTATGTATATATATATATATATATATATATATATATATATATATATATATATATATATATATATATATATATATATATATATATTAGCATGGGTGCCCGGGCGTTTGAAGGTGTATGCTGATTAAAGAAAAAAAACAGCGAATTTTTTAAAGTTTGACCTCTATTATGACCCTTAACATTTATTGTTTTGGGCTCAAATCAAGTTATTAAGTTAGACCCATGTCCAAGGAACCTATATCTAAAATTTCAAGTGTTTAGACCCAAATTGTCGGAGGAGTTTGGTAGAGTTCTCAAAGGTCAAATCATTGAACTTTGACTCCTTAACAGCAAAATTTCTAGCTAAAAACCTATCAAATAGATTTTCTCAAATCTCAGTACCCTGTATATCAAATTTCGAGTCTGTACACTAAAAAGTGACAGAGTTATTGCGTAGAGAAATGTACACCCACGCGCGCGCGCGCGTGCACACGCAGACACGTTCGCTTTTATAGATATACTAGCATTTCAGCCCGGTGTTGCCCGGATGTGTATTTTGTAGCAAAAAAAAAGTGCTAGTAGGAAGGCAGGCTCGAACCCATACCGCGAAAGAGGAAAAGCACAGGGAAAACCCCCTGACGTGTTTGCGGTTACGACCACCGCCAAACCTGAAGTGACTTACGTTTACATTAAGGCTAGACAATCAAAAGGAGAGGATATCTTTCAAAAATATCGGCGAAAATAGCGATCCCCTCCCTGTAGAAAAGTGCCCACTTGAAGGTGAAGATGTTAATGTTTTAAGCCAAATTTTCGATATTTGTCGTATGAAAGGTCGAACTTCAAAATGATACTGATCTTGGTAAAATCCGTCGGCTCTTTCAAAGGTTTTAGGCAGATATGCAAACATGCATACATACATTTATATATTGGTAACTAAAACATTTCGACCTAAACCGATGAAAAAGCTTGCCTTATCTCTGAATACCCTTTATGTAAAATTTCAAATGTTTAGACAAGAAATTGTCTGAGTAATTTGGTAGAGACCGCAGAGGTCAATTTTTTTTAAGTTTGGCCCCTATCATGACCCCTTCACATTTATTCTTTTGGGCTCAAATCAAGTGATCCATGTCCAAGGAACCTATATCTAAAATTTCAATTGTTTAGACCCAAAATTGTCGGAGGAGTTTGGTTGACCCATTAACAGCAAAATTTCTGTCCGAAACCCGATCACGTAGATTTTCCCAAATCTCAGTACCCTGTATATCAAATTTCGAGTCTGTAGACTTAAAATTGACAGAGTTATTGCGTAGGAAAATGTACACAGACAGACAGACAGACAGACAATACGTTCACTTTTATATATATATATATATATGTGTGTGTGTGTGTGTGTGTGTGTGTGTGTGTGTGTGTGTGTGTGTGTGTGTGTGTGTGTGTGTGTGAATACATTTTGGGATAGAAATGGGCTTTTCAACCATGATATTACTAGGAGGTAATCTATGGAGTGTTTTGCTTTTTGTTTCATAATATCTCCAAACAAATCGACAGATCTTATAAATATTTTTGCCGGACGAGAGAAGATTCTAAGAATTTCCAAATTCTAAAGGAATCTTTGTTTATAATCAGTGGCGCCGAGCTCATTAGAAAGTGCCGTCCAATAGCTACTGATACTAAAGAATGCGATTAAAGTAATCGGTTCTAGCACTAGTTTTATAACCTTATTTGTATAATGCTTTTCTAATCATTTGAATGTTTTATAATCCGTTGCGATTACCCAGTTCGAAACCTCTCTCGGTCAAGATGTCGTCTTTTATCCATCTTACTTTTAAATATTTTTAAACGAATAATTTACCCCTTTTTTCTGCGTTTTAAAAACTTCGTCGATGATTCCCTGGTGATCGAAAAACGTTTAGGAATCCGTTCTTAAACGGAATTATGCAGATATAATTTTAACACATATCTATCAAAAATTATGCAGATATAATTTTAACACATATCTATAAAAAAATATGCAGATATAATTTTAACACATATCTATCAAAAATTATGCTGATATAATTTTAACACATATCTATCAAAAATTATGCAGATATAATTTTAACACATATCTATCAAAAATTATGCAGATATAATTTTAACACATATCTATCAAAAATTATGCAGATATAATTTTAACACATATCTATAAAAAAATATGCTGATATAATTTTAACACATATCTATCAAAAATTATGCAGATATAATTTTAACACATATCTATCAAAACTTATGCAGATATAATTTTAACACATATCTATCAAAAATTATGCAGATATAATTTTAACACATATCTATAAAAAAATATGCAGATATAATTTTAACACATATCTATCAAAAATTATGCTGATATAATTTTAACACATATCTATCAAAAATTATGCAGATATAATTTTAACACATATCTATCAAAAATTATGCAGATATAATTTTAACACATATCTATCAAAAATTATGCAGATATAATTTTAACACATATCTATAAAAAAATATGCTGATATAATTTTAACACATATCTATCAAAAATTATGCAGATATAATTTTAACACATATCTATCAAAACTTATGCAGATATAATTTTAACACATATCTATCAAAAATTATGCAGATATAATTTTAACACATATCTATCAAAAATTATGCAGATATAATTTTAACACATATCTATCAAAAATTATGCAGATATAATTTTAACACATATCTATCAAAAATTATGCAGATATAATTTTAACACATATCTATCAAAAATTATGCAGATATAATTTTAACACATATCTATCAAAAATTATGCAGATATAATTTTAACACATATCTATCAAAAATTATGCAGATATAATTTTAACACATATCTATCAAAAATTATGCAGATATAATTTTAACACATATCTATCAAAAATTATGCAGATATAATTTTAACACATATCTATCAAAAATTATGCAGATATAATTTTAACACATATCTATCAAAAATTATGCAGATATAATTTTAACACAAATCTATCAAAAATTATGCAGATATAATTTTAACACATATCTATCAAAAATTATGCAGATATAATTTTAACACATATCTATCAAAAATTATGCAGATATAATTTTAACACATATCTATCAAAAATTATGCAGATATAATTTTAACACATATCTATCAAAAATTATGCAGATATAATTTTAACACATATCTATCAAAAATTATGCAGATATAATTTTAACACATATCTATCAAAAATTATGCAGATATAATTTTAACACATATCTATCAAAAATTATGCAGATATAATTTTAACACATATCTATCAAAAATTATGCAGATATAATTTTAACACATATCTATCAAAACTTATGCAGATATAATTTTAACACATATCTATCAAAAATTATGCAGATATAATTTTAACACATATCTATCAAAACTTATGCAGATATAATTTTAACACATATCTATCAAAAATTATGCAGATATAATTTTAACACATATCTATCAAAAATTATGCAGATATAATTTTAACACATATCTATCAAAAATTATGCAGATATAATTTTAACACATATCTATCAAAAATTATGCAGATATAATTTTAACACATATCTATCAAAAATTATGCAGATATAATTTTAACACATATCTATCAAAATTTATGCAGATATAATTTTAACACATATCTATCAAAAATTATGCAGATATAATTTTAACACATATCTATCAAAAATTATGCAGATATAATTTTAACACATATCTATCAAAAATTATGCAGATATAATTTTAACACATATCTATCAAAAATTATGCAGATATAATTTTAACACATATCTATCAAAAATTATGCAGATATAATTTTAACACATATCTATCAAAAATTATGCAGATATAATTTTAACACATATCTATCAAAAATTATGCAGATATAATTTTAACACATATCTATCAAAAATTATGCAGATATAATTTTAACACATATCTATCAAAAATTATGCAGATATAATTTTAACACATATCTATCAAAAATTATGCAGATATAATTTTAACACATATCTATCAAAAATTATGCAGATATAATTTTAACACATATCTATCAAAAATTATGCAGATATAATTTTAACACATATCTATCAAAAATTATGCAGATATAATTTTAACACATATCTATCAAAACTTATGCAGATATAATTTTAACACATATCTATCAAAAATTATGCAGATATAATTTTAACACATATCTATCAAAAATTATGCAGATATAATTTTAACACATATCTATCAAAACTTATGCAGATATAATTTTAACACATATCTATCAAAACTTATGCAGATATAATTTTAACACATATCTATCAAAAATTATGCAGATATAATTTTAACACATATCTATCAAAAATTATGCAGATATAATTTTAACACATATCTATCAAAAATTATGCAGATATAATTTTAACACATATCTATCAAAAATTATGCAGATATAATTTTAACACATATCTATCAAAAATTATGCAGATATAATTTTAACACATATCTATCAAAAATTATGCAGATATAATTTTAACACATATCTATCAAAAATTATGCAGATATAATTTTAACACATATCTATCAAAAATTATGCAGATATAATTTTAACACATATCTATCAAAAATTATGCAGATATAATTTTAACACATATCTATCAAAACTTATGCAGATATAATTTTAACACATATCTATCAAAACTTATGCAGATATAATTTTAACACATATCTATCAAAACACTGAAGTAGACTGAAAGAACAGTAAAAAAATTTGTTCTCCCAGAAAAAAGATTTTGAAATACATTTTATATTCATACACGCCTACACATAAGAATAAATAAAGAAAAATATAAACAGTTATATATTTTTGGCAATGCTCTTTTGTCTGTAATAAGAACAAAAAATAGTCTCAAATTATTCGTTGAAAAACACCTTTGCTTGTTTACAGAGTGTTCCAAAAAATTTGACGTCATTTCGTAGGCCAATCATTTTAGCAATTTCCGTTTGATTACCGACTTGACGTGTGCAGAGTGGCGCTCATGTTGAGCAGTTGTGAAAAAGTCCGTCGTAGAATCAACAATTCTTCGTTTTATTTCTTTGAAGTGTTAACTAATAAAACTTATGATGTTTAACATAAAGTTTGTACAGTTTAATTAAGATACACTGAGTGGTTTCGGAGATATTGGCGTTTAAAATTACGTCAAAGTTTTTGGGACGAACTATATATATATATATATATATATATATATATATATATATATATATATATATATATATATATATATATATATATATACTCGGGTTTTTTTATATTCAAAAGTAATGGACTAATGAATTCAACGAGGTTGTTAGATAGTGCTCAATAAAAAGAGCTGATAATACTTGTTTATTGTTATATAAACATGCTCACCTCCCGTCGCTGCCTGATGATATCTGTTGTTTGATTGAAACAAGTGGCTATTTGTAGCAGCGGGATGTGAGCATGTTTATATAACAATAAACAAGTATATATATATATATATATATATATATATATATATATATATATATATATATATATATATATATATACTAGCTGTTCATCTTTGCCCGGGTCTATGTACTGTTCATAACTTTATATGCATATATATATATATATATATATATAGGTAACCTACATCTAAAATTTCAAATTGTTAGACCCAAAATTAGCGGAGGAGTTTGATAGAGTCTGCAGAGGTCAACTCTTGGCAGCCAAATTTTCATTGATTAAAAAGCTTGCTGCATGTTTGAATACTCTTTATGTAAAATTCCAAAGGTTTAGACCCAAAATTGGCTGAATAGTTTGCTAGATACCACAAAGGTCAATTTTTTTAACTTTGACTCCTTGGCAGCTAAATTTTCGCCCAAAAACGATTAAAAAGTTTGCCCTATGTGTGAATACACTTTATGTAAAATTTCAAATGTTTAGACCAAAAATTGGCTAAAAAATTTGGTAGAGACCGCAGAAGTTAAATTTTTTAAAACTTTGACTTCAATTTTGACCCCTCAAATCAAATTAAAAAGTTTGATCCATGTCCAAGTAACGTACATCTGAAATTTCAAGTGTTTATACCTTAAATTGGCGGAGGAGCTTGGTAGAGTTTTCAAAGTTTGGTAGAGTTTTAAAAGTTTGGTAGAGTTTTCATTAAACTTACACCCTTTGACAGTCAAATTTCTGGATGAAAACCGATTAAAAAATATTTCCAAAATCTGAAGACCTCTTATGTCAAATTCCGAGTTTGTAGACTGAAAATTGACAGAGTAATTTAGTAGGGAAATGTATACATACAGACACACACAGACAGACAATTCAACTTATATATATATATATATATATATATATATATATATATATATATATATATATATAATGAGTTTTGGACATGTATATAAAGACGTATTAAGCTACAATAGCCTGACGAATCCACACGAGGATGAAACGCCGAAAATCTTGTGTAACTTAATCGTAATTTTCAAAACACTACTTAGCTCTAATTATGTATCGAGCACTGGTGAAGTAATACATACATTAGGCTCAACATACATCTCCAAACACCCGGGCAATGCCGGGCTGAAATGCTAGTCTATGTATCTATAAAAGTGAACGTGTCTGTCTGTCTGTGTGTCTGTGTACACAATAACTCTGTCAATTTTTAGTCTACAGATTCGAAATTTGATATACAGGGTACTGAGATTTGGGAAAATCGATGTGATTGGTTTTCAGCCAGAAATTTGCTGTTAAGGGGTCAAAGTTCAACGATTTGACCTTTGAGAACTCTACCAAACTCCTTCGAAAATTTTGGGTCTAAACACTTGAAATTTTAGATATAGGTTCCTTGGACATGGATCTAACTCAAAATAATAAATGTTAAGGAGTCATAATAAGGGTCAGACTTTTAAAAAAATTGACCGTTTTTTTTTTGTTTTTGTTTTTTGCTCAGCATACACCTCCAAACCCCCATGCAACGCCGGGTACCCATGCTAGTATATCTATAAAAATGAGTGTGTCTGTGTGCTTGTGTGTGTGTGTGTGTGTGTGTGTGTGTGTGTGTGTGTGTGTGTACATTTCCTTTCGCAAATAAATCTGTTAATTGTAAGTCTACAGCCTCGAAATTTGATATACTATATCGAAATTTGATAAACTCTGAGATTTAGGGAAATTTTTGTGATCGGGTTTCGGCCAGAAATTTGGCTGCTAAGGGGTCAAAGTTCAACGATTTGACCTTTGAGAACTCTACCAAACTCCTCCGACAATTTTGGGTCTAAACACTTGAGATTTTAGATATAGGTTCCTTGGATATGGATCTAACTTAATAACTTGATTTGAGCCCAAAATGATAAATGTGAAGGGGTCATAATAGGGGTCAAAACTTTAAAAAATTGACCGTGTTTTTTTTTTTGTTTTCTCAATCTCCAAACAGCCGGAAAATGCTAGTATATATATATATATACTAGCATAGGTTGCCCGGGTGTTTGAAGGTGTGTGTTGAGCAAAAAAAAAAAATAAACAAAAAAAGTGGTAGTAGGAAGGCAGACTCGACCCCGTACCGCGAAGGAGGAAAAGAACGTGAAAAAGCGTGATGTCTTTACTGTAACGACCACCACCAAACCGAAAGTAATGCAGGTTTAAATTAAGGCTAGACAATCGAAAAGAGGGGATGACTTTCGAAAATATCGGCGAAAAAAAAAAGTGCCCAGTGGAGGGTAAAAAAATTAATGTTTTAAGCCAATTGTTCGGTATTTGTCGTCTGAAGGGTCGAGTTTCAAAACGATACTAATCTTGTGAAAATGCGTCGCCTCTCTCGAAAGTTTTAGGCAGACTGTAAACATTCATACATAAATTTATATATTGATAGCTCAAATATTCGACCCAAACCGATTAAAAAGCTTGCCCTATCTCTGAATACCCTTTATGTAAAATTTCAAATGTTTAGACAAGAAATTGTCTGAGGTCAAATTTTTTAAAACTTTGACCCCTATTATGACACCTTCACATTTATTGTTTTGGGCTCAAATCAAGTTATTAAGTTGACCCATGTCCAATGAACATAGATAAAAAAAATTTAGTGTTTAGACCCAAAATTATCGGAGGAGTTTGGTAGAGTTTTCAAAGGCCAAATTGTTGAACTTTGACCCTTAATAGAAAAAGTTCTGGCCGAAAACTAATTACAAAGATTTTCCTAAATCTCAGTACCCTGCATATCAAATTTCGAGCGTGTAGACTGAAAATTGAAAGAGTTATTGTGTAGGAAAATGTACACAGACAGACAGACAGACACTTTCACTTTTATATATATATATACTACCAGTTCCGTCCGGCTTTGCTCGGGCCCTATGTACTGTTCATAAGGTTATGTGCTTATGTATATATTAAAAAGTGTGAATATGTAAAGTAATGTCTTTCTGTATAATAGTCTTCCTTAACTACCATAGAAAAAAGACAGGCAGACATTTTTACTTTTATAGATATATAGATAGATAGATTGAATGCAATATACAGTAATGATTTAAAAAGTATTTAAAAAAAAAACAAAAAAAACTCATGCGCCACTAACGAGAATCGAAACCAAAACGTTCAGCTTACGATTTATTTTGCCTCTGTCGTCAATGACTGTGCTATGAAACCATGTTTACTGCGGGGCTAAAAATTAAAACATGAACCAATAGCTACTACGTAATGCCGTCGTTCGGCCTTCACCTGGCAAATTTCATTTTTTTTTTTTTAATTTTCACACTTTTGCACCAATTTTTTCAGGCTAAAACCCAAATATAAAGTTTTGGATGGATTCAAATACCTTAAATATGAAGTTTCATGTCTGTAGACCAAAAACTCTAGTAGTTTGGTAGGCAAAATTTGACATAAATATATATGGAAACAATTTTGTGTTACTATAAACTTTTTACGCAAATATTATGCAAGTATACATCGTGTAGAATATCTGCATGAATATAATTACACGTAATAGTTAACTAAAAATGATTATCCCGTTAGAAAACCGAAGCAACTAATAGGGAATTAATTAAAATGAATGTTTAAAAGAATATGCAAATTAGCTGGATCTTTTTATAGTGAATGCGATTCCACAACCAATATATAACAAAATTGTATTTTCTTCTAAAATAAATAGAAAAGAGGGTGTCCTTTTTTTCTGTTGGGCCGGGATCAAAGTGTAGTATCTGTTCTGCAGATGCTGCAGTGCTGTAAGGTAATTTATCCCAGTCAATGGAGGGGAACCCCTCTATACTGGGACAATTACTATTTTTGGACCCAACCAGAGTGCCCCTTTCCCCTTTTTTTCGGGGAGCTGGTTTAACCCCACTTTAAAAACGACCTCGTGTCACATTTTGCTTTGGTGGAAAAGCAAATAAATACTAAAAGAAAACAGTTTTTTTTAATATGAATATCAATACACGAAACAAAAACGATTTTATAGAATATATATATATATATATATATATATATATATATATATATATATATATATAATATATATATATATACATATATATATATATATATAACATTAACGGCTGAAGAGAGCTGTTTGATATGGGTATAAAAAATGATCTCCTATTATTAGGTTTGAAACCGACGGTACCGATGACTCTAAATTTAAACTTTCTGAAAATAAGAACTATAAATAATGTGCTCTTATTTTCGGATTTTTTTCCGTATAATAGTGCACTCTGCAGGAATCCTTTTACCAGAAATATTACTAATCATATATATATATATATATATATATATATATATATATATATATATATATATATATATACACTGTTTTTAAAATATAATTATCCGCTGACAAAATTACTAATCATATATATATATATATATATATATATATATATATATATATATATATATATATATATATATATATATATATATATATATATATATATATACCTTGTTTTTAAAATATAATTATCCGCTGACACGCTGTCTACGACTCATTATAGTGGTTGGAACGCGAAACACGTGTCAGTGGATAATTACATTTTCCAAACCGTATATATGACGCTTCCCATTTGGGGGTACCAATTTGGTAAAAGGGAAAATTATTCCCCACTCGCATTTAGGTAAAATGCACTTTCCTATTAATAATTGAATTCATTCAAAAACGTATCGCAAAACAAAAACAAATAAATAAGATATATATATATATATATATATGTGTGTGTGTGTGTGTGTGTGTGTGTGTGTGTGTGTGTGTGTGTGTGTGTGTGTGTGTGTGTGTGTGTGTGTGTGTGTACAGTCACGACAGGGTATGGAGCATACGCCAGATTTGATCTTGAAATTAGATTTGGGTTTATGGATTATATCTCTGATTGTTTAGGAGGTTATTTCAGATATGTCAATACCTATTGAAAAAGTATTGAAATATATGAAATAACCTTCTCAACAATCAGAGATATAATCCATAAACCTATATATATATATATATATATATATATATATATATATATATATATATATATATATATATATATATAGATAGATAGATAGATAGATATGCGTGCGTGTGTGTGTTTACATTGATGGAGAAAACTCTAATTGAAAGAAAAATATACTGTAAATAATTATATCATCCAAGATATTTTCACATTTCTTTTGTTTTCTTTTATTAATTTTATTTTATATACACACGCATTAAGATGCCCTTTTGCGTGTGTCCACGCATTTCAAAACGATACTGTGTCTGTCAGTTTGTTTGTATGTTTGTCTGATTGCTTATCATTTTAACAGTCGTTAAATGTCTAAACACATTTACATTGAATGGATGCATCTTGACAATATGAGTTTTTTACAAAGTAAAATCTAAAAAAATAGAAATCAGACAAAATTTCACAAAATTCTTTTTAAAAATGAAATTAAATGATCAAAACAAACAATGTTTTCGGCGTGATATTATTTGATATTTAATCTCATGTGAAGTGATATACACGCTTTAAAATTCGGATAAATGCGTCCTTGAATTTTGAGAGCGAAAATTGTTTTTTTTTTACATATATAGAAATAGTTCATGCAAAAATAAAATGAATAATAAATAAACTAAATAAAATATCAGATTTTTAAAGATCAAGCATTTTCATTTGAAACATGAAAAACAAAAGCAATAGTCATCCTACCTTTGAAGTCTGCTAAAAAAAAAAATAAATAAATTTTTTTAAAAAGATGCCATCACATTTTTTAAGTCTCCATGCTTTCTTTTTTTTTTCTTTTTTTTTTTTTTTCTTTTTGTCCTTCCTTGATTTTTTCCTTTTTGCGACTTATCAAAGTTGTTAATTTAAAAATGTATTATTTTAAACTTGTTCAAAAAATGAAATTTGATCTGGAAGGTTTTAAATGCTCTGATTCCGACGAACACGAAGTTGAAACACCGCTATTATCGAGAGTGATAATTGTACAAATAAAGTTGATCTTCCGCTGCGTGAGCGCCGTTATAACTGTCCATTGATCCGTCTTATGCTGCGCCATATTGGATTTGACAATGCGTGCGTGAGAAACAATTCCAGCGATTCTGAATCCTTTGCGTTTATTGTGGGTGAAAACTGATGCGCCGGAATGACCGCTACCGGCGCCGCACACTCGGGTAATGAGGTTATGATTGAGAAACGTTCTTCCCGTTTCCCATGGACAAGTGTAGAGTCCGAATTTCGGCTTCTGTCGAAAAGAGAAGCCCATATAATGCATGTCGAACGACATCATGTTTCTGTTGGGCGCTTCGAAACGCATGAACTCCCGGCGACCAGTGGCCGCCGTCACAAGTTCTAGGATGGCGTAATCACTCACGTAGCGTTCGGTATTCATGGAATTGCCAACTAACATCCAACCTTTCGGTACTGTAACTGTTTTGACGTAATGAATGCGTTTCATAGACGTGACTTCCTGAATGGCAACTTGTAAATTCTTGTGACTTGTGCGGCCGTTGTGAACGCAATGTGCTGCGGTCAGGACGAAGCGAGGTGATATCAGAGTTCCAGAACAACCAGAAGACAAAAGAACAACGTTATTGCTATAATCTTGCAATGCATAAAGTAGATTTCGAGAGAGGCAAGAATATCTCTTGCGCCTTTTAATTTTATCACTGATCGCCCTCGATTTATCGTCGTAGCTGATGTGGTGGCTATTTTTGCCCTGAGAATTAACTGCTCTAGATAATGCCCAACCCCGACCGGTAATTTTAATTCCCGTCACCGGTTCTTTCATTAATTCGGATAATTTCTCTCTGGCTGACAGAATATCATATAAAGGCAACGTGGTCAAGAGAAACTGAGACATATTAGAGATTTGCCGCAATTCAGCGTTGCTTAGTAACAAAGATTGTTTAGGTCGTCGTATCTCTGTTTGCTGATTTTCCATTTCTATAGCTCGCGTTCGTAAATCGATTGGCATAATGTGAATATAACATAGTCCGACTAGAATCCAATACAAAATGTAATGTATTCGTGATAACGACTTTTTGCTTGTTACCATGTTGCTAAAGATGTGTTGGTGTTTCGTAGAGGAAGTCTTCTCAAAAGTGTTTTAATGCAGCACGAAAATTGTTTTTAAAGAATTATGATCCAAGGTTTGAATTCAATTTTGTTATAACTTTCTTTTCGGTAATATTGATTTTTGCTTGATTGCTGATAATTTTGTAAGATTTTTTATTCCAACCGAAGTTGTAATTTTACTTATAGGTGAATGAACAATTCGTCTGTGTTCCTTAGAAGTTAACGCAGTATAAAAGATTTTGTTCACTTTCAAAGGAATTGAAATTTGGTTTTTCGTTTTAGTTGATCTTGTAAAGTTCTCAAAGTTGTTTCACGACAACCAATGGGTTTTTTTTTTCGGTTATCAATGCGGATAATTATTTTGCATATCTCTACAAGTTCGATTCCAAAATAAGTTCTTATTCCTCAAAGGCAAAGAACGGTCAGAAAATTTTTGAAAAGTTGCAGTAAAAATATTCCTTCTTTTGACGAGAAACGCTTCATACACTGGCTATTATAAAGGGTTTCGTCTCCCACGTGATCGATTTTAATGTCCATTAATGCTTTTCTATCGTCCAATGATAATAACCGCTGGAAGATCAAGCAGAAATATATGATGAAAGATGAATGAAAGCTTGAAGATGTTTATCTTTTTGAGGGGAAATAAGAAATGCCTATGAAGGTTAATGATTGGAAATTGTCTGGCGAAGCAAACATAAAATAATCTTTAAATAGATTCTTATATGAATCTGTTAAGCATAAAAAATAGTACGCGTCGAAAGAATCATCAGGAAAAATGCATGTGGAACTGCATTTTTATTAGAAGCGTTTCGACAGTTTCTGTTGTCTCGGTGACGTTAGGCAATTTATATTCCAGAATGAAAATGTAATTTCGCGTGGGGTTTGTACATAAAAATGGCTCTTCCTAATTGGAGCATTGTCATCGGTGTTTGATTATATACTATTGTTTGTTTGAGAAAATATTCATCGATTGTTTTTACATTTCATACATTCAGTTTAATGTTCAAACCTTTTGCAATTACTTTATTAATATTTTCTTTTCAAGAATTTCTAGTGTTATTTTGATCTATTTCCCACATTGCATTTCAATTCATAAATAACTACAAAAGTTATTATATTTGCTTAATGAATGATAAGAGACTT
This sequence comes from Euprymna scolopes, assembly GCF_053919585.1. Taxonomy (NCBI): domain Eukaryota; kingdom Metazoa; phylum Mollusca; class Cephalopoda; order Sepiida; family Sepiolidae; genus Euprymna; species Euprymna scolopes. The sequence goes on from NC_136496.1 coordinate 53,902,950, forward strand.
TGATAGAACTTTTTATTCTTTAAATAACTGATCGGAAATAGGAGTAAAAACAATATCAAATATATTTGAAGGCAGCAAGATTAAATACGACATGCTAAAACTGTGTAACTTCTTAGCAAAAACAAAAAACAAAACAATCATAATAACAGGATTTTTACTAAATGGAAAAATCTTTATTATAATAAACAGGTGATTTTTATACTTTAAACATGAATTTTTGTTTAAATTTTGTGTTAATTTTATATTTGTGCTTTTTTGTATAATGTATATGTTCTGTTTTTATGATTAATTTCTCATTGAAATTTAATATAATTATCTTTTTGTTTTATTTGTATTTTTCTTATAGATTAGTTATTTTGTTTTTCTGCTTTAAAGCAATTTTTTCTTTTCTAATCTAATCATATCATGTATTTTACTACAAGTTTACAGCAATTTGAGTCAAAGTATTCTATATTATATCATGATTGCTTTTTTATTTAAAGATATATTTTTTGCTTTTTGTTTTTTTATGTGTATTTTTAACGTAAGAATATGTTAAACTGTTTTGAGTTATGTACTTTTAAATATTTTTTTAATTGAAAATATATTATCTTTTCTTTTTAATTTCCTTTTTTTTCTGTTCTAAGAATAATCAAACTTTTATTTAATCGTTCTTTTATTTCTTATATTTCTTATTATTTCTTTTTATTTCTTTTTATGTCTTTTTGTTTCTTTTTGTTTCTTTTTATTTCTTTTATTTCTTTTTATTTCTTTTTATTTCTTTTTATTTCTTTTTATTTCTTTTTATTTCTTTTTATGTCTTTTTGTTTCTTTTTGTTTCTTTTTGTTTCTTTTTATTTCTTATTATTTCTTATTATTTCTTTTTATGTCTTTTTGTTTCTTTTTATTTCTTTTTATTTCTTTTTATTTCTTTTTATGTCTTTTTGTTTCTTTTTGTTTCTTTTTGTTTCTTTTTATTTCTTTTTATTTCTTATTATTTCTTTTTATTTCTTTTTATTTCTTTTTATTTCTTTTTATTTCTTTTTATGTCTTTTTGTTTCTTTTTGTTTCTTTTTATTTCTTTTTATTTCTTTTATTTCTTTCTGTTTCTTTTTTCACATCCATTCTTTCATGCGTTTTGCTTGTTTGGTTTTCATAAAAAATCTTAAAACTTTTTTTTTTACTTTTTTCCTTCGTTTTTATGTCGTTTTTCTTTTCTTTTTTCTGTCCCTTTTCGGAGTTGTTTTGTCTTCCTTTCTGTATTATCGAGAATAAACCGTTCCAATGTGTTTATTTGTGCTTAATTCATTTGTAAATAGTTTAGTAAAAGCCGAGAAAAAAGGCAGTAAAAATCGTCGAATTTTCCGTTTGTTTGCGTAGTAATTCCGTAGAACAAAGAGGGAACCGGGATGACAACGACTGCTAAACAATTATAGAAAGATATCCCTCCGACCACAACGGCTGGCGCTACGTTATGCTGAATATAGTTAATCTCCTTTGAAATCACGATCTTATTTCGACTATCCTTCCGTTCAATATAAAACACACGTGATAATATTGAATAAGGTTTCGCAGACTATAACTTCCGCTGGCATTTACAATTTGCTAAACTTTGAAATCTCGACATACACAAAAACACAATACAAAATATGTGTAGTGTAGACATTACGTGTAGCGGCTGTTCGAGCGTGTGAGTGCATTTGTCTGAATGAAAGACTTGTAGGTGGTTGGTTCAGTGAGATTAAATGTGCGTGCATGAGGGCGTACGCTATAGTAGGCTCGTGCGCCATTCAGAGAAGATTCATTCATAAATTTATTTTACAGTAGCGAGAGCGTGCACACGTGCGCGATTAAATGAAATGAAAGTACTGTAACTAAGACACTGGCAGTGGCCCAGAATCGAACTGTGCCAGAATATCACTCTTTACACGCACAGACATACACGCGCACACACATATACGTCTGTGTGTAAGTATATAATTCCATAATAAGTTATTACACACGCACACACACACACACACACACACATATATATATATATATATATATATATATATATATATATATATAGAGAGAGAGAGAGAGAGAGAGAGAGAGAGAGAGAACAGCCGTTCTTATCTATTACATGGTGCCTATTTGTCTATCATCCATACATATAATTTATTTGCTTGATCTCTCTATACTTTTATTGCGAACATAAATCTATTACGTGTATATACATATATATACATATATATATATATATATATATATATATATATATATATATATATATATATATTCCGGTTATAAGATAGACGAATATTGGCTGAAGAGAGCTTGATAAGGATACCTTAAACGGGCCTTATTATCGGGCTTGAAACCGACGGTACCAATGACCTGTCTCAACTAACAACTTTCTGTACACAAAATATAAGTACGCTCTTAAAATTTGGATTTTCCTTTTAATTGAGCACTCTGCTGGAATTCTTTTTCCAAAAAAAACTAATCAATTATATATATATATATATATATATATATATATATATATATATATATATATATATATATATAAGAGAGGGGGAGAGAGAGAGAGAGAGAGAGAGAGAGAGAGAGAGAAAATACATATAAATATATGTGTGTGTTCGGTATTTATTTCCAAAATGCATATTACGGAAGTAATTATGAATGGTATGAAAATATACTTATGGCAAGTAATCATCAAACAATTAGCCTGATGATTTTCTTTGGGAATGGGTCATAAAGTTTTCTGTGTAACTTACTTGTCATAAGTATATTCTCATGCTATACGTATATGTGTGTGTGTGCAAAAGTGCGTACACATATTAAGAATAGAAAACTACTCAATCTGATATGATTTTTTAGAAGAACAAAAGGTGTCAAATAAAATGTACAAAATCACTACTTTATCAATTTAGTAACTTCTGGAAATGAAAAGCCGAATTAAGACAGCGGATCCTGCACACAGAAATGGCTTATGACTTTATATATAACTTTATTACAATAATAAATATTTCAAACGTACTGATGGTACAGTTTTTACTTAAGCAGAATATTAAATTGCTCTCATCGTGCATTGATTCCAGACTTTACTATCTATACATATATATATATATATATAGATAGATAGATATATGTCTATATATATTAGTGTGTGTGTGCGAGTGTGTGTGTGTGTGCGAGCGCGCGTGTGTGTGTGTGCGTGTGTGTGTGTTTAGCAACTTGGAACAAAAGCCAGATTAATTCGGTGGAACTGGATTTATGAAAAGTCTACAAACATTCAGAAAAATAATCATATTAAAATATTGATGCGTGGGAAGCCATCGAAGTATTCTGATCAGTGATAAAAGTTAAAAATCATATATATGCACTCTCTTTCTCTTTCTTTCTCTCTCTCTCTCTCTCTCTCTCTCTCTCTCTAAACATATATATATATATATATGTGTGTGTGTGTGTGTGTGTGTGTGTGAGAGAGAGAGAGAGTGAATGCGTGTGTGTAGGCGTGTCTTACTATATTTATACAATGAGCATGTAAATATTTTTTAAAAATATTTTCAAATATATGCCTATCTCTCTATGTCACTGTTTATATATATATATGTGTGTGTGTGTGTGTGTGTATGTGTGTGTGTGTTTATAAAAAATTAAAAATCATTAATATTTATTGAATATATATCTATAATATAAAGCTGAACGTCTGTCTGTGTGTTTGGTCACGAATAGGCTCCTATATGGTTGACTATTATAGAAAACTGATCACATATAATGATAGAAAATGTATCGAGACACAGGAATGAGTATGTTTGACCTGGCATAATGATGATTCATTAAAATTGCGGGGTATGCGTACGCGCCTGGTCCACAAAGTATGGAAATAAAGACTTTTCATATCTATCTGTGTAAGTATACTTTGATAATTATGTTTCAGTTTGAAGAAATACGGTATAATAAAATTATGGGGTGTTCGTTCGCGTCTGACCTCCATAGAATGGAAATATGTCACAAAGTTTAACAAGGTTTTTTTAATATTGATCCACAGAATATTGTGATAAGTGTTTAAGTGTGAACAGGTATGGTATAATAAATTATGGGGTTTATCTATTTTATTTTTACTTCCATCATATTTTGCTTTGGTTTTGATACCCCCATAATTCAAAGCTATCTCTTTACAACTCTTCCTTTTCATAATCTATCATACTTTCATAAATCAGAGTCCATTTTCTGTAGGCTGTTTTTGAACCCAGTCAAAAACGGGTACTTTTGCTAGTATATATATATATATATATATATATATATATATATATATATATATATATATATATACTAGACTACCCGTGACCCGTTTGGTCAGTATGTTATATTACCTATGGAATTCATGTATAGGCGTGACACTTGTGACGTAAAGAAAATAGGATTTTTCTGATATAGCAGAACCATTTCTATACAAGTATATTAAAATGAAAAATCACGGACGGATCACTAAAAAAAAAATCCTTCTTATTCGTGTAAAGTTACCTATTTTTCCGAATAATCGCTCAAAATCGAAAATTAAACATGATTTTCCTACGAATCGAACGCCGACGAAAGTCATTTAGCAGCAAAAACGCACATGAACCTACCCATGAGAAATATAAGAATGAAAAACCCATATTGGAATCCTTCAACCAAGTTATAGAAACTTATAATCTAAAAAAAAATAATTAATAAAGCCTGACGCAAAAACATAAAACCTAATTTATTTAGGTTTTATGTTTTTGCGTCAGGCTTTATTCATTATTTTTTTATTTTTTTATAATTTTTTTATAATAAAATAAAACTAATATTGAAACAGATTAGTAAATGTGTCAACAAATTCACCGTTCTCACACAACTATTTTGTATCTAGAAATGTAAGCAAAAAATAAAAAAAGGAAGGAAGGAATGGAAAAGGGACGGATAGAGAGTAGTAGTAGTAGTAGTAGTAGTAGTAGTAGTAGTAGTAGTAGTAGTAGTAGTAGTAGTAGTAGTAGTAGTAGTAGAAGAAGTCTTGGCTTTACTACAATTGTTCTTATGTTTGTCAATGGGTTAAAGTTGTTTAGTTGTAAGAAAATAGCGACAGTATAGTTGTAATAAAGAATAGTTGCAAAACACCCCCACTCTTCCCATGTTAAATAATAATTTCGAAATAATAACGTTAATATTTCAGTGCGCAGGTCAAAATCTGCAAATAAAGCGATTTGTGTTTATTTGTTTACGATGTTATGGGTTAATGTTTATTGGCGCATGCGCAACCGGATGTCGAAAACAGGAAAGTATGTTACATTACTCGTTACAAAGTCATTTGAGTTTTATAATTATATATATATATATATATATATATAAGTGGAAAATGAAGTCACAAATACTATATATTGGCAAATACAGAATGATTCATTTATTTAATAAGGGTATACATACATTTAGTTGGAGGATAAAGGGGACTTTTTATACCAAGGTATTTCGAAAAAAAACATACAACGCCTAGAATCCCTAAATCGTCACCCATCTGGTACAAGCCAGGCTCATATATATATATATATATATATATATATATATATATATATATATATATAGAGAGAGAGAGAGAGAGAGAGAGAGAGAGAGATAGAGAGAGAGAGAGAGAGATAGGGGATGTATCCTTTATAGTATCAGACCTGACGGGATGGTTAATTATAGGTATAGACCGTTTAATACCATCGAAAAAGGTCCAGCAAAAACCTAACAGCCAGCCATGGTTCTCTCCAGAATGTGCTACTGCCATTGCGCACAGAAATCACAATTTCAACGTAATAGATGTATGGAAACTAAAGCCGCTTTCAGGACTGCCAGCAACCATTGTAAGAAAGTAATAAAGAACGCAAGAGAGTTGTATGCTCAATCCGTTAAGTCCTAAGTAGCTGAGCAACGGCTTGGTTCCCACCAGTTTTGGCAAATAGCAAACAGAATCCTGAACAGAAGCGTGTGCTCTATCCCAACTATCATCAATGGACCTGAGGTAATCTCGTCAGCATCAGACAAAGCCAAACTCTTTGCCAAGAACTTTGCAGCTAATTCTACTTTTGCGACCAAGGCCGCCAACCCCCAATATTTCCGCCTGTATCAGAAAACACGCTATGTGATATACGTATATCTGTACGTGATGTAGCCAAGCTAATCAAAAACCTTGATTCCAGTAAAGCAACTGGCCCTGACGGTATTCCAATTATAGTACTCAAAAAACTTCAACCTGAACTAGCGCCCATACTTACAAAACTGTTTGAACATTGTCTTAAGGAGAATTGCTTCCCATCACCCTGGAAAATTTCATCAGTATGCCCTTAGAATTCAGGTGATTGCTCATCCCCCTCTCAGTACAGGCCAATAAGTCTCCTGTGCGTCATGAGTAAGTTGCTGGAATCTGTATTAAATACAGAAGTAATCAACCATCTCAACAAAAATAACCTTCTTAGTTACACTCAATATGGTTTCCGTTCTGCTAGATCTACAGCAGATGTGCTTGCAGTTATATCTCATAGGATTATAAAATCTCTCGACGGAGGCAACCTTTCTAAGGAAATTGCTCTTGACATATCTAAGGTCTTTGATAGGGTATGGCATAAAGGTTTACTTCACAATATTTCTAGCTATGTCTTCTCAATTATTAAATCATTTCTTTCTGATAGGTTCATAAGAATAGTAGTTGAGGGGCAAAAATCAGAAGCTCACAGTATTAATGCTGGTGTCCCTCAGGGGTCCATCCTGGGCAAAATTCTTTTCCTGATCTACATTAATGATCTTCCAAATCACATTCTACATCATTTGTAGACATTTATGCTGACGACACTACCATTTATGGTAGCACATCTAAGACAGTAAACGACCAAGTTCTCTCCGATTCTTTATCCTCTGATCTTGAGCACGTAGTACAATGTGGAAAGAAGTGGCTGGTTACTTTTAATGCATCTAAAAGCAAGCTTTTATCTTTACATCATCAACATTCTGATCCACATCTGGCATCAATTAAAATGAATGGCTCTCGTCTTCAGGAGGCCTCGAGTTTTGACAAGCTTCTGGGCTTGACCATTACTCCTGATCTTAAATGGAACACGTACATCAAATCTGTTGCCAAGGCCGCTGGAAAAATGGTAGGATCTTTCTATCGATCCGGTAGATATCTCACTGCTGATGCAATTCTCTATCTATATAAGAGCCAGGTACGTCCAAGAATGGAATACTGTTGCCACATATGGGTAGGAGCTGCTAGAAACTAGAGACTTGAAAGCTGGACTTGTCCTGTCTTGATAGAGTTCACTATAGACTTCGTAGCCTCGTAGGAGATGTCCTTTTCTCTTCCCTGCAACCTCTATCTCATAGAAGAGATGTTGCGAGTTTGTCTCTGATGTATCGTTATTTTCATGGAAAGTGTTCGACTGAGCTTCAGACTATGGTCCCCCCTCGCCAAACTTTCACAAGAAACACTCGTCTAGCTGAAAACCCTATCAATAATTCCCCCCACTCTTTATCTGTGCCTAAACCTAAACGTATATTCCATGAACAAAGCTTCTTTCTTAGAACTGCACGCCTGTGGAATTTTCTCTCGTTTTCCTGCTTTCCAGCTGACTACAATATGGTTGTGTTCAAGTCTAACGTAAATAGGTTCCTGATGAGCCGTTCCATATAGGTTATCAAATTTACCGAATTTTCATTATTAATGAATACTATATTGTCCAATTTCTACTGTACACTCTTTAACCCTTATCCTTGAGTGGCCTCTTGGCCTTGATAATGTGGTGATGCCTGTGTAAAAAAATGAGAGAGAGAGAAATAATTTGATATATGTTTTCAGTCACTAGAGGAAATACAGGTGTAGGAGACCCTGATCTCAAAGGGTAGAAATCGCTGCAAAGTTCTTGGCAAATAGTTTTGCTTCGTCAGATGCTGAAGAAATTGCCTCATGTTTATTGATGATGGTAGAAATAGAGAACACGCTTTCATTTGTTATTCGGCAAAACTAGTGGGAACCAAGCCGCTGCTCAGCTACTGTAAATTTGACGTACTGAGCATACGAATCTCTTGCATTCTTCATTATTCTCCTACAATAGAAACAGATATTTCTGTGTGCAATGTCAGCGGCTCATTCTCTTGCACTTTTGCTGAAATTTCTTGAAGGGCATGAAGCGGTCTATACAGACAATTAACCATTCAGTCAGGTCATATAATATACAGGACAGTTTCAGAGGTATATATGATATAAATGTCCGGAAGTTATCCTAATCAGCTATAGATTATTTATACACAGTACGATGGAGAGGTACATCTGAGGATTTATTACATTATGTTTTTATCTTAACCGAGACAACTGAGTAATCAGAAGATCCAAATGGAGATAAAACGGAGGATAAGCATATTTCTGGGCAAGCTGCGAGAAAAAAGTCCAGGAGACTTGCACATTGTCTGTCGGAGTTGTGTTAGAGAATGGATAGAGAGAGATGGGGTGGAATTATAGAGTAGACACGTTGACCGGAAGTAAAAGATCAGCTGATTTGATTGCGTGTGAGTCATGTGATCAGGTTAGCTGAATCGTTGAGATTTGATTTGGACAACGGACGGCTTCCCGTTGTCTCCTCCTCTTCACTTCGAACGCTGACGTGTGTAGAAGAAGAACCCACACAGGCCGATTTCACTTTCCACCTTCTGCAGGACATCTGGGAAAAGTGAAATAAACTATAGAACCAATTCCTTGTCTTGGAGTGATTGAATCTTCATCCAAAAACAGGTATCAAGTCTCCCTCCAGGACGAGAAATTCCAGATGGTCCAACATCGAAGAAGCAGAGGTAGGTTCTGAAAATACATGTCACTCACACACGATTCCCTTTATGATACAACATAAATATATAATATAACACGTCATATCTTCTAATCCATTATTAGAGATGACGCAACAAACACTCAACCCTTTATTATAGAGACAATTCAACAAACACTCACAATCTTTTATAAATAGACAATATAACAAACGCTCATTTGGTGTCCGTTTACCAGTTTGCACATACGATGCGATACCGAACCTGGGGTGAAAACAACAAACGCTCGTTTGGTGTCGTGAGTGTGAAAAAAATCTCGAACCTGGTGGTTACCATAAAATATATATATATATTATATAGACACGACGAAAAGGAAGAAGAAAAAATATTGTACACTACACATAAAAAAGGAAAAGATAAAGAAAATTAAAGAAAAAAAAACAACAACGTAGGGTCCTTTCATTGAACAACGATGAAAAAAATAGACACAACGGAAAAACACATATTAAAATTATGTATAGTTAGATATTATATACTAAATTAATAGAAATAAGAAAAAAAACAGATAGCTAAATCGACATACTGATAACAAATTGGTGTAAAACAAAAGGAAAAAAGAAAAGAAGAAAAAGAAAATATAAACTTTAGTTACAGAGTTGAATGAAGTGACTTGTCACGATTACCAGAGAAACACATCAATCAAATATTTGTTATGAATTTATAGGTTAAACAATTATAAAGTTAAAATGTTGCAAAATTGTAAAAGCGTTGCGTACTTTGAGGAAAAGACAATGTGTATTTTTTTGTTTATTTGTTAAGAAACAATGGATACCTTCTGCTAATGTGGAATTGTTTTTTTTTTCACTAATTGTACGGTTTTTTTTCGTGAGAATTTTTTTTCTGTTGTGGAAAAATGTTATTGTATGTAAACTATTTTATGAAATGTTAAAATGTATGTTTTTTTAGATTAAGAAAAAAAAGAAAAAAACACAAGTGCTGTCTTAGGGTGATGGGATTCTGTGATTTCGAGTAGGATCAACATGGAAAAATCCATAGATGGAATCCCGATATATTTCGCTGAGCTATATGCCTTGAAAGGCAGTCGCGGTTACCGACCTGGAAAAAAAAAGTTTTTCCAATATAGCAAAGCAAAATGTGTTTCTATCCAACATAAGGGAGCAAATGGAGTTCCCCTGACGTGGCGTAAGTGGCAGTAGAGAAAATGGCAGAAAAGGCCATAATAAAAGTCACTCGGATAAGTAAAAGGTGATTTTTTTTTTTTCAGAAAACCCCAAGTGTTGGGTGACGTGGACAAATTTAGTTTCCATCGATTGTTATTTTGTGTTGAATTTTTGTTTTTGAAGGATTGTCTGAAAATTTTAAGTGAGTCGTTTTTTTTTGTTTTTGGAAACGACTATGTATTTTAATTGTAAATGTCTATGTATTTTTGTAAACGACTGTGTTTTTTAAAAAAAATTTTTTTCATTTTGGAGATTCTGTGAGGACCTCAAAATGTGCTGACGTGGACAATTTTGGGTTTCCACGAATCTAGGTTTTTGTTATTTGTAATTTTTATTGGTGAGATGAGACTTTGTGAATGATTATAAGAATTTTTTTTTAATTTGTATTTTCATGCGATTGATGTTTTCTCACAGCAGAATTGTGCAGGTTTTTTTCTTGTTCTTGGACATGTATTTTTTTTCGCAGAAGGAGGAGGAGTGGATTTTTGCCTTGTGGGATTTATTCAGATAATGATTAATTTATAAGTAAGAACATGTTGTTAATTAATTAATAATGATAGTAATAATAATGATAAGATGTTAAAAAAGAGAAAGGAATAAGATGTAAGCAGTGTAGGAGAAAAAAGATACACTACTGGGTTGAATAAGTTTGGAAGAGTCAACGGTTCAGTCGATATTTATTTTAATTTTCGAAATGGTTGTATTTTTTTTGTCGTTTTTTCGTGGGATTTTTCTCTGGATGAGTAATTCGGCGGGAGACATAGGAAAATGCTCTCGTAATATTATAAGAGAAATCTTTTATCTCGTATGAGTCATGTGCTTGTGGAAACGCGTTATAGCGTGACGAGAGATATTGTGATCTCTGCATGATGCTAAGATGCGAGATGGAGGCCATGGGGTCACAGAAAGTTGTTGACCTTCGAGGGCGCAAGGATTCGCGCCACATGGTATTATTTGTAGATGTAATTTTATTTATTTGATTTATGATTTATTGAATAATGGTATGACAGTTCCTTTGCCAGTGGGGTGAGCTTAGGATTCCCTTAGTAAAAGTGGGTAGTAAAAAAATGTATGTCTTCGTCATACATTTTTATAAATAAGGGGGAAAGGAATGTTAGAGAATGGATAGAGAGAGAGAGGGGGGGAGTGGAATTATAGTGTAGACACGTTGACCGGAAGTAAAAGATCAGCTGATTTGATTGCGTGTGAGTCATGTGATCAGGTTAGCTGAATCGTTGAGATTTGATTTGGACTCAGAAGACAACGGACGGCTTCCCGTTGTCTCCTCCTCTTCACTGGGGAGGGGGACGAACCCTGACGTGTGTAGAAGAAGAACCCACACAGGCCGATTTCACTTTCCACCTTCTGCAGGACATCTGGGAAAAGTGGAATAAACTATAGAACTAATTCCTTGTCTTGGAGTGATTGAATCTTCACCCAAAAACAGGTATCAAGTCTCCCTCCAGGACGAGAAATTCCAGATGGTCCAACATCGAAGAAGCAGAGGTAGGTTCTGAAAATACATGTCACTCACACACGATTCCCTTTATGATACAACATAAATATATAATATAACACGTAATCTCTTCTAATCCATTATTAGAGATGACGCAACAAACACTCACCCCTTTATTATAGAGCAACAACGTAACAGTTGGGCATACGGGTGGATTCGTGAATAATTTGTCAAGTTATAGGCAATAGAGAAATCATGACAGTATTTCTCCTCATCATTCGTCTTGTTTGAGTGGAGTAGCCATTCTGCATTGTGAACATTGAAGTCTCCGCAGACGTGAATGTTTGCTGGGGGGATGGGTAGACTAATTAGATCAATTTTCTCATAAATACTCTCAACGCTGTTTTGGGGTCAATAGAGGACAATTATGAACATGGTGCTGTGGGCAAGTGCTACTCTAAAACACACATATAAGGCAAATAAGGATCTTCTCTGGAGATGTCCCTACCACATCGAAATCATCTCTAATGTAGGTATATATTCAATGTCCATAGTGATTTTAGGGGACAGATTTTGATGTCAAGTTTGAGTATCCTTTAATTGCAAACTCATCTAGAGAAACAGTCGGTCAAATGACAGTTTCAGAACAAGAGGTCAGGTTTAGTTTCCTGGAATTGGATTCACTTACTTTCTCATATATATATATATATATATATATATATATATATATATATATATATATATATATATATATATGGGGGGGCGTGTGTGTGGGTGTGTGTTTCAGTGTTCTATAACGCTTTCATCTCATATTCTACGCAATTATGCAGAATGTAGAAGCGATGCATAAATAAAACCCAGCGTAAAAGTGAACTGAAAACAATCATCTGAACATAAATCATGATAAAACATAAAAATTGAATAAGTAATTAATGATCGTTTTGCAAAGGAATGTGCAAATTATTGAGTGTAGTCGCTCGAATATGCAAAACCGAGTATATTAAAAGTTCGTTTTAATAATTTTTAAATAAAAAAGTAGGCTTTTAATATCAGTGTTAGCCGGAAGACCAGATGTTGCCTGCGGTTAACAATGTTTCACACTCGCATATTTTATTTATTTATTTTTTGTTATCGAAATCCGTAAAATCGCCGATTTTTTCAATGGAATCGATTTATTGACTGCTCTTGTGCGGTGATAATGGCGTGAATTTAAGTTTAAAATATAAAAATAAAGTTCAATTGCTCTTTAAAAAGGAACATTAATTACGAACGCTCCCCTGTATTATCAAATAACCTACTGTTGATTTTATATTTCGGACCTTTCTGGTTGTAATAAAACTTCTCAAATGCACTTGAGCTGTTGGGCTGTATAAGATATTAACTTTGATCCAAATCGGCTGTTTTAAGATATTTTCGATTATCGATTATCGATTATCGATAGTTATCAAAAAAATTCCGATATAAAATCAATCTAAAAACACTACCAAAGATATAAATCACATTTGTGTGAAAAATTTATAAAAATAAGTCTCTCTTTCTCTCCTTCTCTCTCTATCTATACACACACACACACATATATATATATATATATATATATATATATATATATGTATGTATATAGTCCTATAAATTTGGGTTTTTTGTGTATTAATATATTCATATTACAAACCCTTTTTTATTTATTTAAAAAGAAAATATAACTTTGTTATATATGTGTCGTGGAATTGTATTTATCTACAAAAGATCTAGCTAATTTGCATATTCTTTTAAACATTCATTTTAATTAACTCCCTATTAGTGTTTTCGGTTTTCTCGTGAGATAATCATCTGTAGAAAACTATTACATGTAATTATATTCATGCAGATATTCTACATGATTTATACTTGCGTAATATTTACGTCAAAAAGGTAATAGAAAACACAAACCTCCGTCTACATATATTAATGTATGCGTATATATATATATATATGTGTGTGTGTGTGTGTGTGTGTGTGTGTGTGTGTGTGTGTGTGTGTGTGTGTTTAAAAATTTTACCTATCAAACTCCTTTGTCAGTTTTTGGTTTGCAGAACTAAAACTTAATATATAAGGTATTCGAACCCATACGAAACTTTAGCCAGGAAAAATCGATGCAAAAGTGTGAGCATTAAAAATATTTAAGCGTGTTTTACGACCGGACAACGTCGGACGGCTTGCTAGTATATATATATATATATATATATATATATATATATATATATATATATCGCTCTCTATCTCTATCTCTTTCTTTCTCTATATATATGATAAAAATATAAGAAAATATTAATATTTATTGAAACAAATATAATATATATATATATATATATATATATATATATATATATATATATATTATACATTTGAAAATAACTTCTGACGAGGACGCATCAGACCGTCTGAAACGTACGTAAACGATTTCAATGACTTATTACAATGATCCAAACATAATTCTCAATGAAAAACCAAGACACGGAATAACAAAATACTGTGAAAAATACACATTGTTGGTGACTACTCCCTTATTTAAATATATATATATATATATATATATATATATATATATATATATATATATATATATATATATATATGGCATATTTCATTAAATAAAATAGACGTTTTTAGTCTATTGATTCTATTTTCGATCCTTTCCAACTTCCAGTTTTCACTTCTGGCGGAAACTGGCTGATGTAATTACCATTTTTATTATAAGTCTGAGTACTTTCCAATCCTTCAGGATTCATCATCAGAAATAAATGAATCAAATTAGTTTTGAACAATTTATAATGTTTTTTTTTCTTCGTTGGTTAAATTTATTTGTTATCTATCCTTTTTTTTAATTTGGTTAATTATTTATTCATTTTTTGCGATTGGTTAAAATTATTAGCATTAGCTTTTAAAATGAAAATAACACTTCAGGGTGTTATTACTATTACTAAAGTTTATTTTATTAATAATTTGTTGTTTTTTTTTAGATTTTATTAGTAATTCTTCTAAGATATTAAGTTTCCGTTTATTATTGATTTGTTCAAGTAGTGTTGTCAACTAAACATTTTCCTAACTTGGGAAAAGATAATTAACCAACGAAGAAAAACCTTTAATTTTAGTCGACTTTTCATTGACTCTGCATACTTTAACTTATCATCACCTCAGGCCGTTTACTATATAGTTTAGTAATACACTTTAAATTCTCATTTTCGCTCCTTCGCACTTTTACTTCAACACCTGAAGATGATTCGTGGACGTGAAAGCAATAATTATGGAACTTTTAATAATATTTTTGATTTTGATATTAAAAAGATTGTACGGAAAATCGAAAAATTAAAACAAAGAATCATAAAGCAAAGTGTCTCTGTTGCATTTAATAATATTTGCTTGAATCAAAAATGCTGTCTAAATATATATATATATATATATATATATATATATATATATATATATATATATATATATATATATATATATATACTCTTTATTTGTTTTTACATAAGCAGTAATATATTGCTACACAATCATGAGCATGTTTCGGTCAGCTCGTTGCCAGTAACTAATCAGGCAATACCGCTTATACGAAAACAAAGTTCAATAAAATGTAGGTTATCTCAGCGCCTTGGATCCTTCTATTTCTACCCACTTGCAATGATTGGCACGAACTCATCATAGAGATTGATAATCTTGAAAATAAACACTGTTGCAAAATTTCACTATTTTCATTATTACTCACTAGTAATGCTTGGCAGTGATCGCTTACTGGCAAAAACAGTTAGTGTTCCATGGAATTTGAGTGAAAACAAACTTTCATATCTTTTCAGTATTCTCCGCCTCTTTTCAATCCCTATTTGGATTATCACACCAGTTGTCTAGTATTAAATGATCGGCGGTAACAAGCGATAGTTTTCACAGGAATTCTGATAACATTAGGATGTCGACGTTTTTTCTTTTGCAATCTTTTCATCCTTTCTTTCAAGAGTTTTATTTCCTTTTTTGAAGAACATTTACCTGACAATTATTTTTACGATACCGTAAGACAGAAAAATGATCTTAAAGGTATTAAATTGCTACAATGAATAAAATGAATAAAGAAGAAACATATTCGTTTATTTTTTTTAGAATATTTTGCTTTCAACGACAATTATTTTTATGGAAGAAGAAAGACTCATTTCTTACTAATACAGGGTGGTCGCTAGAAAAGCGGGAAATTTGAAGGTCAGCTTATATCATGAATAAAATGTGCGATTGCTACTTTTTGATTGGTTCTTTTGTTGTCGATCTTGGATTTTTAGGTGCAGACGCGGCAGTGAAGTGCACGGATGACATTTTGAGTATCTATGAGTATAATATAACAAATTATTCTTTGTACAAATAAATCGTTGTTTAACATATTTCCCGCTTTTCTAGCGACCACTTTATAGTATTGAGACTTTCAGAAAAAAATGAATTTGAAAAAATTGCTATTTTTAATTGTAAATTATACAGATTTATGTAAAAAGAGTGGACTTATTATTATTAGTAGTAGTAGTAGTAATATTATTATTATTAGTAGTAGTAGTAGTAGTAGTAGTAGTAGTAATATTATTATTATTAGTAGTAGTAGTAGTAGTAGTAGTTAGAAAGCGGGATCTGAAATTCTAAAGGTGCTATATATGTTCATTGTTTTTCGTATTAGCAATTTGATAGCTTCATAATCCATTCGTCTTTATACTATAGCAATTCTGTCGAGTAG
Organism: Euprymna scolopes; assembly: GCF_053919585.1. Classification (NCBI taxonomy): domain Eukaryota; kingdom Metazoa; phylum Mollusca; class Cephalopoda; order Sepiida; family Sepiolidae; genus Euprymna; species Euprymna scolopes. Next base: position 53,919,172 of record NC_136496.1, read on the forward strand.
TTTTAAAATCTATAAATGAAAACGGACAGACAAAACTGCAACTAAAATAAATATGATCGTTTCTGTGCATTTATTCATTTCGAGGAAAAACAATGTCACTAACATAAGCATTTTCTTTATTTTTATATCTTGCAAAAGAATATTTCTGTTCCTGCAAGATAATTCTGTTTCGCCAAGAGCAACAACTGCTTAGAATTCAGTCGCCAAGAAATTGTGAATGAAATTGTCACGTCATTTATAGCAGCCGGGTCTCTCATTCATAAAATAAAGAAAGAGTCACAGAGAAATTTATCAATGGACAGTGTGTTTAATAGTGCAGCATTACCCGAAATTGATTTTTCTAAACTGGAAGATTTCAAAATTACTACCGGAATATAGTTTCTCTTTTAGAAAACAAACGCTTCGCCTTGGCGTAATGGCACATTGCCGCTGTATACTACATGCAGTTCGATTCTCATAAGGAGTAATGAATATACGGAATCTCGAGTCAGACTAAGTTCATAAACTAAATGTACACTTTACGTACGCACACATACACACACACACGCACACACACACACAAACACACACACACACAAACAAGCACACACATAAAACCATATACATGTAGCATGAATTCAAGTATTCGTTGAAATTTTATGGAGTCATTGGAGTTACCAATCTTTTGGTTTTGAAACATATATAAAAAAATATATGTAGCTCAGCTACATATTACATCTACATTGTAGCTGGTTATATTCATAAGAGAACTGTTTGATTGTTGCAGCATAAAACTGCAACGGTTTGTGTATGTTAAAAACTGAATTTCTATTTGTCTGTAACTAAAGTTTTACTCGATTTTATATTCACCCGAAACAAAGCAGGTTGTCAGTGAGACACAAGGAATTATTATAAATAAGGGGCCATATTTAGTTCACGTTACATTTAAAGTACGTTGTTATAGTTGGGAGAATAGGGACAAGAGAGAAAATTTCAAAGGCAATTAGTTCGGGGAACAAAGCTTTTAGAAAAGAATAAAGCTTTCCAACATGTGAATATCTCTACAGTGAAGATGGCATTTTGCCTGGTCGAGTTTGAAGGATTCGTAAAACAACCACATGAATATAACATTGCTGCAATGGGAAAAAGGACTGTTGAAAGGAAAAAGAACTGTTGAAAGGAAAAAGGACTGTTGAAAGGAAAAAGAACTGTTGAAAGGACAAAGGACTGTTGAAAGGAAAAAGGACTGTTGAAAGGAAAAAGGACTGTTGAAAGGAAAAAGAACTGCTGAAAGGAAAAAGAACTGTTGAAAGGAAAAAGGACTGTTGAAAGGACAAAGGACTGTTGAAAGGAAAAAGAACTGTTGAAAGGAAAAAGGACTGTTGAAAGGAAAAAGAACTGTTGAAAGGAAAAAGGACTGTTGAAAGGAAAAAGAACTGTGGAAAGGAAAAAGAACTGTTGAAAGGAAAAAGGACTGTTGAAAGGAAAAAGGACTGTTGAAAGGAAAAAGAACTGTTGAAAGGAAAAAGAACTGTTGAAAGGAAAAAGGACTGTTGAAAGGACAAAGGACTGTTGAAAGGAAAAAGGACTGTTGAAAGGAAAAAGGACTGTTGAAAGGAAAAAGAACTGTTGAAAGGAAAAAGAACTGTTGAAAGGAAAAAGAACTGTGGAAAGGAAAAAGGACTGTTGAAAGGAAAAAGGACTGTTGAAAGGAAAAAGGACTGTTGAAAGGAAAAAGAACTGTTGAAAGGAAAAAGAACTGCTGAAAGGAAAAAGAACTGTTGAAAGGAAAAAGGACTGTTGAAAGGACAAAGGACTGTTGAAAGGAAAAAGAACTGTTGAAAAAAAAGGAACTGTTGAAAGGAAAAAGAACTGTTGAAAGGACAAAGGACTGTTGAAAGGAAAACGAACTGTTGAAAGAAAAAAGGACTGTTGAAAGAAAAAAGGACTGTTGAAAGGAAAAAGAACTGTTGAAAGGAAAAAGGACTGTTGAAAGGAAAAAAAAACTGTTGAAAGGAAAAAGAACTACTGAAAGGAAAAAGAACTGTTGAAAGGACAAAGGACTGTTGAAAGGAAAAAGAACTGTTGAAAGGAAAAAGAACTGTTGAAAGGACAAAAGACTGTTGAAAGGACAAAGGACTGTTGAAAGGAAAAAGGACTGTTGAAAGGAAAAAGGACTGTTGAAAGGAAAAAGAACTGTTGAAAGGAAAAAGGACTGTTGAAAGGAAAAAGAACTGTTGAAAGGAAAAAGAACTGTTAAAAGGAAAACGGACTGCTGAAAGGAAAAAGAACTGTTGAAAGGAAAAACCCCTGTTGAAAGGACAAAGAACTGTTGAAAGGAAAAAGAACTGTTAAAAGGAAAAAGGACTGTTGAAAGGAAAAAGAACTGTTGAAAGGAAAAAGGACTGTTGAAAGGAAAAAGGACTGCTGAAAGGAAAAAGAACTACTGAAAGGAAAAAGAACTGTTGAAAGGACAAAGAACTGTTGAAAGGAAAAAGGACTGTTGAAAGGAAAAAGAACTGTTGAAAGGAAAAAGAACTGCTGAAAGGAAAAAGAACTGTTGAAAGGAAAAAGAACTGTTGATAAGAAAAAGAACTGTTGAAAGGAAAAAGGACTGTTGAAAGGAAAAAGGACTGTTGAAAGGAAAAAGGACTGTTGAAAGGAAAAAGAACTGTTGAAAGGAAAAAGAACTGTTGAAAGGAAAAAGGACTGTTGAAAGGAAAAAGAACTGTTGAAAGGACAAAGGACTGTTGAAAGGAAAAAGGACTGTTGAAAGGAAAAAAGACTGTGGAAAGGAAAAAGAACTGTTGAAAGGAAAAAGAACTGTTGAAAGGACAAAGGACTGTTGAAAGGAAAAAGGACTGTTAAAAGGAAAAAGAACTGTTGAAAGGAAAAAGAACTGTTGAAAGGAAAAAGAACTGCTGAAAGGAAAAAGGACTGTTGAAACGAAAAAAAACTGTTGAAAGGACAAAGGACTGTTGAAAGGAAAAAGGACTGTTGAAAGGACAAAGGACTGTTGAAAGGACAAAGGACTGTTGAAAGGAAAAAGGACTGTTGAAAGAAAAAAAAACTGTTGAAAGGAAAAAGAACTGTTGAAAGGACAAAGGACTGTTGAAAGGAAAAAAGACTGTTGAAAGGAAAAAGGACTGTTGAAAGGAAAAAGAACTGTTGAAAGGAAAAAGAACTGTTGAACGGAAAAAGAACTGCTGAAAGGAAAAAGGACTGTTGAAAGGAAAAAGGACTGTTGAAAGAAAAAAGAACTGTTGAAAGGAAAAAGAACTGTTGAAAGGAAAAAGGACTGTTGAAAGGACAAAGGACTGTTGAAAGGAAAAAGGACTGCTGAAAGGAAAAAGGACTGTTGAAAGGAAAAAGGACTGCTGAAAGGAAAAAGGACTGTTAAAAGGAAAAAGAACTGTTGAAAGGAAAAAGAACTGTTGAAAGAAAAAAGGACTGTTGAAAGAAAAAAGAACTGTTGAAAGTACAAAGGACTGTTGAAAGGAAAAAGGACTGTTGAAAGAAAAAAGGACTGTTGAAAGAAAAAAGAACTGTTGAAAGTACAAAGGACTGTTGAAAGGAAAAAGAACTGTTGAAAGAAAAAAGGACTGTTGAAAGAAAAAAGAACTGTTGAAAGTACAAAGGACTGTTGAAAAGAAAAAGAACTGTTGAAAGAAAAAAGGACCGTTGAAAGAAAAAAGAACTGTTGAAAGTACAAAGGACTGTTGAAAGGAAAAAGAACTGTTGAAAGAAAAAAGGACTGTTGAAAGAAAAAAGAACTGTTGAAAGGACAAAGGACTGTTGAAAGGACAAAGGTCTGTTGAAAGGAAAAAGAACTGCTGAAAGGAAAAAGGACTGTTGAAAGGAAAAAGGACTGTTGAAAGGACAAAGGACTGTTGAAAGAAAAAAGGACTGTTGAAAGAAAAAAGAACTGTTGAAAGAACAAAGGACTGTTGAAAGAAAAAAGAACTGTTGAAAGGAAATAGGACTGTTGAAATGACAAAGGACTGTTGAAAGAAAAAAGAACTGTTGAAAGGAAAAAGAACTGTTGAAAGGAAAAAGAACTGTTGAAAGGAAAAAGGACTGTTGAAAGAAAAAAGGACTGTTGAAAGAAAAAAGGACTGTTGAAAGAAAAAAGAACTGTTGAAAGGAAAAAGAACTGTTGAAAGGAAAAAGGACTGTTGAAAGAAAAAAGGACTGTTGAAAGAAAAAAGAACTGTTGAAAGGAAAAAGGACTGCTGAAAGGAAAAAGGACTGTTGAAAGAAAAAGGACTGTTGAAAGAAAAAAGAACTGTTGAAAGGAAAAAGGACTGTTGAAAGGAAAAAGAACTGCTGAAAGGAAAAAGGACTGTTGAAAGGAAAAAGGACTGTTGAAAGAAAAAAGAACTGTTGAAAGGAAAAAGAACTGTTGAAAGGAAAAAGGACTGTTGAAAGGACAAAGGACTGTTGAAAGGAAAAAGGACTGCTGAAAGGAAAAAGGACTGTTGAAAGGAAAAAGGACTGCTGAAAGAAAAAAGGACTGTTGAAAGGAAAAAGAACTGTTGAAAGGAAAAAGAACTGTTGAAAGAAAAAAGGACTGTTGAAAGAAAAAAGAACTGTTGAAAGTACAAAGGACTGTTGAAAGGAAAAAGGACTGTTGAAAGAAAAAAGGACTGTTGAAAGAAAAAAGAACTGTTGAAAGTACAAAGGACTGTTGAAAGGAAAAAGAACTGTTGAAAGAAAAAAGGACTGTTGAAAGAAAAAAGAACTGTTGAAAGTACAAAGGACTGTTGAAAGGAAAAAGAACTGTTGAAAGAAAAAAGGACTGTTGAAAGAAAAAAGAACTGTTGAAAGTACAAAGGACTGTTGAAAGGAAATAGAACTGTTGAAAGAAAAAAGGACTGTTGAAAGAAAAAAGAACTGTTGAAAGTACAAAGGACTGTTGAAAGGAAAAAGAACTGTTGAAAGGAAAAAGAACTGCTGAAAGGAAAAAGGACTGTTGAAAGGAAAAAGGACTGTTGAAAGGACAAAGGACTGTTGAAAGAAAAAAGGACTGTTGAAAGAAAAAAAAACTGTTGAAAGGACAAAGGACTGTTGACAGAAAAAAGGACTGTTGAAAGAAAAAAGAACTGTTGAAAGGACAAAGGACTGTTGAAAGGACAAAGGTCTGTTGAAAGGAAAAAGAACTGCTGAAAGGAAAAAGGACTGTTGAAAGGAAAAAGGACTGTTGAAAGGACAAAGGACTGTTGAAAGAAAAAAGGACTGTTGAAAAAAAAAGAACTGTTGATAGAACAAAGGACTGTTGAAAGGAAAAAGGACTGTTGAAAGAAAAAAGAACTGTTGAAAGGAAAAAGAACTGTTGAAAGGACAAAGGACTGTTGAAAGAAAAAAGGACTGTTGAAAGAAAAAAGAACTGTTGAAAGGACAAAGGACTGTTGAAAGGAAAAAGGACTGTTGAAAGAAAAAAGAACTGTTGAAAGGAAATAGGACTGTTGAAAGGACAAAGGACTGTTGAAAGAAAAAAGAACTGTTGAAAGGAAAAAGAACTGTTGAAAGGAAAAAGAACTGTTGAAAGGAAAAAGGACTGTTGAAAGAAAAAAGGACTGTTGAAAGAAAAAAGGACTGTTGAAAGAAAAAAGAACTGTTGAAAGGAAAAAGAACTGTTGAAAGGAAAAAGGACTGTTGAAAGAAAAAAGGACTGTTGAAAGAAAAAAGAACTGTTGAAAGGAAAAAGGACTGCTGAAAGGAAAAAGGACTGTTGAAAGAAAAAGGACTGTTGAAAGAAAAAAGAACTGTTGAAAGGAAAAAGGACTGTTGAAAGGAAAAAGAACTGCTGAAAGGAAAAAGGACTGTTGAAAGGAAAAAGGACTGTTGAAAGAAAAAAGAACTGTTGAAAGAAAAAAGAACTGTTGAAAGGAAAAAGGACTGTTGAAAGGACAAAGGACTGTTGAAAGGAAAAAGGACTGCTGAAAGGAAAAAGGACTGTTGAAAGGAAAAAGGACTGCTGAAAGAAAAAAGGACTGTTGAAAGGAAAAAGAACTGTTGAAAGGAAAAAGAACTGTTGAAAGAAAAAAGGACTGTTGAAAGAAAAAAGAACTGTTGAAAGTACAAAGGACTGTTGAAAGGAAAAAGGACTGTTGAAAGAAAAAAGGACTGTTGAAAGAAAAAAGAACTGTTGAAAGTACAAATGGACTGTTGAAAGGAAAAAGAACTGTTGAAAGAAAAAAGGACTGTTGAAAGAAAAAAGAACTGTTGAAAGTACAAAGGACTGTTGAAAGGAAAAAGAACTGTTGAAAGAAAAAAGGACTGTTGAAAGAAAAAAGAACTGTTGAAAGTACAAAGGACTGTTGAAAGGAAAGAGAACTGTTGAAAGAAAAAAGGACTGTTGAAAGAAAAAAGAACTGTTGAAAGTACAAAGGACTGTTGAAAGGAAAAAGAACTGTTGAAAGGAAAAAGAACTGCTGAAAGGAAAAAGGACTGTTGAAAGGAAAAAGGACTGTTGAAAGGACAAAGGACTGTTGAAAGAAAAAAGGACTGTTGAAAGAAAAAAGAACTGTTGAAAGGACAAAGGACTGTTGACAGAAAAAAGGACTGTTGAAAGAAAAAAGAACTGTTGAAAGGAAAAAGAACTGTTGAAAGGACAAAGGACTGTTGAAAGAAAAAAGGACTGTTGAAAGAAAAAAGAACTGTTGAAAGAACAAAGGACTGTTGAAAGGAAAAAGGACTGTTGAAAGAAAAAAGAACTGTTGAAAGGAAAAAGGACTGTTGAAAGGACAAAGGACTGTTGAAAGAAAAAAGAACTGTTGAAAGGAAAAAGGACTGTTGAAAGAAAAAAGGACTGTTGAAAGAAAAAAGGACTGTTGAAAGAAAAAAGAACTGTTGAAAGGAAAAAGAACTGTTGAAAGGAAAAAGAACTGTTGAAAGGAAAAAGGACTGTTGAAAGAAAAAAGGACTGTTGAAAGAAAAAAGACATGTCGAAAGGAAAAAGGACTGCTGAAAGGAAAAAGGACTGTTGAAAGAAAAAGGACTGTTGAAAGAAAAAAGAACTGTTGAAAGGAAAAAGGACTGTTGAAAGGAAAAAGAACTAGTGAAAGTAAAAAGAACTGTTGAAAGGAAAAAGAACTGTTGAAAGGAAAAAGAACTGTTGAAAGGAAAAAGGACTGTTGAAAGGAAAAAGGACTGTTGAAAGGAAAAAGAACTGTTGAAAGGACAAAGGACTGTTGAAAGGAAAAAGGACTGTTGAAAGGAAAAAGAACTGTTGAAAGGAAAAAGAACTGTTGAAAGGACAAAGGACTGTTGAAAGGAAAAAGGACTGTTGAAAGGAAAAGAACTGTTGAAAGGAAAAAGGACTGTTGAAAGGAAAAAGAACTGTTGAAAGGAAAAATAACTGTTGAAAGGACAAAGGACTGTTGAATGGAAAAAGAACTGTTGAAAGGAAAAGAACTGTTGAAAGGAAAAAGGACTGTTGAAAGGAAAAGAACTGTTGAAAGGAAAAGAACTGTTGAAAGGAAAACGAACTGTTGAAAGGACAAAGGACTGTTGAAAGGAAAAAGGACTGTTGAATGGAAAAAGAACTGTTGAAACGAAATAGGACTGTTGAAAGGAAAAAGGACTGTTGAAAGGTAAAAGAATTGTTGAAAGGACAAAGGACTGTTGAAAGGAAAAAGAACTGTTGACAGGACAAAGGACTGTTGAAAGGAAAAAGAACTGTTGAAAGGTAAAAGGACTGTTAGAAGGACACAGAACTGTTGAAAGGACAAAGGACTGTTGAAAGGAAAAAGAACTGTTGAAAGAAAAAAAACTGTTGAAAGGACAAAGGACTGTTGAAAGAAAAAAGAACTGTTGAAAATAAAAAGGACTGTTAGAAGGACACAGAACTGTTGACAGGACAAATGACTGTTGAAAGGAAAAAGAACTGTTGAAAGGAAAAAGGACTGTTGGAAGGAAAAAGGACTGTTGAAAGGAAAAAGAATTGTTGAAAGGAAGAAGGACTGTTTAAAGGAAAAAGGACTGTTGAAAGGAAAAAGGACTGTTGAAAGTAAAAAGAATTGTTGAAAGGAAAAAGGACTGTTGAAAGGAAAAAGAACTGTGTAAAGGAAAAAGAACTGTTGAAAGGAAAAAGAAATGTTGAAAGGAAAAAGAACTGTTGAAAGGAAAAAGAGCTGTTGAAAGGAAAAAGGACTGTTGAAAGGAAAAAGGACTGTTGAAAGGAAAAAGAACTGTTGAAAGGACAAAGGACTGTTGAAAGGAAAAAGGACTGTTGAAAGGAAAAAGAACTGTTTAAAGGAAAAAGAACTGTTGAAAGGACAAAGGACTGTTGAGAGGAAAAAGGACTGTTGAAAGGAAAAATTAATGTTGAAAGGAAAAAGAACTGTTGAAAGGACAAAGGACTGTTGAAAGGAAAAAGGACTGTTGAAAGGAAAAAGAACTGTTGAAAGGAAAAAGAACTGTTCAAAGGACAAAGGACTGTTGAAAGGAAAAAGGACTGTTGAAAGGAAAAAGAACTGTTGAAAGGAAAAAGAACTGTTCAAAGGACAAAGGACTGTTGAAAGGAAAAAGAGCTGTTGAAAGGAAAAGAACTGTTGAAAGGAAAAAGGACTGTTGAAAGGAAAAAGAACTGTTGAAAGGAAAACGAACTGTTGAAAGGACAAAGGACTGTTGAAAGGAAAAAGGACTGTTGAAAGGAAATAGGACTGTTGAAAGGAAATAGGACTGTTGAAAGGAAAAAGAATTGTTGAAAGGACAAAGGACTGTTGAAAGGAAAAAGAACTGTTGAAAAGAAAAAGGACTGTTAGAAGGACACAGAACTGTTGAAAGGACAAAGGACTGTTGAAAGGAAAAAGGACTGTTGAAAGGAAAAAGAACTGTTAAAAGGACAAAGGACTGTTTAAAGGAAAAAGAACTGTTGAAAGGAAAAAGGACTGTTAGAAGGACACAGAACTGTTGAAAGGACAAAGGACTGTTGAAAGGACAAACCACTGTTAGAAAGGAAAAAGGACTGTTGAAAGGAAAAAGAACTGTTGAAAGGACAAAGGATTGTTGAAAGAAAAAAGAACTGTTTAAAGGAAAAAGGACTGTTAGAAGGACACAGAACTGTTGAAAGGACAAAGGACTGTTGAAAGGAAAAAGAACTGTTGAAAGGAAAAATAACTGTTGAAAGGAAAAAGAGCTGTTGAAAGGAAAAAGAACTGTTGAAAGAAAAAAGGACTGTTGAAAGGAAAAAGAATTGTTGAAAGGACAAAGGACTGTTCAAAGTAAAAAGGACTGTTGAAAGAAAAAAGGACTGTTGAAAGGAAAAAGGACTGTTGAAAGGAAAAAGGACTGTTGAAAGGACAAAGGACTGTTGAAAGAAAAAAGGACTGTTGAAAGAAAAAAGAACTGTTGAAAGAACAAAGGACTGTTGAAAGGAAAAAGGACTGTTGAAAGAAAAAAGAACTGTTGAAAGGAAAAAGAACTGTTGAAAGGACAAAGGACTGTTGAAAGAAAAAAGGAGTGTTGAAAGAAAAAAGAACTGTTGAAAGGACAAAGGACTGTTGAAAGGAAAAAGGACTGTTGAAAGAAAAAAGAACTGTTGAAAGGAAAAAGGACTGTTGAAAGGACAAAGGACTGTTGAAAGAAAAAAGAACTGTTGAAAGGAAAAAGAACTGTTGAAAGGAAAAAGAACTGTTGAAAGGAAAAAGGACTGTTGAAAGAAAAAAGGACTGTTGAAAGAAAAAAGGACTGTTGAAAGAAAAAAGAACTGTTGAAAGGAAAAAGAACTGTTGAAAGGAAAAAGGACTGTTGAAAGAAAAAAGGACTGTTGAAAGAAAAAAGAACTGTTGAAAGGAAAAAGGACTGCTGAAAGGAAAAAGGACTGTTGAAAGAAAAAGGACTGTTGAAAGAAAAAAGAACTGTTGAAAGGAAAAAGGACTGTTGAAAGGAAAAAGAACTGCTGAAAGAAAAAAGGACTGTTGAAAGAAAAAAGAACTGTTGAAAGTACAAAGGACTGTTGAAAGGAAAAAGAACTGTTGAAAGAAAAAAGGACTGTTGAAAGAAAAAAGAACTGTTGAAAGTACAAAGGACTGTTGAAAGGAAATAGAACTGTTGAAAGAAAAAAGGACTGTTGAAAGAAAAAAGAACTGTTGAAAGTACAAAGGACTGTTGAAAGGAAAAAGAACTGTTGAAAGAAAAAAGAACTGCTGAAAGGAAAAAGGACTGTTGAAAGGAAAAAGGACTGTTGAAAGGACAAAGGACTGTTGAAAGAAAAAAGGACTGTTGAAAGAAAAAAGAACTGTTGAAAGGAAAAAGGACTGTTGAAAGGACAAAGGACTGTTGAAAGAAAAAAGAACTGTTGAAAGGAAAAAGGACTGTTGAAAGAAAAAAGGACTGTTGAAAGAAAAAAGGACTTTTGAAAGAAAAAAGAACTGTTGAAAGGAAAAAGAACTGTTGAAAGGAAAAAGAACTGTTGAAAGGAAAAAGGACTGTTGAAAGAAAAAAGGACTGTTGAAAGAAAAAAGAACTGTCGAAAGGAAAAAGGACTGCTGAAAGGAAAAAGGACTGTTGAAAGAAAAAGGACTGTTGAAAGAAAAAAGAACTGTTGAAAGGAAAAAGGACTGTTGAAAGGAAAAAGAACTAGTGAAAGTAAAAAGAACTGTTGAAAGGAAAAAGAACTGTTGAAAGGAAAAAGAACTGTTGAAAGGAAAAAGGACTGTTGAAAGGAAAAAGGACTGTTGAAAGGAAAAAGAACTGTTGAAAGGACAAAGGACTGTTGAAAGGAAAAAGGACTGTTGAAAGGAAAAAGAACTGTTGAAAGGAAAAAGAACTGTTGAAAGGACAAAGGACTGTTGAAAGAAAAAAGGACTGTTGAAAAGAAAAAGAACTGTTGAAAGGAAAAAGGACTGTTGAAAGGAAAAAGAACTGTTGAAAGGAAAAATAACTGTTGAAAGGACAAAGGACTGTTGAATGGAAAAAGAACTGTTGAAAAAAAAAGAACTGTTGAAAGGAAAAAGGACTGTTGAAAGGAAAAGAACTGTTGAAAGGAAAAGAACTGTTGAAAGGAAAACGAACTGTTGAAAGGACAAAGGACTGTTGAAAGGAAAAAGGACTGTTGAATGGAAAAAGAACTGTTGAAACGAAATAGGACTGTTGAAAGGAAAAAGGACTGTTGAAAGGTAAAAGAATTGTTGAAAGGACAAAGGACTGTTGAAAGGAAAAAGAACTGTTGACAGGACAAAGGACTGTTGAAAGGAAAAAGAACTGTTGAAAGGAAAAAGGACTGTTAGAAGGACACAGAACTGTTGAAAGGAAAAAGAACTGTTGAAAGAAAAAAGGACTGTTGAAAGGAAAAAGAACTGTTGAAAGGAAAAAGGACTGTTGAAAGGAAAAAGAACTGTTGAAAGGAAAAAGGACTGTTGAAAGGAAAAAGGACTGTTGAAAGGAAAAAGGACTGTTGAAAGAAAAAAGGACTGTTGAAAGGAAAAAGGACTGTTGAAAGAAAAAAGAACTGTTGAAAGAAAAAAGGACTGTTGAAAGGAAAATAACTGTTGAAAGAAAAAAGGACTGTTGAAAGGAAAAAGAACTGTTGAAAGGACAAAGGACTGTTGAATGGAAAAAGAACTGTTGAAAGAAAAAAGGACTGTTGAAAGGAAAAAGAACTGTTGAAAGGAAAAAGAACTGTTGAAAGGAAAAAGAACTGTTGAAAGGAAAAAGAACTGTTGAAAGGAAAAAGAACTGTTGAAAGGAAAAAGGACTGTTGAAAGAAAAAAGGACTGTTGAAAGGAAAAAGAACTGTTGAAAGAAAAAAGAACTGTTGAAAGGAAAAAGAACTGTTGAAAGGAAAAAGAACTGTTGAAAGGAAAAAGGACTGTTGAAAGAAAAAAGGACTGTTGAAAGGAAAAAGAACTGTTTACAGGACAAAGGACTGTTGAAAGGACAAAGGACTGTTGAAAGGAAAAAGAACTGTTGAAAGGAAAAAGAACTGTTGAAAGGAAAAAGAACTGTTGAAATGAAAAAGGACTGTTGAAAGGAAAAAGAACTGCTGAAAGGAAAAAGAACTGTTGAAAGGAAAAAGAACTGTTGAAAGGAAAAAGGACTGTTGAAAGGAAAAATAACTGTTGAAAGGAAAAGAACTGTTGAAAGGAAAAAGAACTGTTGAAAGGAAAAAGAACTGTTGAAAGAAAAAAGGACTGTTGAAAGGAAAAATAACTGTTGAAAGGAAAAGAACTGTTGAAAGGAAAAAGGACTGTTGAAAGGAAAAAGAACTGTTGAAAGGAAAAAGGACTGTTGAAAGGAAAAAGAACTGTTGAAAGAAAAAAAGGACTGTTGAAAGGAAAAAGAACTGTTGAAAGGAAAAAGGACTGCTGAAAGGAAAAAGCACTGTTGAAAGGAAAATGGACTGCTGCAAGGAAAAAGGACTGTTGAAAGAAAAAAGGACTGTTGAAAGGAAAAAGAACTGCTTAAAGGAAAAAGGACTGTTGAAAGAAAAAAGGACTGTTGAAAGGAAAAAGAACTGCTGAGAGAAAAAAGAACTGCTGAAAGGAAAAAGAACTGTTGAAAGGAAAAAGAACTGTTGAAAGGACAAAGGACTGTTGAAAGGAAAAAGAGCTGTTGAAGGGAAAAGAACTTTTGAAAGGAAAAAGGACTGTTGAAAGGAAAAAGAACTGTTGAAAGGAAAAAGAACTGTTTAAAGGAAAAAGGACTGTTGAAAGAAAAAAGGACTGTTGAAAGGAAAAAGAACTGTTGAAAGGACAAAGGACTGTTGAAAGGACAAAGGACTGTTGAAAGGAAAAAGGACTGTTGAAAGGAAAAAGAACTGTTGAAAGGACAAAGGACTGTTGAAAGGAAAAATAACTGTTGAAAGGAAAAGAACTGTTGAAAGGAAAAAGAACTGTTGAAAAGAAAAAGGACTGTTGAAAGGAAAAAGAACTGTTGAAAGGAAAAAGAACTGTTGAAAGGAAAAAGAACTGTTGAAAGGAAAAAGAACTGTTGAAAGGAAAAAGAACTGTTTAAAGAAAAAAAGGACTGTTGAAAGGAAAAAGAACTGTTGAAAGGAAAAAGGACTGCTGAAAGGAAAAAGCACTGTTGAAAGAAAAAAGAACTGCTGAAAGGAAAAAGGACTGTTGAAAGAAAAAAGGACTGTTGAAAGGGAAAAGAACTGCTGAAAGGAAAAAGGACTGTTGAAAGAAAAAAGGACTGTTAAAAGGAAAAAGAACTGCTGAAAGAAAAAAGAACTGCTGAAAGGAAAAATAACTGTTGAAAGGAAAAAGAACTGTTCAAAGGACAAAGGACTGTTGAAAGGAAAAAGGACTGTTGAAAGGAAAAAGGACTGTTAGAAGGACACAGAACTGTTGAAAGGACAAAGGACTGTTGAAAGGAAAAAGGACTGTTGAAAGGAAAAAGAACTGTTGAAAGGACAAAGAACTGTTGAAAGGAAAAAGAACTGTTGAAAGGAAAAAGGACTGTTAGAAGGACACAGAACTGTTGAAAGGACAAAGGACTGTTGAAAGGACAAACCACTGTTGAAAGGAAAAAGGACTGTTGAAAGGAAAAGGATTGTTGAAAGAAAAAAGGACTGTTGAAAGGAAAAAGGACTGTTGAAAGAAAAAAGAACTGTTGAAAGAAAAAAGGACTGTTGAAAGGAAAATAACTGTTGAAAGAAAAAAAGACTGTTGAAAGGAAAAAGAACTGTTGAAAGGACAAAGGACTGTTTAATGGAAAAAGAACTGTTGAAAGAAAAAAGGACTGTTGAAAGGAAAAAGAACTGTTGAAAGAAAAAAGAACTGTTGAAAGGAAAAAGGACTGTTGAAAGAAAAAAGGACTGTTGAAAGGAAAAAGAACTGTTGAAAGAAAAAAGGACTGTTGAAAGGAAAAAGAACTGTTGAAAGAAAAAAGGACTGTTGAAAGGAAAAAGAACTGTTGAAAGGAAAAAGAACTGTTGAAAGGAAAAAGAACTGTTGAAAGGAAAAAGAACTGTTGAAAGGAAAAAGGACTGTTGAAAGAAAAAAGGACTGTTGAAAGGAAAAGAACTGTTGAAAGAAAAAAGAACTGTTGAAAGAAAAAAGAACTGTTGAAAGAAAAAAGGACTGTTGAAAGGAAAAAGAACTGTTGAAAGGAAAAAGAACTGTTGAAAGAAAAAAGGACTGTTGAAAGGAAAAAGGACTGTTGAAAGAAAAAAGGACTGTTGAAAGAAAAAAGAACTGTTGAAAGGAAAAAGAACTGTTGAAAGAAAAAAGAACTGTTGAAAGGAAAAAGAACTGTTGAAAGGAAAAAGAACTGTTGAAAGGAAAAAGAACTGTTGAAAGAAAAAAGGACTGTTGAAAGAAAAAAGAATTGTTGAAAGGAAAAAGAACTGTTGAAAGGAAAAAGAACTGTTGAAAGAAAAAAGAACTGTTGAAAGGAAAAAGAACTGTTGAAAGGAAAAAGAACTGTTGAAAGAAAAAAGAACTGTTGAAAGAAAAAAGAACTGTTGAAAGGAAAAAGAACTGTTGAAAGGAAAAAGAACTGTTGAAAGAAAAAAGGACTGTTGAAAGAAACAAGAATTGTTGAAAGGAAAAAGGACTGTTGAAAGAAAAAAGAACTGTTGAAAGGAAAAAGAACTGTTGAAAGGAAAAAGAACTGTTGAAAGAAAAAAGAACTGTTGAAAGAAAAAAGGACTGTTGAAAGAAAAAAGGACTGTTGAAAGGAAAAAGGACTGTTGAAAGGAAAAAGAACTGTTGAAAGGAAAAAGAACTGTTGAAAGAAAAAAGAACTGTTGAAAGAAAAAAGGACTGTTGAAAGGAAAAAGGACTGTTGAAAGAAAAAAGGACTGTTGAAAGAAAAAAGAACTGTTGAAAGGAAAAAGAACTGTTGAAAGGAAAAAGGACTGTTGAAAGGAAAAAGGGCTGTTGAAAGGAAAAAGAACTGTTGAAAGGAAAAAGAACTGTTGAAAGGAAAAAGAACTGTTGAAAGGAAAAAGAACTGTTGAAAGGAAAAAGGACTGTTGAAAGAAAAAAGAACTGTTGAAAGGAAAAAGAACTGTTGAAAGGAAAAAGGACTGTTGAAAGAAAAAAGGACTGTTGAAAGGAAAAGATCTGTTGAAAGAAAAAAGAACTGTTGAAAGAAAAAAGAACTGTTGAAAGAAAAAAGGACTGTTGAAAGAAAAAAGGACTGTTGAAAGGAAAAAGAACTGTTGAAAGAAAAAAGGACTGTTGAAAGGAAAAAGGACTGTTGAAAGAAAAAAGGACTGTTGAAAGGAAAAAGAACTGTTGAAAGAAAAAAGGACTGTTGAAAGGAAAAAGAACTGTTCAAAGGAAAAAGGACTGTTGAAAGAAAAAAGGACTGTTGAAAGGAAAAAGAACTGTTGAAAGAAAAAAGGACTGTTGAAAGGAAAAAGAACTGTTGAAAGAAAAAAGAACTGTTGAAAGGAAAAAGGACTGTTGGAAGAAAAAAGAATTGTTGAAAGGAAAAAGGACTGTTGAAAGAAAAAAGAACTGTTGAAAGAAAAAAGAACTGTTGAAAGGAAAAATAACTGTTGAAAGGAAAAATAACTGTTGAAAGGAAAAGAACTGTTGAAAGGAAAAAGAACTGTTGAAAGGAAAAAGAACTGTTGAAAGAAAAAAGGACTGTTGAAAGGAAAAATAACTGTTGAAAGGAAAAGAACTGTTGAAAGGAAAAAGGACTGTTGAAAGGAAAAAGAACTGTTGAAAGGAAAAAGGACTGTTGAAAGGAAAAAGAACTGTTGAAAGAAAAAAAGGACTGTTGAAAGGAAAAAGAACTGTTGAAAGGAAAAAGGACTGCTGAAAGGAAAAAGCACTGTTGAAAGAAAAAAGAACTGCTGCAAGGAAAAAGGACTGTTGAAAGAAAAAAGGACTGTTGAAAGGAAAAAGAACTGCTGAAAGGAAAAAGGACTGTTGAAAGAAAAAAGGACTGTTGAAAGGAAAAAGAACTGCTGAAAGAAAAAAGAACTGCTGAAAGGAAAAAGAACTGTTGAAAGGAAAAAGAACTGTTCAAAGGACAAAGGACTGTTGAAAGGAAAAAGGACTGTTGAAAGGAAAAAGAACTGTTGAAAGGAAAAAGAACTGTTGAAAGGACAAAGGACTGTTGAAAGGAAAAAGAGCTGTTGAAAGGAAAAGAACTGTTGAAAGGAAAAAGGACTGTTGAAAGGAAAAAGAACTGTTGAAAGGAAAAAGAACTGTTTTAAGGAAAAAGGACTGTTGAAAGAAAAAAGGACTGTTGAAAGGAAAAAGAACTGTTGAAAGGACAAAGGACTGTTGAAAGGACAAAGGACTGTTGAAAGGAAAAAGGACTGTTGAAAGGAAAAAGAACTGTTGAAAGGACAAAGGACTGTTTAAAGGAAAAATAACTGTTGAAAGGAAAAGAACTGTTGAAAGGAAAAGAACTGTTGAAAGGAAAAAGGACTGTTGAAAGGAAAAAGAACTGCTGAAAGGAAAAAGAACTGTTGAAAGGAAAAAGAACTGTTGAAAGGAAAAAGAACTGTTGAAAGAAAAAAAGGACTGTTGAAAGGAAAAAGAACTGTTGAAAGGAAAAAGGACTGCTGAAAGGAAAAAGCACTGTTGAAAGAAAAAAGAACTGCTGAAAGGAAAAAGGACTGTTGAAAGAAAAAAGGACTGTTGAAAGGAAAAAGAACTGCTGAAAGGAAAAAGGACTGTTGAAAGAAAAAAGGACTGTTAAAAGGAAAAAGAACTGCTGAAAGAAAAAAGAACTGCTGAAAGGAAAAAGAACTGTTGAAAGGAAAAAGAACTGTTCAAAGGACAAAGGACTGTTGAAAGGAAAAAGGACTGTTGAAAGGAAAAAGGACTGTTAGAAGGACACAGAACTGTTGAAAGGACAAAGGACTGTTGAAAGGAAAAAGGACTGTTGAAAGGAAAAAGAACTGTTGAAAGGACAAAGGACTGTTGAAAGGAAAAAGAACTGTTGAAAGGAAAAAGGACTGTTAGAAGGACACAGAACTGTTGAAAGGACAAAGGACTGTTGAAAGGACAAACCACTGTTGAAAGGAAAAAGAACTGTTGAAAGGAAAAAGAACTGTTGAAAGGAAAAAGGACTGTTGAAAGGAAAAAGGACTGTTGAAAGGAAAAAGAACTGTTGAAAGGACAAAGGACTGTTGAAAGGAAAAAGGACTGTTGAAAGGAAAAAGAACTGTTGAAAGGAAAAAGAACTGTTGAAAGGACAAAGGACTGTTGAAAGGAAAAAGGACTGTTGAAAAGAAAAAGAACTGTTGAAAGGAAAAAGGACTGTTGAAAGGACAAAGAACTGTTGAAAGGAAAAAGAACTGTTGAAAGGACAAAGGACTGTTGAATGGAAAAAGAACTGTTGAAAAAAAAAGAACTGTTGAAAGGAAAAAGGACTGTTGAAAGGAAAAGAACTGTTGAAAGGAAAAGAACTGTTGAAAGGAAAACGAACTGTTGAAAGGACAAAGGACTGTTGAAAGGAAAAAGAACTGTTGAATGGAAAAAGAACTGTTGAAACGAAATAGGACTGTTGAAAGGAAAAAGGTTTGTTGAAAGAAAAAAGGACTGTTGAAAGGAAAAAGGACTGTTGAAAGAAAAAAGAACTGTTGAAAGAAAAAAGGACTGTTGAAAGGAAAATAACTGTTGAAAGAAAAAAAGACTGTTGAAAGGAAAAAGAACTGTTGAAAGGACAAAGGACTGTTGAATGGAAAAAGAACTGTTGAAAGAAAAAAGGACTGTTGAAAGGAAAAAGAACTGTTGAAAGAAAAAAGAACTGTTGAAAGGAAAAAGGACTGTTGAAAGAAAAAAGGACTGTTGAAAGGAAAAAGAACTGTTGAAAGAAAAAAGGACTGTTGAAAGGAAAAAGAACTGTTGAAAGAAAAAAGGACTGTTGAAAGGAAAAAGAACTGTTGAAAGGAAAAAGAACTGTTGAAAGGAAAAAGAACTGTTGAAAGGAAAAAGAACTGTTGAAAGGAAAAAGGACTGTTGAAAGAAAAAAGGACTGTTGAAAGGAAAAGAACTGTTGAAAGAAAAAAGAACTGTTGAAAGAAAAAAGAACTGTTGAAAGAAAAAAGGACTGTTGAAAGGAAAAAGAACTGTTGAAAGGAAAAAGAACTGTTGAAAGAAAAAAGGACTGTTGAAAGGAAAAAGGACTGTTGAAAGGAAAAAGAACTGTTGAAAGGACAAAGGACTGTTGAAAGGAAAAAGAACTGTTGAAAGGAAAAAGAACTGTTGAAAGGAAAAAGAACTGTTGAAAGGAAAAAGAACTGTTGAAAGAAAAAAGGACTGTTGAAAGAAAAAAGAATTGTTGAAAGGAAAAAGAACTGTTGAAAGGAAAAAGAACTGTTGAAAGAAAAAAGAACTGTTGAAAGGAAAAAGAACTGTTGAAAGGAAAAAGAACTGTTGAAAGAAAAAAGGACTGTTGAAAGAAAAAAGAACTGTTGAAAGGAAAAAGAACTGTTGAAAGGAAAAAGAACTGTTGAAAGAAAAAAGGACTGTTGGAAGAAAAAAGAATTGTTGAAAGGAAAAAGGACTGTTGAAAGAAAAAAGAACTGTTGAAAGGAAAAAGAACTGTTGAAAGGAAAAAGAACTGTTGAAAGAAAAAAGAACTGTTGAAAGAAAAAAGGACTGTTGAAAGAAAAAAGGACTGTTGAAAGGAAAAAGGACTGTTGAAAGGAAAAAGAACTGTTGAAAGGAAAAAGAACTGTTGAAAGAAAAAAGAACTGTTGAAAGAAAAAAGGACTGTTGAAAGGAAAAAGGACTGTTGAAAGAAAAAAGGACTGTTGAAAGAAAAAAGAACTGTTGAAAGGAAAAAGAACTGTTGAAAGGAAAAAGGACTGTTGAAAGGAAAAGGGCTGTTGAAAGGAAAAAGAACTGTTGAAAGGAAAAAGAACTGTTGAAAGGAAAAAGAACTGTTGAAAGGAAAAAGAACTGTTGAAAGGAAAAAGGACTGTTGAAAGAAAAAAGAACTGTTGAAAGGAAAAAGAACTGTTGAAAGGAAAAAGGACTGTTGAAAGAAAAAAGGACTGTTGAAAGGAAAAGAACTGTTGAAAGAAAAAAGAACTGTTGAAAGAAAAAAGAACTGTTGAAAGAAAAAAGGACTGTTGAAAGAAAAAAGGACTGTTGAAAGGAAAAAGAACTGTTGAAAGAAAAAAGGACTGTTGAAAGGAAAAAGGACTGTTGAAAGAAAAAAGGACTGTTGAAAGGAAAAAGAACTGTTGAAAGAAAAAAGGACTGTTGAAAGGAAAAAGAACTGTTCAAAGGAAAAAGGACTGTTGAAAGAAAAAAGGACTGTTGAAAGGAAAAAGAACTGTTGAAAGAAAAAAGGACTGTTGAAAGGAAAAAGCACTGTTGAAAGAAAAAAGAACTGTTGAAAGGAAAAAGAACACTTGAAAGGAAAAAGGACAGTTGAAAGAAAAAAGGACTGTTGAAAGGAAAAAGAACTGTTGAAAGGAAAAAGAACTGTTGAAAGAAAAAAGAACTGTTGAAAGAAAAAAGGACTGTTGAAAGAAAAAAGGACTGTTGAAAGGAAAAAGAACTGTTGAAAGAAAAAAGGACTGTTGAAAGGAAAAAGAACTGTTGAAAGGAAAAAGAACTGTTGAAAGGAAAAAGGACTGTTGAAAGAAAAAAGGACTGTTGAAAGGAAAAAGAACTGTTGAAAGGAAAAAGGACTGTTGAAAGAAAAAAGAACTGTTGAAAGGAAAAAGAACTGTTGAAAGAAAAAAGGACTGTTGAAAGGAAAAAGAACTGTTGAAAGGAAAAAGGACTGTTGAAAGGAAAAAGAACTGTTGAAAGGAAAAAGAACTGCTGAAAGGAAAAAGAACTGTTGAAAGGAAAAAGGACTGTTGAAAGAAAAAAGAACTGTTGAAAGAAAAAAGGACTGTTGAAAGGAAAAAGAACTGTTGAAAGGAAAAAGAACTGTTGAAAGGAAAAAGAACTGTTGAAAGGAAAAAGAACTGTTGAAAGGAAAAAGAACTGTTGAAAGGAAAAAGAACTGTTGAAAGGAAAAAGAACTGTTGAAAGGAAAAAGAACTGTTGAAAGAAAAAAAGAACTGTTGAAAGAAAAAAGAACTGTTGAAAGAAAAAGAACTGTTGAAAGGAAAAAGGACTGTTGAAAGAAAAAAGAACTGTTGAAAGAAAAAAGGACTGTTGAAAGGAAAAAGAACTGTTGAAAGGAAAAAGAACTGTTGAAAGGAAAAAGAACTGTTGAAAGGAAAAAGAACTGTTGAAAGAAAAAAGAACTGTTGAAAGAAAAAGAACTGTTGAAAGAAAAAGAACTGTTGAAAGAAAAAAGGACTGTTGAAAGGAAAAAGAACTGTTGAAAGGAAAAAGGACTGTTGAAAGAAAAAAGAACTGTTGAAAGAAAAAAGAACTGTTGAAAGAAAAAAGGAATGTTGAAAGGAAAAAGAACTGTTGAAAGAAAATAGGACTGTTGAAAGGAAAAAGAACTGTTGAAAGAAAAAAGAACTGTTGAAAGAAAAAAGAACTGTTGAAAGAAAAAAGAACTGTTGAAAGAAAAAAGAACTGTTGAAAGGAAAAAGAACTGTTGAAAGGAAAAAGAACTGTTGAAAGGACAAAGGACTGTTGAAAGAAAAAAGAACTGTTGAAAGGAAAAAGGACTGTTGAAAGGAAAAAGGCCTTTTAGAAGGACACAGAACTGTTGAAAGGACAAAGGACTGTTGAAAGGACAAAGGACTGTTGAAAGGAAAAAGAACTGTTGAAAGGAAAAAGAACTGTTGAAAGGACAAAGGACTGTTGAAAGGAAAAAGAACTGTTGAAAGGAAAAAGAACTGTTGAAAGGAAAAAGAACTGTTGAATGAAAATGTTGAAGTAAAAGTGTTAAGGAGCTTGTTAGACAGTGGGAAACATATGAGAGGCTTTTTTATGTTTTAGAAGAAGATACTTGTTGTGGGTGCAGCAGACAGCATGTTGACAATCACAACATTGGTTTCTATTTATTAGGAAAAGTAAAAACCTAATTTATGTGTAAATCAAATTATTACAACTCTATCGTTCTCGACTTAACGATATTATATTGGGCACTTAGATGTACGAATGTCTATAACGGCAATAAATAGTTTTCCTATACAATCACAAAGCCAAAACATTACTTACTGAATATACACATATGATCCTCCATACCGTGATTGTTTATTTCTTTAACAATGAACGCGTTATAAAAATATTTCACATTTTGCGGTAAGAATTAATGCATCTATAAATTTAATTTTAATACTTTGCAAACTCTACTGAATTTTTTTTTTTTAATTTACCAAATTCTATAGAGATTCTGTACGTCAGTTACACTTTTTTAAACGTAATACATGAGGAAACTCGGGTTAATTCCATCTTATTCTTCACAATAATGTCAAGCAGAAAAGAATAGTTGAGCATGCAAAAAATAATGGGAAGTATATATATATGTAGAATAAAAGAATGCTATGATAATAAACCCTTTTTAAAGTACTTTTTTTAATGTTTACACAAATGAAGCAATTCCACTCCCTCGACTTCCAGGATCATAGCTTCCTTTTAATATCATAATCTACAATTATGATGTCACACAAATTGTTCCCAAACATATTGTTTCAATTCAAAGGTCTTTGAAGAGGTTTCTTATTTTCATTTTGGGAGATGCACAGATTACCGTAAAGCGCAAAATTGATAAGAAAAGGGGATTTACTCTTAAATTAAAAATGGTAAATCTCAAAAACAAGTGATTCAAAGGAACAAAAAAGTTTTCACCTAATGGAATCTATTTTAGAGTAAATATATATATATATATATATATATATATATATATATATATATATATATATATATATATATAAATATATATATATATATATATATATCCCATTCTTTCCTCGCAAAAAAGCAAGTTGTTTGAGAATCGATGATGTGCAATGATAGAAGGCAGGAACACTGATTCAAAGTAGCAAAAATGAGGAAGGGAAGACAGTCTTCCAAACGAAAATCTAATGATTAGATTAACAGATTTAATAGCTTTCCCTATGGAAGATGAAATTCTCACCGTGAGTGAAATCTCCCTTGATCATCCTGCATTGCGAAATTTGTCTCGTTTCGAAATATCAGAGATAGTACCTACTTTAAGAAATCGAGCATATATCATTTAGTAAAAAGTAATTCTCAACAAATAAAGTGGATGACATGAACGGAAATCGGTAGCGAAACATTGAGCCTGACGTCCATTTACCTGATCTAAACAGTGTTGTAAAGCTTCAAACATTAATAGAATAATTATTGCTTCAAACATTAATAGAATAATTATTGCTTCAAACATTAATAGAATAATTATTGCTTCAAACATTAATAGAATAATTATTGTTTCAAACATTAATAGAATAATTATTGCTTCAAACATTAATAGAATAATTATTGCTTAAAACATTAATAGAATAATTATTGCTTCAAACATTAATAGAATAATTATTGCTTCAAACATTAATAGAATAATTATTGCTTCAAACATTAATAGAATAATTATTGCTTTGGTGTGACGTCATAAATTTATGATTTGAAATTATTTTACCAAATCAAAACTATTTAATTGGATTACATCATATTTTTTTTATATTTTAATTTTAAAATTAGTTTATATGTTGAGTCTAAAATTGTTAATTTTTTGTTTTATTTTTTATTTAAAATCTTTGTCAGCGAAGATTAATTTGTGTCCTGGAATACAGTGAAGCCACGAAACCACAAGAAAAAATAATATAACATATTTAAATGGTCAATTTGGAAGAGGAAATTTATGTCTCCAACTTCCTTACTTACGGTGTTTTAGAGATAAATGAGAACTTTGCTGGAACATTCGAATATCTATGGATCTCATATAGAGACCAAGTGTTAGTTTCAGGAAAGGGGCCTCATGATTTCTGAAAATTTCGACTTAAGTAAAATGAAACCCAAGAGAAGGCATACACACATGATGATTGCTGCATCTTTCCAGATGATCGCCGTCACATTAAGTTCTCCCAATCTCGTCGTCCATGCCATCTCAGATGACTCTGCACTCCCGCCGCAGATTTGCACATCTTGAAGCAGATGTGACATACAAATTGGGCAATTTTCACTAAGTTAACTTCCTCTGGAGGTTGAAGGGTATTCCTATGAACAAACCAGCAGTAGACTTGCAAACTTTGCTGCATATTAAACATATCGTTTGGTTCGGACTAATAGGTGCAAAGTTGACCTGAACAGGAGTTTTGTGCAACTTAAGGTGGTTGACGTAGCCAGCTTTTGACAAAAGCACTCGTTCACAAGTATCGCATTTCCAGCTCTGTGAGTTATGGTTAAGACCATCAATTAAAACTTCGCGAAGCTCTCACTTCAGATTGCTGTGGGCCTCCTTTCTTTTCTCTAGAGCATCACAATTTCCACGTACAAGCTTTCGCCACTTCGGCCTTTGCATAGTAACTTCTTACCATGTGTCGATGTCGATTTATAAGACTTTCAAATTTTTTTTGTAGAGTCCCTGAACCTCTTCCTAGGCTTGTGTTGAGGGCGTTTGCCATCTTCCAACTCCCCGTAAAAAAATGTTTTGCCAGCCTACAATCTTTCATTCGAACCAGGTGGCCCACCCAATGCATGTGAGATCTGATTACAAGGGTCTCAATACTAGAGCAACATACTCTCACAAGAACTTCAGTATCGGGTACTTCTGCTTGCCACGTGATGTTTAAGATATGTCTCAAACAATTTTGGTGAAATCGTTCAAGCCATTTAATGTGCCTTTGATGCAATGTCCATATCTCTGATGAATACAACAGTGTGGTTAGCACGCAGGTCTTGTAAAGGCAGATCCTAGTCCTGTCTGTGATGCCACGATCAGACCATACTCTATTCTCCAACCTTCCAAAAACTACAGATGCCTTCCGAATTCGTCTGCGGATTTCAGTGTCGAGGCAGCCATCCCTCGATAGAGAACTACCAACACAGACCATGATGTATTAAATATAACTAACCATTTTTACCCTATTATAACACACGTTCCAGGTCGGCGGAGAGAGAGTCAGAAAGATCCTGGTCTTTGTCGGCCTTTGAAGTGTTACCATAGATGGTAGTACTGTCTGCATATATGTTGACAAATGATTATAGAATATAATTTGAGAGATTGTTCATGAAGATCAAAAAGAGAATTAGGTCCAGGATGGATCCCTTAGGCATGCCAGCATTAATACTGAGTTTTAGATTTCAGACAATCAACACCTATCAGAGAGAAAAGATTTGATGGTTGAGAGGACATTTCAAGCTATTCCCTAGCTGGAAATCTTGGTCGTTCATTTCAGGTAAGTGGTGAAAGTCAGTTCCAGAAGTTTTTCAAATAAGGATGCTTCCTCCAGACGAGAGTCATTCATTTTAATTAGTGCCAAGTAGGGATTTGAGCGTTAGTGGTGAAAAACCAGAAATTTGGTTTTGGATGAAT
The DNA here is from genome assembly GCF_053919585.1 of Euprymna scolopes. Classification (NCBI taxonomy): domain Eukaryota; kingdom Metazoa; phylum Mollusca; class Cephalopoda; order Sepiida; family Sepiolidae; genus Euprymna; species Euprymna scolopes. The sequence goes on from NC_136496.1 coordinate 53,943,499, forward strand.
TAAAAATAACTAGCCATTTTGGTACTCTTGCATAATTTGACCCGAATTCTCGTGATTTCCCGTAAAGCCCGGATCGGGCGAGACCGGCAATCATCAGTGTCAGCCGAGCGTTGTTCAGATGTTGAAACGCTAATTCGACTTTAAAAAGTTTTTTTATGTTCTTAGTAATTTTTTATCTTATAATTAGTTATTTTTAATGATTTATTTAATTTGAATATTTTTTTTTGTACTTCAATTTCTGGGAGTTTGCTTAGCCAATGAAAAAGCGATATGTAAATGAAAGCAGACGACATTCGAATTGGAAGAAATCGACTGAACTCCAAAAAAGCTGACAAGCAACTATATTTTCAAACTCGCCAAACAGGAAAAATGACAAACAAGGAAATAAATCTGTGCATGCTAGAAAAACAAACGGAAACGCCGATGCAGATAATCTCATATTCTCAGGAAAAGAAATTGCTTTCCCAAAGAATGAGGTGCACCAATTGTAAACACAAATGTTTACTAAAAAAAAAAAGATCGTGCGCAAAGGATGGCTTCTCCTGGCGGTGTAACAATGGACAACGTAGGCAATGGGTATCAGTGCACACAGGATCGTTAACTTTCTGAGAGAAATTTGTCAGGAGTATTTCCTGGGGGATCCCCGGCAGATAGGAGGCCCAGGGTACACTGTAGAAATTGCTGAATCTCTATTCAACCGAAGAAAACATAACGTAGGGAGAATCCTTGAACCGCTCTGGGTCAAAACAGCGAAACAAACAAGAATGCGGGACCTGCCGGGAACTTCTGGGTACGTATTTATTTGAATTTATGTGGAGACAAAAATTTGGAAACGATTTTTTGTCTCCATCATAATTCACATTTCCGAAAGCTACCCGGTTGGGGGGAAGGGGCTTCCTTCCATTTCCTCTACCCCACCACCCCCCTCTTTGCTGTCGATGGCCGATCAACAGTCGACTGAACTAAAGATTCCTAAGGAAATATCCTCATCTCATAAAAGTTCTTCCATCGGCAATTAACAACCGTAAAAAAAAAATCACTATTTCTTGAAAAAAAAATCCATGTTCCTGTGTAATCCCCCCTACCTAAAAAAAAAACAAAAAAAAAACGTGACTGAACAAAAAGTCTTGAAAATAAAATAAAAAAAACAAGAAAAAAATACGATTAAAGAAAAACAAAAACATTGTATTGTACTTACACCTTACATTTATACGGGTAAACAACCTTTTCTTGAAGATAACAATATTTACTTGCGGTTGATATATATTTTGCAAAAAAAAAAAAATAAATAAATAAATAAATAACTACTAAAATAAATTAAATAAACATATGTGCTTTTTCAAGGTAGGTTTTTTGTTATTTTTTATAATTTGCATTTGTATTTTTTTTCCGGTTTGTTTTGCTTTTTTCCTTAGTCTGCGGCTGTTACGCCGCTCGGCTGACACCGATGATTGCCGGTCTCGCCCGATCCAGGTTTGATGGGAAATCACGAGAATTCGGGTCAAATTATGCAAGAGTACCGCCATTTTTATCCGATTGTACCAAACGCCTAAGGTTGAAAGAAAAGAGAATACAAAAGATCCTGGTCTTTGTCGTCCTTTGAACTGGTGTTATGGTAGAATCGTCCGCAGAGATATCGAATAATGAAGTTCCCTTATACCTCTTAAACAACTCGTGAATAAACCGTAACTAGTTTATATATGAATAAATAAGTTTATATATGAATAAATAAGATTATATATAAACAAATAAGTTTATATATGAATAAATAAGTTTATCTATGAATAAATAAGTTTATATATGAATAAATAAGTATATATATAAATAAATAAGGTTATATATGAATAAATAAGTTTATATATAAATAAATAAGTATATATATAAATAAACACGTTTATATATAAATAAATAAGTTTATATACGAATAAATAAGTTTATATATAAATAAATAAGTTAGATATGAATAAATAAGTTTATATATGAATAAATAAGTTTATATATAAATAAATAAGTTTATATATGAATAAATAAGTTTATATATGAATAAATAAGTTTATATATGAATAAATAAGTTTATATATGAATAAATAAGTTTATATATAAATAAATAAGTTTATATATGAATAAATAAGTTTATATATAAATAAATAAGTTTATATATGAATAAATAAGTTTATATATACATAAATAAGTTTATATATAAATATATAAGTTTATATATGAATAAATAAGTTTATATATAAATAAATAAGTTTATATATGAATAAATAAGTTTATATATAAATAAATAAGTTTATATATGAATAAATAAGTTTTTATATAAATAAAAAAGTTTATATATGAATAAATAAGTTTATATATAAATAAATAAGTTTATATATGAATAAATAAGTTTATATACAAATAAATAAGTTTATAAAAAAATAAATAAGTTTATATATGAATAAATACATTTATATATGAATAAACAAGTAGATATATAAACAAATAAGTTTATATATGAATAAATAAGTTTATCCATGAATAAATAAGTTTATATATAAATAAATAAGTATATATATAAATAAATAAGGTTATATACGAATAAATAAGTTTATATATAAATAAATAAGTATATATATATAAATAAATAAGTTTATATATAAATAAATAAATTTACATACGAATAAATAAGTTTATATATAAATAAATAAGTTTATATATGAATAAATAAGTTTATATATAAGTAAATAAGTTTATATATGAATAAACAAGTTTATATATGAATAAATACGTTTATTTATAAATAAATAAGTTTATATATGAATAAATAAGTTTTTATATACATAAATACGTTTATATATAAATAAATAAGTTTATATGCCAATAAATAATTTTATATGCGAATAAATAAGTTTATATATGAATAAATAAGTTTATATATAAATAAATAAGTTTATGTATAAATAAATAAGTCTATATATTAATAAATAAGTTTATATATGAATAAAAAAGTTTATATATACATAAATAAGTTTATATATGAATAAATAAGTTTATATATAAATAAATAAGTTTATATATGAATATATAAGTTTATATATAAATAAAAAAGTTTATATATGAATAAATAAGTTTATATATAAATAAATAATTTTATATATAAATAAATAAGTTTATAAATGAATAAATAAGTTTATATATAAATAAATAAGTGTATATACAAATAAACAAGTTTATATATGAATAAATAAGTTTATATATGAATAAATAAGTTTATATATGAATAAATAAGTGTATATATAAATAAACAAGTTTATATATGAATAAATAAGTTTATATATGAATAAAAAAGTTTATATATGAATAAATATGTTTATATACGAATAAATAAGTTTATATATGAATAAATAAGTTTATATATGAATAAATAAGTGTATATATAAATAAATAAGTTTATATATGCATAAATAAGTTTATATGCCAATAAATAATTTTATATGTGAATAAATAAGTTTATATATAAATAAATAAGTTTATATATAAATAAATAAGTTTATGTATAAATAAATAAGTTTATATATAAATAAATAAGTTTATACATGAATAAAAAGTTTTTATATAAATAAATAAGTTTATATATGAATAAACAAGTTTATATACAAATAAATAAGTTTATATATGAATAAATAAGTTTATATATAAATAAATAAGTTTATATATGAATAATGAAGTTTATATATAAATAAATAAGTTTATATATAAATAAATAAGTTTCTATATGAATAAATACATTTATATATGAATAAACAAGTATATATATAAACAAATAAGTTTATATATGAATAAATTAGTTTATCTATGAATAAATAAGTTTTTATATAAATAAATAAGTATATATATATAAATAAATAAGTTTATATACGAATAAATAAGTTTATATATGAATAAATAAGTATGTATATATATAAATAAATAAGTTTATATATAAATAAACAAGTTTAAATACGGATAAATAAGTTTATCTATGAATAAATAAGTTTATATATGAATAAATAAGTTTATATATAAGTAAATAAGTTTATATATGAATAAACAAGTGTATATATGAATAAATACGTTTATATATAAATAAATAAGTTTATATATGAATAAATAAGTTTATATGCCAATAAATTATTTTATATGCAAATAAATAAGTTTATATATGAATAAATAAGTTTATATATAAATAAATAAGTTTATGTATAAATAAATAAGTCTATATATGAATAAATAAGTTTATATATAAATAAATAAGTTTATATATGAATAAATAAGTTTATATATAAATAAATAAGTTTATACATTAATAAATAAGTTTATATATGAATAAATACGTTCATATATAAATAAATAAGTTTATATATAAATAAATAAGTTTATATAGGAATAAATAAGTTTATATATAAATAAATAAGTGTATACATGAATAAAAAGTTTTTATATAAATAAAAAAGTTTATATATGAATAAATAAGTTTATATACAAATAAATAAGTTTATATATAAATGAATAAGTTTATATATAAATAAATAAGTTTATATATGAATAATGAAGTTTATATATAAATAAATAAATTTATATATAAATAAATAAGTTTATATATGAATAAATACATTTATATATGAAAAAACAAGTATATATATAAACAAATAAGTTTATATATGAATAAATAAGTTTATCTATGAATAAATAAGTTTTTATATAAATAAATAAGTATATATATAAATAAGTAAGTTTATATACGAATAAATAAGTTTATATATAAATAAATAAGTATATATATATAAATAAATAAGTTTATATATACATAAATAAGTTTATATACGGATAAATAAGTTTATCTATGAATAAATAAGTTTATATATGAATAAATAAGTTTATATATAAGTAAAGAGGTTTATATATGAATAAACAAGTTTATATATGAATAAATACGTTTATATATAAATAAATAAGTTTATATATGAATAAATAAGTTTATATGCCAATAAATTATTTTATATGCAAATAAATAAGTTTATATATGAATAAAAAAGTTTATATATAAATAAATTAGTATATATATAAATAAATAAGGTTATATACGAATAAATAAGTTTATATATAAATAAATAAGTATATATATATAAATAAATAAGTTTATATATAAATAAATAAGTTTACATACGAATAAATAAGTTTATATATAAATAAATAAGTTAATATATGAATAAATAAGTTTATATATAAGTAAATAAGTTTATATATGAATAAACAAGTTTATATATGAATAAATACGTTTATATATAAATAAATAAGTTTATATATGAATAAATAAGTTTTTATATACATAAATACGTTTATATATAAATAAATAAGTTTATATGCCAATAAATAATTTTATATGCGAATAAATAAGTTTATATATGAATAAATAAGTTTATATATAAATAAATAAGTTTCTGTATAAATAAATAAGTCTATATATTAATAAATAAGTTTATATATGAATAAAAAAGTTTATATATACATAAATAAGTTTATATATGAATAAATAAGTTTATATATAAATAAATAAGTTTATATATGAATAAAAAAGTTTATATATAAATAAAAAAGTTTATATATGAATAAATAAGTTTATATACAAATAAATAATTTTATATATAAATAAATAAGTTTATATATGAATAAATAAGTTTATATATGAATAAATAAGTGTATATACAAATAAACAAGTTTATATATAATTAAATAAGTTTATATATGAATAAATAAGTTTATATATGAATAAATAAGTTTATATATGAATAAATAAGTGTATATATAAATAAACAAGTTTATATATTAATAAATAAGTTTATATACGAATAAATAAGTTTATATGCCAATAAATAATTTTATATGTGAATAAATAAGTTTATATATAAATAAATAAGTTTATATATAAATAAATAAGTTTATGTATAAATAAATAAGTTTATATATAAATAAATAAGTTTATACATGAATAAAAAGTTTTTATATAAATAAATAAGTTTATATATGAATAAATAAGTTTGTATACAAATAAATAAGTTTATATATGAATAAATAAGTTTATATACAAATAAATAAGTTTATATATGAATAAATAAGTTTATATATAAATAAATAAGTTTATATATGAATAACGAAGTTTATATATAAATAAATAAGTTTATATATAAATAAATAAGTTTATATATGAATAAATACATTTATATATGAATAAACAAGTATATATAAAAAAAAATAAGTTTATATATGAATAAATAAGTTTATCTATGAATAAATAAGTTTTTATATAAATAAATAAGTATATATATAAATAAATAAGTTTATATACGAATAAATAAGTTTATATATGAATAAATAAGTATGTATATATATATAAATAAATAAGTTTATATATAAATAAATAAGTTTATATACGGATAAATAAGTTTATCTATGAATAAATAAGTTTATATATGAATAAATAAGTTTATATATAAGTAAATAAGTTTATATATGAATAAACATGTGTATATATGAATAAATACGTTTATATATAAATAAATAAGTTTATATATGAATAAATAAGTTTATATGCCAATAAATACTTTTATATGCAAATAAATAAGTTTATATATGAATAAATAAGTTTATATATAAATAAATAAGTTTATGTATAAATAAATAATCTATATATGAATAAATACGTTTATGTATGAATAAATAAGTTTATATATAAATAAATAAGTTTATATATGAATAAATAAGTTTATATATAAATAAATAAGTTTATATATGAATAAATAAGTTTATATATAAATAAATAAGTTTATATATGAATAAATAAGTTTATATATAAATAAATAATTTTATACATGAATAAATAAGTTTATATATGAATAAATACGTTCATATATAAATAAATAAGTTTATATATAAATAAATAAGTTTATATATGAATAAATAAGTTTATATATAAATAAATAAGTTTATACATGAATAAAAAGTTTTTATATAAATAAATAAGTTTATATATGAATAAATAAGTTTATATACAAATAAAAAAGTTTATATATAAATGAATAAGGTTATATATAAATAAATAAGTTTATATATGAATAATGAAGTTTATATATAAATAAATAAGTTTATATATAAATAAATAAGTTTATATATGAATAAATACATTTATATATGAATAAACAAGTATATATATAAACAAATAAGTTTATATATGAATAAATAAGTTTATCTATGAATAAACAAGTTTTTATATAAATAAATAAGTATATATATAAATAAATAAGTTTATATACGAATAAATAAGTTTATATATAAATAAATAAGTATATATATATATAAATAAAAAAGTTTATATATAAATAAATAAGTTTATATACGGATAAATAAGTTTATCTATGAATAAATAAGTTTATATATGAATAAATAAGTTTATATATAAGTAAAGAGGTTTATATATGAATAAACAAGTTTATATATGAATAAATACGTTTATATATAAATAAATAAGTTTATATATGAATAAATAAGTTTATATGCCAATAAATTATTTTATATGCAAATAAATAAGTTTATATATGAATAAATTAGTTTATATATAAATAAATAAGTTTATGTATAAATAAATAAGTCTATATATGAATAAATAAGTTTATGTATGAATAAATAAGTTTATATATAAATAAATAAGTTTATGTATAAATAAATAAGTTTATATATGAATAAATACGTTTATATATGAATAAACAAGTTTATATATAAATAAATAATTTTATATATAAATAAATAATTTTATATATAAATAAATAAGTTTATATATGAATACATAAGTTTATATATGAGTAAATAAGTGTATATATACATAAAAATGTTTATATATTAATAAATAAGTTTATATATAAATAAATAAGTTTATATACGAATAAATAAGTTTATATATGAATAAATAAATGTATATATAAATAAACAAGTTTATATATGAATAAATAAGTTTATATATGAATAAATAAGTTTATATATGAATAAAAAAGTTTATATACGAATAAATAAGTTTATATATGAATTAATAAGTTTATATATGAATAAATAAGTGTATATATAAATAAATACGTTTATATATGAATAAATAATTTTATACATGAATAAATAAGTATATACGAATAAATAAGTCTATATACGAATAAATAAGTTCATATATGAATAAACAACTGTATATATAAATAAGTTTTTATAGTAATAAACAAGTTTATATATAAATAAATAAGTTTATATATGAATAAACAAGTGTATAAATAAATAAATAAGTTTATATATGAATAAATACGTTTATGTATGAATAAACAAGTTTATATATGAAAAAATAAGTTTATATATGAATAAATAAGTTTATATACAGAATAAATAAGTTTATATATGAATAAAAAAGTTTATATATAAATAAATAAGTTTATATACGATTAAATAAGTTTATTTATTCATAAACAAGTGTATATATGAATAAATACGTTTATATATGAATAAATAAGTTTATATATGAATAAATAAGTTTATAAATGAATAAATAAGTTTATATACGAATAAACAAGTTTATATATGAATAAATAAATTTATATATAAATAAATAAGTTTATGTATACATAAATAAGTTTATATATGAATAAATAAGTTTATATATGAATAAATAAGTTTATATATAAATAAATAAGTTTATATATGAGTAAATAAGTTTATATATGAATAAATAAGTTTATATTAGAATAAATAAGTGTATATATGAATAAATAAGTTTATATATAAATAAATAAGTTTATACATAAGAAATAAGTTTATATATAAATAAAAAAATTTATATATAAATAAATAAGTTTATATATGAATAAATAAGTGTATATATGAATAAATAAGTCTACATATGAATAAAAATGTGTATATCTGAGTAAATATGTTTATATATAAATAAATAAATAAATATATAATAAAATAAGGTTATATATGAATAAAGAAGTTTATATATGATTAAATAAGTTTATATATGAATAAATAAGCTTAGTGTCGATTTAAATGCAACTGTTGTCAACTATTAATAAGTGAAAGTAAATTAGATATAAATTGCATTTAAAATAAATAATATTTCCAAGTAGAACAATTAAAAGGATTCTCTTACAACAAACAATTAATAAAATCTAGCTAATTATTAAAATAGATTGTGTTAAAGTAATATTTAAATTCCGTATTCATTGAATATAGATTTCTTTTGAATAAATAGTATATATATATGAATAAATAGTATATATATATATATATATATATATATATATATGACTAAATAGTATATATATTAATAAATAGTATATATATATGAATAAATAGTATATATATGAATATATAGTATATATATATGAATAAAGAGTATATATATATGAATAAATAGTATATATATATGAATAAATAGTATATATATATATATGAATAAATCGTATATATATATATATATGAATAAATAGTATATATATATGAATAAATAGTATATATATATATGAATAAATAGTATATATATATGAATAAATAGTATATATATATGATTAAATAGTATATATATATGAATAAATAGTATATATATGAATAAATAGTATATATATATGAATAAATAGTATATATATGAATAAATAGTATATATATATAAATAAATAGTATATATATATGAATAAATAGTAAATATATATATGAATAAATAGTATATATATATGAATAAATAGTATATATATATGAATAAATAGTATATATATGAATAAATAGTCTATATATATATGAATATATAGTATATATATATGAAAAAAAAGTATATATATATATGAATAAATAGTATATATATGAATAAAGAGTATATAAATATTTGTATAAATAGTATATATATACGAATAAATATTATATATATGAATGAATAGTATATATATATGAATAAATAGTATATATATATGAATAAATAGTATAGATATATATGAATAAATATTATATATATGAATAAATAGTATATATATATGAATAAATAGTATATATATATGAATTAATAGTATATATATATGAATAAATAGTATATATATATGAATAAATAGTATATATATATATGAATAAATCGTATATATATATGAATAAATAGTATATATATATATTCGAATAAATAGTATATATATATGAATAAATAGTATATATATATATGAATAAATAGTATATATATGAATAAATAGTATATATATATATATGAATAAATAGTATATATATATGAATAAATAGTATATATATATGAATAATAGTATATATATATATATGAATGAATAGTATATATATATGAATAAATAGTATATATATATATATGAATAAATAGTATATATATATATGAATAAATAGTATATATATATGAATAAATAGTATATATATATATATGAATAAATAGTATATATATATGAATAAATAGTATATATATATATGAAATAATAGTATATATATATATGAATAAATAGTATATATATGAATAAATAGTATATATATATGAATAAATAGTATATATATATGAATAAATAATATATATATATTTGAATAAATAGTATATATATGAATAAAAAGTATATATATATATGAATAAATAGTATATATATATATGAATAAATAGTATATATATATATATGAATAAATAGTATATATATATATGAATAAATAGTATATATATATATGAATAAATAGTATATATATATATGAATAAATAGTATATATATATATGAATAAATAGTATATATATGAATAAATAGTATATATATATATGAATAAATAGTATATATATATATATATTTGAATAAATAGTATATATATATATGAATAAATAGTATATATATATATATGAATAAATAGTATATATATGAATAAATAGTATATATATATATTAATAAATAGTATATATATGAATAAATAGTATATATATATATAAATAAATAGTATATACATATATGAATAAATAGTATATATATATGAATAAATATTATATATATATGAATAAATAGTATATATATATATATGAATAAATAGTATATATATATGAATAAATAGTATATATATATGAATAAATAGTATATGTATGAATAAATAGTATATATATATGAATAAATAGTATATATATATATGAATAAATAGTATATATATATGAATAAATAGTATATATATATGAATAAATAGTATATATATATATATATGAATAAATAGTATATATATATGAATAAATAGTATATATATATGAATAATAGTATATATATGAATAAATAGTATATATATATATGAATAAATAGTATATATATATGAATAAATAGTATATATATATATATAAATAGTATACATATGAATAAATAGTATATATATGAATACATAGTATATATATATGAATAAATAGTATATATATATGAATAAATAGTATATATATATATGAATAAATAGCATATATATATGAATAAATAGTATATATAGGAATAAATAGTATATATATGAATAAATAGTATATATATATATATGAATAAACAGTATATATATATGAATAAATAATATATATATATATGAATAAATAGTATATATATATGAATAAATAGCATATATATACATGAAAAAATAGTATCTATATATATGAATAAATAGTATATATATATGAATAAATAGTATATATATATGAATAAATATAATATATACATGAATAAATAGTATATATATATATGAATAAATAGTATATATATATGAATAAATAGTACATATATATATATGAATAAATAGTATATATATACATATGAATAAATAGTATATATATTAATAAATAGTATATATATATGAATAAATAGTATATATATATGAATAAATAGTATATATATATGAATAAATAGTATATATATATATGAGTAAATAGTATATATATGAATAAATAGTATATATGTATGAATTAATAGTATATATATATGAATAAATAGTATATATATATGAATAAATAGTATATATATATGAATAAATAGTATATATATATGAATAAATAATATATATATATATATATATATATATGAATAAATAGTATTGATATATATGAATAAATAGTATATACATATATGAATAAATAGTATATATTTATATATGAATAAATAGTATATGTATATATGAATAAATAGTATATATATATGAATAAATAGTATATATATATGAATAAATAGTATATATATATGAATAAATAGTATATATGTATGAATAAATAGTATATATATATATGAATAAATAGTATATATATATATGAATAAATAGTATATATATATGAATAAATAGTATATATATGAATAAATAGCATATATATATGAATAAATAGTATATATATATGAATAAATACTATATATATATGAATAAAAAGTATATATATGAATAAATATTTTATATATATGCATAAATATTATATATATGTGAATAAATAGTATATATATATGAATAAATAGTATATATATATAAATAAATAGTATATATATAAATAAATAGTATATATATATATGAATAAATAGTGTATATATATGAATAAATAGTATATATATATGAATAAATAGTATATATATATGAATAAATAGTATATATATGAATAAATAGTATATATATGAATAAATAGTATATATATATGAGGAAATAGTATATATATATATATATGAATAAATAGTATATATATATGAATTAATAGTATATATATATGAATAAATAGTATATATATATGAATAAATAGTATATATATATATGAATAAATAGTATGTATATATATGTATAAATAGTATATATATGAATAAATAGTATATATATATGAATAAAAAGTATATATATATATATATATGAATAAAAAGTATATATATGAATAAATAGTATATATATGAATAAATAGTATATATATGAATAAATAGTATATATATGAATAAATAGTATATATATATGAATAAATAGTATATATATATATGAATAAATAGTATATATATATGAATAAATAGTATATATATATGAATAAATAGTATATATATATATGAATAAATAGTATATATATATGAATAAATAGTATATATATATGAATAAATAGTATATATATATATGAATAAATAGTATATATATGAATAAATAGTATATATATATGAATAAATAGTATATATATATGAATAAATAGTATATATATATGAATGAATAGTATATATATATGAATAAATAGTATATATATATGAATAAATAGTATATATTTATATGAATAAATAGTATATATATATATGAATAAATAGTATATATATATGAATAAATAGTATATATATATGAATAAATAGTATATATATGAATAAATAGTACATATATATATCAATAAATATATATATATATTTGAATAAATAGTATATATATATGAATACATAGTATATATATGAATAAATATTATATATATATGAATAAATAGTATATATATATAAATAAATAGTATATATATGAATAAATAGTATATATATATATATGAATAAATAGTATATATATGAATAAATAGTATATATATATGAATAAATAGTATATATATATGAATAAATAATATATATATATGAATAAGTAGTATATATATATATTTGAATAAATAGTATATATATATGAATAAATAGTATATATATATTTGAATAAATAGTATATACATATGAATAAATAGTATATATATATGAATAAATAGTATATATATATGAATAAATAGTATATATAGATGAATAAATAGTATATATATATATGAATAAATAGTATATGTATGGATATGATTAAATAGTATATATATATATATTAATAAATATTATATATATATGAATAAATAGTATATATATATGAATAAATAGTATATATATAAATAAATAGTATATATATATGAATAAATAGTATACATATATGAATAAATAGTATATATATATTTGAATTAATAGTATATATATATATGAATAAATAGTATATATATAGTAATAAATAGTATATATATATGAATAAATAGTATATATATGAATAAAAAGTATATATATATATGAATAAATAGTATATATATATATGAAAAAATATTATATATATATATATGAATAAATAGTATATATATATGAATTAATAGTATATATATATGATTAAATCGTATATATATATGAATAAATAGTATATATATATATTTGAATAAATAATATATATACATATGAATAAATAGTATATATATATGAATAAATAGTATATATATGAATTAATAGTATATATATATATGAATAAATAGTATATATATATATATAATTAAATAGTATATATATGAATAAATAGTATATATATATGAATAAATAGTATATATATATGAATAAATAGTATATATATATTTGAATAAATAGTATATATATATGAATAAATAGTATATATATATGAATAAATAGTATATATATATGAATAAATAGTATATATATTTGAATAAATAGTATATATATATGAATAAATAGTATATATATATATATGAATAAATAGTATATATATATGAATAAATAGTATATATATATGAATAAATAGTATATATATATGAATAAATAGTATATATATATGAATAAATATTATATATATATGAATAAATAGTATATATATAGTAATAAATAGTATATATATATGAATAAATAGTATATATATATGAATAAATAGTATATATATATGAATAAATAGTATATATATATGAATAAATAGTATATATATATGAATAAATAGTATATATATATGAATAAATAGTATATGTATATATATGAATAAATAGTATATATATATTTGAATAAATAGTATATATATGAATAAATAGTATATATATATGAATAAATAGTATATATATATATGAATAAATAGTATGTATATATGAATAAATAGTATATATATATGAATAAATAGTATATATATATGAATAAATAGTATATATATATGAATAAATAGTATATATTTATATATATTAATAAATAGTATATATATATGAATAAATAGTATATATATATGAATAATAGTGTATATATGAATAAATAGTATATATATATATTAATAAATAGTATATATATATGAATAAATAGTATATATATATATGAATAAATAGTATACATATGAATAAATAGTATATATATGAATACATAGTATATATATATGAATAAATAGTATATATATATGAATAAATAGTATATATATATATGAATAAATAGTATATATATATGAATAAATAGTATATATATATGAATAAATAGTATATATATGAATAAATAGTATATATATATATATGAATAAACAGTATATATATATGAATAAATAATATATATATATGAATAAATAGTATATATATGAATAAATAGCATATATATACATGAATAAATAGTATCTATATATATAAATAAATAGTATATATATATGAATAAATAGTATATATATATGAATAAATATAATATATACATGAATAAATAGTATATATATATGAATAAATAGTATATATATATGAATAAATAGTACATATATATATATGAATAAATAGTATATATATACATATGAATAAATAGTATATATATTAATAAATAGTATATATATATGAATAAATAGTATATATATATGAATAAATAGTATATATATATATGAATAAATAGTATATATATATATGAATAAATAGTATATATATGAATAAATAGTATATATGTATGAATTAGTAGTATATATATATGAATAAATAGTATATATATATGAATAAATAGTATATATATATGAATAAATAGTATATATATATGAATAAATAATATATATATATATATGAATAAATAGTATTGATATATATGAATAAATAGTATATACATATATGAATAAATAGTATATATTTATATATGAATAAATAGTATATGTATATATGAATAAATAGTATATATATATGAATAAATAGTATATATATATATGAATAAATAGTATATATATATGAATAAATAGTATATATGTATGAATAAATAGTATATATATTTATGAATAAATAGTATATATATATATGAATAAATAGTATATATATATGAATAAATAGTATATATATATATATATTAATAAATAGCATATATATATGAATAAATAGTATATATATATGAATAAATACTATATATATATATATGAATAAAAAGTATATATATATATATGAATTAATATTTTATATATATGAATAAATATTATATATATGTGAATAAATAGTATATATATATGAATAAATAGTATATATATATAAATAAATAGTATATATATATGAATAAATAGTATATATATATGAATAAATAGTGTATATATAGGAATAAATAGTATATATATATGAATAAATAGTATATATATATATGAATAAATAGTATATATATGAATAAATAGTATATATATGAATAAATAGTATATATATATGAAGAAATAGTATATATATATATATGAATAAATAGTATATATATATGAATTAATAGTATATATATATATGAATAAATAGTATATATATATATGAATAAATAGTATATATATATGAATAAATAGTATGTATATATATGAATAAATAGTATATATATATGAATAAATAGTATATATATATGAATAAATAGTATATATATATGAATAAATAGTATATATATGAATAAATAGTATATATATGAATAAATAGTATATATATGAATAAATAGTATATATATTAATAAATAGTATATATATATGAATAAATAGTATATATATATGAATAAATAGTATATATATATGAATAAATAGTATATATATATGAATAAATAGTATATATATATATGAATAAATAGTATATATATATGAATAAATAGTATATATATATGAATAAATAGTATATATATATAGGAATAAATAGTATATATATATGAATAGTATATATATATGAATAAATAGTATATATATATGAATAAATAGTATATATATATGAATAAATAGTATATATATATGAATAAATAGTATATATATATATGAATAAATAGTATATATATATAAATAAATAGTATATATTTATATGAATAAATAGTATATATATATGAATAAATAGTATATATATATGAATAAATAGTATATATATATGAATAAATAGTATATACATATGAATAAATAGTATATATATATGAATAAATAGTATATATATATATGAATAAATAGTATATATAGATGAATAAATAGTATATATATATATGAATAAATAGTATATGTATGGATATGATTAAATAGTATATATATATATTAATAAATATTATATATATATATGAATAAATAGTATATATATATGAATAAATAGTATATATATTAATAAATAGTATATATATATGAATAAATAGTATACATATATGAATAAATAGTATATATATATATATTTGAATAAATAGTATATATATATATGAATAAATAGTATATATATAGTAATAAATAGTATATATATATGAATAAATAGTATATATATGAATAAATAGTATATATATATGAATAAATAGTATATATATATATGAATAAATATTATATATATATATATATATGAATAAATAGTATATATATATGAATAAATAGTATATATATATGAATAAATCGTATATATATGAATAAATAGTATATATATATATTTGAATAAATAATATATATATATGAATAAATAGTATATATATATGAATAAATAGTATATATATGAATAAATAGTATATATATATATTAATAAATAGTATATATATATATGAATAAATAGTATATATATATGAATAAATAGTATATATATTTGAATAAATAGTATATATATATGAATAAATAGTATATATATATATGAATAAATAGTATATATATATATGAATAAATAGTATATATATATGAATAAATAGTATATATATATGAATAAATAGTATATATATATGAATAAATAGTATATATATATGAATAAATAGTATATATATATGAATAAATTGTATATATATAGTAATAAATAGTATATATATATGAATAAATAGTATATATATATGAATAAATAGTATATATATATGAATAAATAGTATATATATATGAATAAATAGTATATATATATGAATAAATAGTATATATATATGAATAAATAGTATATGTATATATATGAATAAATAGTATATATATATTTGAATAAATGGTATATATATGAATAAATAGTATATATATATGAATAAATAGTATATATATATATATGAATAAATAGTATATATATATGAATAAATAGTATATATATATGAATAAATAGTATATATATATGAATAAATAGTATATATATATGAATAAATAGTATGTATATATATATATTTGAATAAATAGTATATATATATATGAATAAATAGTATATATATATATGAATAAATATTATATATATATATATATATATATATATATATATATATATATGAATAAATAGTATATATATATATATATATGTGTGTGTGAATCATACTGGAATAAAAGTGTATATAAGTCCGTTTTCATAATTTGTAAAATAGTGTACTTTTTTATTAATTAAATTGTGAACAAACAAACAAACGGCCAGGAATATGACTGTATTTAATACATAAGTTAAGCAAGCAAGCAAGGACGCTCGAATGGTCCACAGAGTTTTATAATAATTAAGATTTCTCTTTTCTTCTACTTCTTGGCTCTTTTATTTCCTTCTCTTTTCGTTAAAAATGGACGAGAATGCAACGCATTCCTCAGACTATCGGTAATAAATCGACTTCTCCCCGACGTAGGAGTTAATGTCCGGGAATGTGCAACTTCTAGAATCAAACTGAACCATACTTCATTCTGACAAAAGTCCCTTTCAATTAAAGCAGAGCAGTGCTCTAATGATTTTGTTTTTAATTGAAAAAAGAAAAAACGATTAATGAGTTACGGTTTGTTTGCGATTCTTATTATGAATGTATGTTTTGTGTTGCTCTTCTTTTTTGAAAGACTTCTTTCATTGGCGAACATTTTTATTTCATATTTGACGTCTCTGTGCATTGTTAATGCTTTATATAGTTAGATTGGAACAGTGTGATCACCGGTTAAGCAACGTTGGATCTGTCTAGTACTTAGATGGGTGACGGTTTGAGAATAGTAAATGTAGCTTTGAAAATAAAAGTACCTTTTAAGGTAATTTTACTATAAATTAATTTTGATACGAAATAACACCATTTCTTTCTTGCTTATCCGAGCATTTCCCTTATTTTGAGTGCATCTATATACCTTGAAGGAAATGCTGGAATAAGGAAGAAAGAATTGGTATTTAGTAAGAACTGTTCTTAAGAAATACCGAATCAGAAGAAGTGCGGTTTGTAATTACGTGAACTTTGCTTCACTATGAAAATATCACAGGTGTTATTTGAGAAGGTATTTATTGTCCCTCAAGATAGAAAAGGGATGACAACAATTAAACAATAGATCCGATATAATTTAAACTCGATTGAAAGCGATTCATGGGACATCGAAGTATCCTCTTATTACATTGAGCCTGAGTATTATCTTAAACTACATCCGGTGTGTGTGCAGTCACCTAATTAACGTCATTATTCCAATTTCACTAATATTATAGTAAACAAGAAAAACTAAGTATTGTACTTAATAAAATATTTTCAAGACATTTTATGGAAAATTGAAGATGATTTCTAACCTTTCCCCTTTTCAAATTAGGTTTGGG
Organism: Euprymna scolopes; assembly: GCF_053919585.1. Classification (NCBI taxonomy): domain Eukaryota; kingdom Metazoa; phylum Mollusca; class Cephalopoda; order Sepiida; family Sepiolidae; genus Euprymna; species Euprymna scolopes. The sequence continues at coordinate 53,963,267 of NC_136496.1, forward strand.
ACATGAGTGAAAAACAGATCAATACATAAATAAATGAAATAAAAACGAATGATTTTTTTGCTTAACAGAATTGTTTGGAAAAATGAGGATATACCTTCTAGTGACTAAAACCAACGTCCACCACAGAAGACATTGCGACTCGATCTCTGCTATATCGATACTTTCGTGCTCGACTCGTTCTTCCTGTTAACAAACACTTGTCTAGCTACAACAACCGTCAAATATTTTCCCCACTCTCTGTATCTGTGCCTGAATAAAAATTCCATGAGCAGAGGTTCTTTCTTAGCTTCCCTGCTGACTATAACCTGGTCGGTTTCAAGTCCAAGGTAAATAAATTCTTGTTGGGCTGTTTTCTTAAATAATTAAACTTTACCAGTTCAACCATTACTGATCATTATTACGCTGTCTCACAATCTACCTAACACTTATTAACCCTTATCTTAGAGTTGCATCCTGGCCTTTATAAGTAGTAGTAGTAGTAGTAGTAGTAGTAGTAGTAGTAGTAGTAGTAGTAACTGTTGGAGTTCCATTTAGTACACAATATATCATTTACAAACAATCTTTAAAAATGTATTTATTAAATATATTGTGCTTCATCAGTCGTCAATATGTAATCATCGTCCAGTATTGTGTACGATTTGGTTGACGGTCGAAAGAAGGGAAAACACTGTGCTACTAACAATGAAAAAGTCTTATTCTTTAAACGAACATCTCTTAACACAATCCATAATTGTTATTTTATATAGTAAAGGATTCTAGTAAGTAATCAATTTCGTTTGAAATACAAAAAAAAACTTTGGAGTTCTAATGAAATTTTCATCTAATGAAATTTTCATCTATGTCCAAATCTCTCTTGTTTAAACAAAAAGTCACCAACGGACTGACTAGCTTTTCCGAGTGACCAACTACATTATTCTTCATTTAAGATTTGGGGTTTTCTCTTTGCTCGCGACAAAATAGTAGTATCTGTTCTTATAGTCCACTATATCTGTTCAGGAGGGATCCTTTCAAACTGAGGCACTTTTTATTTTTGTCCCAATTCAGAGTGCTTTTTTAGGGAACTGAACTTTTCTTGGGGAAGGCAAGTAAATAAGCAGCTATATCTCCTCCTATCAAATATCAAAGAAAGATCTAGGTTGTATCTTGTACATGTTAAAGATGTGCGACCACTTGAACTGGATATTACTTCTTCTATAATAAGCCAAGCACTAAACTCTGCATATGTCCATCATCTCAAACGCATTCGTTTTGCAATATAAAGAAATTGAATTATTTATATAAAAAAAATGGATTAAATATTTAATAAGCAACCAGAATTGATATACCCTAAAACAAACGAACGATATCTACGGCAAACACGACAAGAGAATTACGAGTTTTTATTTATACATTGTTTTTTATTTATACATTGTTTTTTTATACACTGTTTTTTATTTATACATTGTTTTTTATTTATACATTGTTTTTTATTTATACGTTGTTTTTTATTTATACATTGTTTTTTTATACATTGTTTTTTATTTATACATTGTTTTTTATTTATACATTGTTTTTTATACATTGTTTTTTATTTATACATTGTTTTTTTATTTATACATTGTTTTTTATACATTGTTTTTTTATACATTGTTTTTTATTTATACATTGTTTTTTATACATTGTTTTTTCATACATTGTTTTTTATTCATTGTTTTTTATTTATACATTGTTTTTTATTTATACATTGTTTTTTATTTATACATTGTTTTTTATTTATACATTGTTTTTATACATTGTTTTTTATTTATACATTGTTTTTTATTTATACATTGTTTTTTTTATACATTGTTTTTTATTTATACATTGTTTTTTATTTATACATTGTTTTTTATTTATACATTGTTTTTATTTATACATGTTTTTTATTTATACATTGTTTTTTATACATTGTTTTTTATTTATACATTGTTTTTATTTATACATTGTTTTTTATTTATACATTGTTTTTGTTTATACATTGTTTTTTATTTATACATTGTTTTTTATACATTGTTTTTTTATACATTGTTTTTATTTATACATTTTTTTTTATTTATACATTGTTTTTTATTTATACATTGTTTTTTATTTATACATTGTTTTTTTATACATTGTTTTTTATACATTGTTTTTATTTATACATTGTTTTTATTTATACATTGTTTTTTATTTATACATTGTTTTTTATTTATACATTGTTTTTATTTATACATTGTTTTTTATTTATACATTGTTTTTTTTATACATTGTTTTTTATTTATACATTGTTTTTTATTTATACATTGTTTTTTATTTATACATTGTTTTTTATACATTGTTTTTTATTTATACATTGTTAGCTTCCGACGACAGAAGGAATGAGGACATGTCGCAATTTTCTTATACAATCTGAATCGCATATTTCTGAAGACATCAAGGAGTGACACAAATCAATTGAATGACGTCAAACGTCAATAATAGAAGAGATCTATAAATGTCTACAACATTGATTTTGCTCGTCGATATTAATCGAAACGGATTTTTTTTCTCTGTTCGTCTGTTATGTAACCCTACCTTAACCCACCAATTGTTATCTACAGCCACGACAGTTACAAATTAAATGCGATCACTCTTTATGGCTGAAAATCCATCTGTACAAAGCCGCCTATTTTTGCGTATTTCTGTTGTCATTACGCCTGTTATATTAGCTATCTTTTCCTTAATCAGTTCTACCTTGGAAAACAATTTTTACTAACCCTGTTCATCAGCCAACTCCAATCTTTTTGCGACATGTCCTCATTCCTTCTGTCGTCGGAAGCGAACAATGTATAAATAAAAAACAACTCGTAATTCTCTTGTCGTGTTTGCCGTAGATATCGTTCATTTGTTTTACGGTATATCAATTCTGGTTGCTTATTAAATATTTAATCCATTTTTTTTATTTAATCCAATTTTTAATATCGATACACTTTCTCTCGCTACATAATACAATATTCTTTGATTTTTCTCTTCATGTTTTAATTTTTTTTAAATCATTCTCACATCGCATCGCATTCTGATACCGCTCCGAAAACACACTGAGCGCCTTTCTCACTATTAGTAATACTGCGCTTTTCTGTCCAGTCTGAAGTAACCCTATCCCTTTTAAATATAGTTTTATACCTCTCCATCACGTTGATTTCTCTTACTAAGGAAGCCAACAGGCGAACATATTCATTATGGTGGTAATATCTTTTGATTACTCGGTCCTCAATTCGCACTAACAACACCATATCTTCACTCAATCATTCAACTAACATCCCATATGCTTGTAAATCTATCACTAGCGTGATTAACCACTTTGAAACCGTTATTATAACTTTGCTGTTATTTTACCTATTTTTCCATGGTTATACGTGTCTTAATACAGTGCTTATAAAAAATTTAACTGTGAAAATATTTCACTTTTGCTTGGTGAGCTTTTATTTTACAATAGCATCATATTTCCTTAGCACAACATTATAAATGACTTTGTGCAGTTAGGTCAAATAACGTTCAAATTCTGTGAGGCTCTTCTCTGTATCTATTTTTCTATCTCCTAGAAATATCCGAAACGACGGCTCTCTCCACACCCACCAACACCACACACAATCCCCTTCGAGAATATTACCCAAACACTTATTTATATTTTACCTCTCTTTCCTACTCTTAATCGCCACGGAACCTCTGCTTTTATTGGCACATCTCTTGCCCCCCCCTCTCTCTCTCTCTCTCTCTCTCTCTCTCTCTCTCTCTCTCTCTCTCTTTCTTCCTCTCTCTTTCTATCCCTCTCTTTGCGATTACCATATTTACCTCAACAACCTCTCTCTACGTTACCTCCCCTTTTCCTTCTAATAATCATATGTTATCTTATTGTTTTACTTTCTAAATCACTCTATCCTAATCCACTCATTTACCCTTCCATATGGGGTATTGGTCTTTATTCCCTTTCCTAAATTGATAATCTTTTTCTCTCTTTTCTCCTTACCTTTTTTTTTTTTTTTTTTTTTTTTTTTTGCTGAAATAACTTTGCCATTATCAGAGAAAGGTTAGTTTAACTGCGAGAATTTATCTTTTAAAAACCGTCAATCATGTCTCGAGTTGATCTTTTGTTTTACCAGCCGGAGGTTTTCAGCTTAATGTTTTCTTACAAGTGATAAATTAGATAAATGAGAATTTACCAGCGGGGTTATTCGACTTCATCCGGATTGCATAATATCGCCACAGTTAGTTCTCTAGTTCTTTTTTTTTGTTTTGTTTTGTTTTTTGTTTTTTCAAAATTAGTTCATTACTTTTTTCACGAATATTCATGGTTATATGGCAATAAATAGCGAAATTGTTCGTGAAACTTTGATTATTTCTCAAAGAGACTAAAAAGTAGCATATTGTTAAATTGTACCTTTTAATAAGTAAATTACAATGACACTCATTCATTTTCCCGCTAAATTGTAATTACTGATGGTTTACATAATTTAAGAAGCAGTGATCACGGATCGGGTAGAATTCATACTTGTTATATATTTAGATTTCCATTTAAATATATTTTGTAACAAGGATTACATAGTCACGATTAAATATATATATATATATATATATATATATATATATATATATATATATATATATAATTTTATACTGACAAAACTCGTTGAAAATTTCACATTAAAAGACATAACTTTCAATAAATATTCCAATAATAACAATGAGTTTTCATTCGAAAAGTTTAAATATTGGACAAATACGAAGTTCTATCTTTACGTATGCTTAATACAGATTTTATTCGTTGTATCATATTACGCCAGGATTGTCTCTCAGTTAATCACTTAAAATCTTCAAAATTACTTGACATGAAATATGCTGTGAAACAATATTGAGACGTCGAGTATACGATATGTGATATGGCAAATGTTTATTCAACTATTACTAATAATTCTAGCAGCAATGCTACTACTAAAACATATAGAAGCTCTAACACTATCGTTGAGCAGAATTACAAAAAGAGAGGAGGAGAATACAAAGAAGAAGAAGAAGAAGAAGAAGAAGAAGAAGAAGAAGAAGAAGAAGAGATGTAACTATGTGATTAATTTACTAACGCATATCAATCTAAGTATCGCATATTTGGGTAAACTAGTTCTCAATTCATTTCTTATTTATTCACAAAAAACAATATAACACGATCAAGACCGTAGTCTTCAGAGGTACATAAGTGTAGTTGTAGGTGGTTCCGATTCAAACGTCCACGGAATCCCAATAGCATGATCTCGGTCAATTCTACGATGACTGGGTTGGTGTGAGATTTCTGTATTTCTTGCTCAACAGCGATTCGCAGCTAAAGAACAAATACAATCGAAAAGTATTTTTTTAAAACTCAAAAAGTCCAAATTACTCACCTTAAAGTCCCCAGGAAAGACCCGCGCTGTAGGCCGGATTAATGACGCTAGGTTGGCTACCCTCTTCTCTTGTTTGCTGCTTGCTGAAAGAGATTACTTCAATCTGGTATCATTTATTTGCAAGTTAGTCTCAACTTCTGTAAGCAGACAAAAAAAAAGAAAAAATATATATGCAATGTTTTTCTTCTTCACTAGCAGTCTGCTTAAACAGAGAGTCAAACGGGATCTTTTTTCGACAACCGATTTTCTCTTCTCTCTTTATCGGACGGTCAGTGAAGGAGAGGCGTGGCGCGGTTATGAAGTGGACAGTCCCGACTCTTAGCTTAATTTAGGATTCCTGCTTTCCGACTCGCGAAAATCGCTTCTGCGTCTCTTTTTATAGGTATAATGTGTGGCGTTTGGTGAGCCTATATGAGGAGCAACCTTAATAGGAAGTTGGACTGCAAGATATTTGTTTGAATTATAATTACATTTCTGTATGTTAGTATCATAAATGCTCTGATCCCCACTTGGCCCCAATTGATATGAATGGTTTTTGTCTAAAAAAGGTTTCCTGTTTTACAAACTTTTGGGTCTGACCTTTACTCCTGACCTAAAATTGAAGACTTACATTAAATCTGTTGTCAAGGTCGCCGAAAAAAAATGGTTGCATCATTTTATCGATCCAGAAGGTATCTAACTCCAGACGCAATCCTTTAGCTGTATAAGAGCCAGATACGTCCTAAATGGAGTATTATTGCTATATCTGGGCGGAAGCTGCTTGAGGCAACGTATCCTGCCTTAACAAAGTTCGAAACCGGCTTCAAAACTTAGTAGGTTATGTCCTTTTCTTCTCTACAACCTCATTGCGAACCTGTTTCTGGTCCATCGTTATTTTCATAGCAAGTGCTCGTCTGAGCTTCAATCTATGGCCCCCCTTGTCACACCTTCACAAAAAACATTTGTCTATCTACAACGACCACCGACAATTTCCCACATTCTCTTTGTGCCTAAATTCAAACGCAACTTCCATGAACAAAGTTTTTTTCCCTAGAACTGCCCGCCCATGGAAATCTGTTCCACAGGCCTGCTTTCCAGCTAATTACAATATGGTCGTCTTCACGTCCAAAGTATACAAGTTCTTGTTGAGCTCTCCCCATTAAATAATCCATTCCTACGCTATGTCCACCACTAACTATTAATACGCTGTTGTCTCAGTGACTACTGTACACTCATTAACCCTTATCCTCGAGTAGCCTTTAGACCTTGATAAGTGGTGAATCCGAGGTAAAAAATAGATACAGTTGGGGAAACGGTAAACGCAGATTAAATTCCAAAGTCCTATGAAGAATTGTACCAATACAATAGAAAACTTTCAATCATCCTCAAACCGAAGATTTTTTTTGCTTGTCGAGTGGATCGAGGCTATTTAGGCTGAGAACTACATCCAAATTAAACACAAAAAATGATGCAGAACTGAGGTAATATCATAGGGGATGGAGAATTGCAGCCAGTTAAGGAGCTATCAAGTCAGAAATTATTTTTTGCACTCTGCCCCAAGGAAAGAGGCTAATCGTTAGTGCACCAGCCTAGCTGTGTTAACAATATTTCATGTACCGGTGAATTGTGTCAACAATATTTCATGTATCGGTGAATTTTGTCAAAATATTTCATGTACCGGTGAGTGGCATATTTATATAGATACTATCAGGTGTGGGAAGCTTTTTAGCATGATAGAAGAGACCTATCTTATTAGCAACAAAATTAGCAGTATATTCTATGTATTTATTAAACTTCATGTTGGTTGAGAAGATTCAAACATTTGACATTCGGGAAGAATACCATCCACCTTGACAGTCGGTGGTTTGAAAAGAGTTCTTATAGTTGTTAAAATAAATGAAGTTTGTTTTGGTGGTCATCCATTTTGGCTCCATTTAACTACGAGCTGGCGATTTATGATAGGATTCAGCCATTGCTTTTCTTGTGTGGGCATTCGATTTGCCTTTATGCCTCGAATAGATTATTGTGGTAGCTTGCTGATACACACTCATCTCAGACGCGGACTATTTGGATCTTTCTTTTAGTTAATAAAAATCTCATGTTATCAAATATTCGTTCAGTTATATCACGCAAGTTAATTCTTCTGAAAAGATGTCAGACCTTGTTAAAAATCTGTGGAAAATCTGTCAGGTTAACGCTCGAGTTTCACTTAAGTAACCCAGTGTTATGGTATGATACGTTTGGAGATGATCCTTAGGATATCCGCAGTAGAATGAGATAGTCTAAATCCATACTCTTTGTCAGATAGAACTTTAATAGTTCTAAAGTGTTGAACGATTTTGATGATTCAAAGATTTTATGAGGCGATAATTTTGTAGGGCAGTTCTTTTCCCAACCTTCTCAAAACTGGTATTACAAAGGTAATTTTCCAGCTAATTTTTTTCTGTGAGCTCTTTAGTAGGAATTTTAACAACTAATATAGATTTATAACTCTATAGAATTTTAACAACTAATATAGATTTATAACTCTATAGAATTAAGTGGTTCTTCCTGTTTATTTAGGAACTTCTCGTACGATTTTCGAACTAGATCCTCATAATCACATATTGTGAAATTTCATTAGTCTGTGCTAAGAGCAGGAGCACATCGCAGTTTCGTGTACGAAATGCTGGGTGAATCTTGAGAAGATTTACGAAAGATAATTTCCATAAATTTTACTGTTATTACACCGGCTCTCACACTTCATTGGCCCAGGCAGTTGACATACAATGACATTGAGAACATTTTTAAATACCAATTCACAGATAATGAGCACTGATGTTAGAGTAAATTGATGAATTTTAATTACATTTAGATTATCTCAGTCGAACACAAGGTTGGTAATGTTCAGTTTGTTTGTTTTAATTGTTTAAAACAAACAAACCGAATGTTACCAATCATGTGTGTTGGCTGAGATAATCTTTCGATATAATAAATAAAATTTACTTTTAGCTTTACAGATTCGAAGAACACATAAATGTGATATATTTAAGACCTTATACTAGTAAATAGCGATTAAGTTAGCTAGTATGAACTTTAATAAGACTCACATTAGTATATGTCAGGATCTGCAAACAGAATTGTACCCAAAGACAAGTGAGGTGATTTGAAGCGGAGAGCAATAGGGCAAACGCGCTATACAAGACATGTAGTCAAAGACATGGTTTCAATTTTTTCGAGCGAGAACAAAGGTTTTAAAACCAGTCTCTCTAGGGAAGCGATGTGAACGGGACACGTCCAAATAATGTAGAAATAATCTGAATTTTACCGATGCCTATGTCTGTCGCTCCACTCATTTTTTAAGTCTGTAAAATAAGAAGTAAATAATTAATTAGTTATATAGTCTCTTTCACTTAATAAAACCTTGAATAACTCAGCAAAGTCTCTTTGTGTGTTTCATGTACGAGTAGTTTATTTGTCTAACAGATGAGACGATCACGCCCAGACACGAGACGACCAAAAGCGCTTGTGAAAAAAAGACCTCGTCTAGACACCCTCGCACGTATGTATAAAAATACTTTATTTGGTTTGTTTGATCGTTCCTGCGTGAGAACAACATTGAAATGGTTTGATTAGAAATGACTCGCAAATATTTAGGCATTCGGGTGCAGTAAAAAAACACACACAGATGGAAGAAGATCGCCGGAGACTGGGTCAATTTTTAGAATTCTATACTAGTATTAACATTTCTGAATTTTTAAGATGAGGATAAGTTATTCATATTATTTGGATTCATCAGATTACTGTCCTCATATCGGATGTGATTTTCACAACGTTTCGGTTGAGTTAATCTTCGACCCTCTTCAGATGTATTTTGTCGAATTCGGGTATGTTTATCGAACTCGGGAATTTGGACGGCATTTCGAATGGAACCCTTTATTTACTTTACGAGGGTAGCATGCTCTTGTTTCGTCAGCCATGACAGGGCAGAGGTTCTAAGTTATTCGCAATTGTATTTTTCGGTTGCTTACTATGAGAATTGAACCTTCAACCTTCAGGAGAATACTCTATTTGCAATTGATTTGTCCAAGTCCTTACAAAGACCCGTCGCGCAGTGGTTACTCTAACATTTCCGTGTTCGACAAGATATACCTGAAGAACATTGGAGGTTACATTGATCGAAACATTGTGAAAATGACGCTCAAGATGAGAACAATGCTAACGTATCTTTAATATCTGATACCACAGTCACAATGAATGCCACGTTCTTCGCTGTTTAAGTGCATTTCTCCACAGATGATTAAAAACGCGCCTTTTATTTATCTACTAATAACAATATATAAGACGTTGTATAAATATTATTTTCCCACGAAATGTTATAATCGCTACACTTTCAAACTATTCTTTTGCAATTAACACACACACACATGTAAACACACACACACACACACACACAAACACACAAATCCAGCTTTATTTATGTAAAAATAGACTAAAAATAGTTGACAATGTTCATGCGGTAAAATCCTATTAATGATTTAAGCACCTTTTCGTTGTATCAGACGCCATTGTTGCCCGTTCAATGGCGAGTAAAATTCGGTTGAAATGACGTCGAAGAGGTGGAGATGGTCAAGTGAGTACGCGTAGCTTTGAACTGCCTCCCATTACAGTCCATTGTGGAATACAGAAAGGGAATCCTAATGAAATAATTCGGATCATTTATCCATTAGTAAATGGCAGGATAAGAGGATAAAATTGGTTGCGTGTGGTGAATTCTTACTCTCCAGACCTTCATCTTGCTGATACTATTTCAACAACCTCTTACAAATAGTGAATGCAAGTTCATGTGAAAACACCTACTTTTGAACATGACTTGCTGTTTCGCCGAGTAAATACGTTTTGTGAGGAATTGCAAAAATAAACACTTCGGGAACAATCATTGGACTGAAATAATGATAATCCACAGGACTCAAATGAATCTGCTTTATCATAATATAATTAGACGCGCACAAACATGCATATATATGTTTGTATTTATGTATTATGTTTTGATAGTAATATATATATATATATATATATGTTTTTATTATATATAAATTAACTAAAGTTATTTTTAAATAACCATATGTATTTAAGCTCAATAAAAATGAGCATGTATATTCAGAGCATATATATCTTTAGTCAAAAATTCCAATACCACAAGTATATTTATACAACATTCTGATGAGTTGCTTTGTCAATCTATACCATTCAACGAAACACGCGTAAGACGTACCATTTAACGAACTAATAAAAATATGAATATAATATAAACATACTTGTTGTATTGCAATTGTTTATTAACGATATATATATATATATATACATATATATGTGTGTGTATATATACACACATAACTATACATATACATAACTATACATATGCATACATATGCATATGTGTGTGTGTGTGTTTGTGTATGTGTATGGAGAATAATGGAAATGCTATTCCAAAAGATAGAGAGATGAAAAGGAACAAAGCAAGGTATATGTCCATCACTGTCTCATCTTTATTGTACGACTTGCAGAAAATATTGGAAAATATATTTGTAGTGAAAAGTATTACTTCGTTGTATTTCAAAAACGAAAAAACTCGCTGAAATATTCCAAAAAATTATAGCGTTGTGAAGAGAGTGATATTTTTAACGTCATATAGCCGTTAATATATTTAAATAGATATGATGTAGTTTATAGTCTTTTTTGGAATAAATATGGTCGTTATATAATCTGAATGCTTCATCCTTTTCACAAGTATAATTTCAAATATTTTACTGGTATTTTATTTTCTTCCAAATTTTTACATCCAGAAAAATAAAGACAAACCTTCGACGACCAAAAGGACGCTTTGAGCTTAAAAACTAGTTTCTTTTACTTTCAGTTGAATTGAAGGCCAAATAGATTTGTATTTTCATTAAAAAAGGTTTTATTTTTTATTTTCAAAAGTGGGAAAGTTCGTTAAAAAAAACATAACTACAAACTTTTTATGAAATATAATATCTAAACAAACGAAACAAATTAAAAAAAAATTAAATTAAATTGATTTTGTGCAGAGATGAAATTCGAAAAGGGTCTTTTCTCGGTGTCTTTTCATGTTAGAAGAATTCCTTCAGATGGAAATACAAGTTCGATCTTTTACAACTGAGTATTAGATCGAAAAAGAGAAATCTTATCTGGAACTATTTGATTTTGAATAATCAAGACGATACTTTTTAGGAGATGTCTTTTTACTTCATTAAAACGCACTTGGTTTATTATATATATTTTTTATAAAGAGGTCACCACTTATCAAGGCCCGGAAGCCACTCAGGGATAAAGGTTATTGCATGTACAGTACGTTGTACGTTAGTGTTGAGATTTCATAAAGTGTCTACTTAAGGGGGCGGTTCATCAGGAATTTGTTTACGTTAGATTTTAAGACATCCAAGTTGTAGTCAGGTGGGAAACAGGCAGACGGAACAGAGTTCCACTGGCGTGCTGTTCTAAGAAAGAAGCTGTTTTCATGGAATCTACGTTTTGATTAAATCACAGATAGAGAGTGGGGAAATTTTTGACAGTGGTTTCAGATAGACGGGTGTTTTTCGTAAAAGATTGGCGAGGGGGGACCAGAAATTGGAGCTCAGACGAGGACTTGCAATGGAAATAACGGTAAAACAAAGACAGGTTCGCAACGTCTATTCTGTGAGCAAGAGGTTGCAGGGAAGAGAAAAGCCACGAAGTCTATTTTGTACTCTGTCAAGGCAGGATAGGCTGTTTTTAGCAGCTCCTGTCCAGATATGACAGCAGTATTCCATCCTTGGATGTACTTGGCTTTTATATAGATAGAGAATTGCATCAGTAGTGAAATATCTTCTGGAGCGATAGAAAAAAACCACCATCTTTCCAGCGACCCTGGCAACAGATTTGATGTACGTGTTCCATTTCATATCAGGAGTAAAGGTCAAGCCCATAAGCTTGTAAAAGCATTGAGCTTCTTTAGGTGAGAGCCATCCATTACAATTGATGCCCGATGGGGATCAAAGCGTTGCTGGTGTAAAGATAGGAGCTTGGTTTTAGATGCATTAAAAGTAACCAGCCACGTCTTCCCTCACTGAACTATGCGCTCGAGATCAGAAGAGAGAGAATCAGAGAGAACTTTGTCATTTACAGCCTTTGATGTGTTGCCGTAGATGGTCGTGTCATCAGCATAGATGTCAACGAATGATTTAAGTATGTGTTTAGGGAGATCATTGATGTAGATCAGGAAGAGAGTTGGGCCCAGGATGGACCCCTGAGGGACTCCAGCATTAATACTGCAGGCGTCTGATTTGTGTCCATCGACCACTACTCTTATGAGCCTATTAGAGAGAAATGATTTAATGATTGAGAAAACATTTCCAGTTATACCGTAGTTGAAAATCTTGTGAAGTAAGCCTTTATGCCATACCTTGTCGAAGGCCTTTGATATGTCAAGAGCAATTGCCCTAGAAAGGTAGCCTTTGTCAAGAGATACGCTAATCCTATGAGATATAACCGTTAGCACATCTGCTGTAGATCTTGCAGAGCGGAAACCATATTGCGTGTCACTAAGGAGATTATTTCTGCTGAGGTGGTTGATTATTTCTCTATTTAGTATGGATTCCAGCAACTTACTCATGACGCACAGGGGACTTATTGGTCTGTACTGAGAGGGAGAGGACTTATCACCGGAATTCTTAAATACAGGGCATACTGATGAGGATTTCCAGGGTGTTGGAAAGCACTTCTCCTTAAGGCAACGCTTAAACAGTTTTGTAAGTATGGGAGCAAGTTCTAGTTGAAGCTTTTTTAACACTATAATTGGGATGCCGTCAGGGCATGTTGCTTTACTGGAATCAAGGTTCTTGATTAGCTAGCGTGGTTTGTGTTATAGGAGGAAATATGGGGAGTTGATGGCCTTCGTCGCATAGGGTAGAATTAGCTGCAAAGTTATTTGCAAATAGTTTGGCATTGTCTGATGCTGACGAGATGACCTCTGGGCCATTGATAATGGTTGGGATAGAACGCACACTTCTGTTCAGGATCCTATTTGTTATTTGCCAAAACTGGTGGGAACCAAGCCGCTGATCAGCTACTTTGGATTTAACAGACTGGGCATATAGCTCTCTTGCATTTTTTATTACTCTTTTACAGTGGTTGCTGGCGTTCCTGAAAGCAGCTTTAGTCTCAGTGCATCTATTACGTTGGTAGTTATGGAAAAAGTGATTTCTGTGCACAATGGCAGCAACACATTCTGGCTGACTGTTAGGTTTTTGTTGGAATTTTTTAGATAGTATGAATCGGTCTATGCCTACAATTAACCATTCGGTTAGGTCTGATATTATAGAGGACACATCATTTTTAAACATGGAATGCAGCGGTAGATCAGATATGAATGTACGGAAGTTATCCCAGTCAGCCATGGAGTATCAGTATACAGTACGGTGGAGGGGTACGTCTGGGGACTTATTACATTTCATTTTTATCTGAACTGATACAACGGAGTGGTCGGAGGATCCTAGAGGAGAAAGAAAGGTGCATGAACATAGCTCAGGGGAGGTTGAGAGAAAAAGGTCTAGAAGGCTTGCAAACTGACCGGTAGTATCTGGCACTCGGGTGGGCTCGCGAACAATCTGGGGGAGGTCATAGGCAATGGCAACGTCATGACAGAACCTCTCCTCGTCATCTGTCTTATTTGAGTGGGTCAGCCATTCCACATTATGGACATTGAAGTCACCACAAATGTGAATGTTAGCCGAGGGATGTGCAGACAGGATGTGGTCTATTTTCTCAGATATACTCTTAAAGATAGTAACTCTGCTGTTGTGGGGGCGATAGAGGGCAAATACAAATGGCGATCTTGGGGATCCGATTTCGATGTTATGTTAATTATGAATTCATCTAGGGAAATGGTCGGCCCTATTCCAGTTTTGCTTAGAAAGAATATGTCCGGTTTCGTCTCCTGTAATTGGGTTTCAACCTCTGGAAGGTTGGAACGTAGACCCTTGATATTGGAGAAGGAGACAAGGTAGTAGGGGTCTACGTTGGAAGATTGGGTTCTAGGTTTATTCGAGTTTTTGTTTTTGAGATGTTTCCTTTCGCTGATGTTATACACAATGGTGGTTTAGACTTTTATTATAAAAAGTTTTGTAAATAAAACTATTCCTTTTTTCCTTTTAATTTTATTATGCCCGCAAATATAGTTTTATCTCATCTTCGAAAGAAACTTATAAATGTGTGCATTGTCTATCAATCGGAAGTATAAATTTATAAAATCGGTGTCAAGCTAAAATGTATTCTTTAGGCTGGGCTCATTTTGTTGTGTCTCAAGTATAAATGATTCAAATTAATTCAATAAATAAAATTGTTTTGCGCCATTTTATGTCTTTTTGCGAAAATTAAATTAAATTTATAATGTTACTTACTCATGTATATTTTTTCTAAGTTTGATTTTTTTTAATTTGGATTGTAGAAAATATCTGAAATTTAATTTAAGTTTAAGGGTAAAGTGAAGACAGTATCTCAAATTAATTGGTTTATATATATATATATATATATATATATATATATATATATATATACTGAATACCCGTGACCCGTTGGGTCAGTATGTTGTATTAGCTATGGAATTAATGGATGAGCATGACACTTGTGATGTAAAGAAAATAGATTTTGTGATATAACAGAAACATTTCAATGAAAGTATATTAAAATGAAAAAGAATATAGATAGATTTCTATGAGTCGTTCTGTTTATAATTGGTTATTCAAAAAAAAAGCTTACGGCCATTGAATTATAAGTGGTTTGCCATACTTATAGGTAAATGTGCACTGAACAGATACCATAATAATAATTAAGTTAAATTCAAATTTTGATATATCTTTTAATTTAAACGCGAAAATAAACAATTGGGACGCTGAAAACGTACACAGTAAAACAATAAGTTTTATTGTCGCGTTGGTTATTTAGTATATATGAAACATGTCGATGATTATACGCATTATTTGTAATCCAATTTTTCGTTTGCTTCCCATATCTTGAAGTTTTTTATTTGATAAATTTAAGATATTTGCTTTTCTAAAGACGTCCGTTTGTTCGAACAAAACTAGTCCAGTGATTTGTGTTTATTTGTTTACGCTGTTATGGGTTTATGTTTATGTACGCATGCGCAACTGGAATTCGTAAACCGGATGTTGTGTTACAACACCCGTTACAAGGTAATTTGAGATTTATATATATATATATATAAATATATATATATATATATATATGCGCGTGTGTGTGTGTGCATACAATCCTTTATCTTTCCAATTACTATTCTCATCTTGATAGGAATATTCACAACGTTTCGTTGATGCAACCTCCGATCTTCTTCAAGTGTATCTTGTAGACTTCGGAAATGTTTCTGTCGAACTTATTATTTGGACAGAATTTCTAACCATCACGTGAGAAGTATGGTCTCGTTCCATCAGCCACGACTGGATACTAGAGGTCCTAAGTAATAATAATAATAAATAAAAATAATAATACATGACTGGATAGAAATCCTAAGTAATTCGCAATTGTATTTTTCAGTCGACCACATTGAAAATTGAACTTTCAAGAGAATATCACTTCTACAATTGAATTTTTCAAGTATTCTAACCATTGCGCCACAAGTCCTTGCAGACTATTCTAGTACGAATATATTGTTGTAAATAAAACTATCTATTATTATTATTATTATTATTATTATTATTATTATTATTAGTATTAGTATTAGTATTAGTATTATTATATATCTCACATTCTGAAAACTATATATATATATATATATATATATATATATATATATATATATATATTGAGTAAGATGATTGATAATTCGTAATTAAAAGTCAAAATTAAAAATCGGTTTCACTACGAAGAACAAACAAAATCAATAAATTGTACGATCGTTTCGGAAACGATGTTTTTATTGAGATAGACAATACGTCTTAGACAATAATTTTATCATTTGGTTTTTTGAAACAAAGTCTCAACAAAGCAAAAATGTTGGGTGTTTTTTTTAAAGACACCAAAAATATAACTAGCATTTTTTTAAGTAAGGCAGATGTATCTGGAATATATTTAAAATATAAAGGACAATAGTTACTTTTTGATGTTGATAAACAAAGTAAGATTAAATGAAAATGATAACAAAAATAAAAATAAAAATAGAATAAAATAAAATCGGGTGGAAAGGTAAGGTTAAGATAGGATATTTTAAATATTTCTAATAAAATGTATATACTTTTTAATGGTTCGCCTTTTAAAGCTCGTAAGTATCATCGTCAATCCATTCATTGGGATGTTAAATGTAGTTTATGAATGCTTGAAAAAGTTGATATATACAAACTTCCAAAGGAAACGCCAATAAAATAATATTACCAGTGAAAATCGTTAGTAACGCTATATTTGAATTCAACTTAAGTATTTCAATTACAACGGGAGATAATTATAGTCACATAGAATAATAAAGAATTTTACTGTTAAAAGGGGGATAATCACTAATTATTTATAAGTTAATATTTACATAATGGTTTAGAGATATTACTATTAATAAAATCAATAATAGTAATAAATGAATCTTATTGGTAGTAATTAAATAATATTATTTTTAATAGTAATTATGATATTTTTAGAACTTATAAAAAAATAGTAACATATAAATTCAAAGAGAAATAGATGATAAAAAAATAGAAAATAATTGTAAAATATCAGATAAGATAATAATAATAATAATAATAATAATAATAATAATGATAATAATAATAATAATAATAATAATAATAATGATAATAATAATAGTTATTAATTTATAAATTATACATTTTAAGATAGATTAGTAATAATGAAATTTTATGATTTATCGTGGTTTAAATTTGTCGAACCTTAACCAACGTTTATGAATACATCCCGAAAAATTTTGTCTTTTAAGTTTAAGAGAATGGTTTTATTTTTATCATATTTTAAAATCTTAAGGGCTTCATATCTACAAAGTGCACAGAATCTGTCCCCCGGCATATATGCTTTATAAGATTCTATTATTTCTAATTTTAAATTGAAGGGAATATTTCTATCATTAAGTCGCCAAATATGTTTAGATAAAGAAGTCTGGTTTTTCAAGGAAGGATTTTTAAAGGAGCGCTTATGCTTTGAAATCCTATGTTTAATAAGTCCAGATGTGGAACTGAAGTAAATTACATTTTGTTTAATATATTTGTTGTCAGTTAGATTAGGAGTGGTATTGGTATGTAATAGGTTTGGTTGTATTTGATTGGTAGATCGGTTAATGTGAGTACTGTTATTGATTAACTATATATATATATATATATATATATATATATATATATATATATATATATATATATATATATATGTTGTTTGGTTGTTTTTGTTTTACGGAATATCAACTTGATATTTAATGCCGAATCTAGTTATTTTGAGGAACGATTTTTAATGGATAATATTTGTTTTTTAAGTCGGATTCTATTTAATCCATAGTTGGGACCCTAACAGGTACTACCACTCAGAGTGGACCTGGGAGCAATGGCAATTAAAGGGTGGCCCCATACTTCCCAAGGTCGGCAAGCTGGGGCCTCACCATCGGATATAGTTTTATGTCATATCCAGGACCTATATATATATATAAAGCTGAATGTCTGTGTGTGTCTGTGTGTGTGTGTGTGTGTGTGTGTGTGTGTGTGTGTGTGTGTGTGTGTGTGTGTGTGTGGTCACGAATAGGTTCCTATATGTTTGACTATTTTAAAAAACTGATTGCATATAATGATAGAAGATGTATC